>NC_022020.1:60405864-60423697 GCF_000317375.1 Microtus ochrogaster
ATGATTATCCATCAACAACCTGTATTTCCTAATTATACATTACATTTTAAAAATGAACTACACAATCACAATACCTTAATCAAGATCAGAAATCCATATACATATAACAAAATTGACCTTAAAATCCATACCAATGCAAATTATTCATACCTATATCAGATAAGTATATATTAAAAGTGATTAACTTGCTCAGTCTCTTTTAGTCAAAAAAAGGCAATGTTTAGTCTTGATCTTTTTCATATTTTTCCCATTCTCTCAGTGATTTTATATCTAATTCAGAATGCACTCTGGAGCTTCAGAATAGAGTGGAGGATTTCTGACAGTCCCATGAAGCACGTTGGCCTGTGTGAGGTCAGCACTGCTTTCCCAGTCATGCTGGGTGGGATGCTGCCTGCTGCTCCTCCACAGTAGAAAGTGGGGCATTCTGGAGAAGAGATGAAATGTAGACCCGAGAATCCAGACAGGAAAGAAACTTGTCAAACTGTGAAATATTCCCATTTGCTCCTAATTTAAGTATGAAAATGGTTATTTTTCATAGATCTTGTTTGCGTTAATAGATTTGTTGTAAGTTTTTAAAAGATCAACACATTTTTGTCTTTTGTCTTTTCGAGGGGACCACCACCCAGCTCTGAGATAAATCACACATGGAGGCTTATTCTTAGTTATGAATGTCCAGCCTAGCTTGACTTACTTCTTGCCAGCTTTTCTTAAATTATACCTTTTGCTTCTGGGCTTTTTATTTCTCTTACTTCTGTGTATCTTACATTCACTCATACTCCGTGGCTGACTGGGTGGCTGGATGGCTGGCCCCTAGTGTCCTTTTCTCCTTGTTCTTTTGCTCCTTCCTTTTCTCAAATTTCTCCTATTTATCCTCTCTGCCTGTCAGTCCTGCCTGCCTCAACATTGGCCGTTCAGCTCTCTATTAGACCATCAGGTGTTTTAGACAGGCAAGGAATCACAGCTTCACAGAGTTAAACAAATGCAGCATAAACAAAAGCCAACACATCTTTACATCGTTAAACAAATGTTCCACAGCATAAACAAAAGTAATACAACTTAAAGTAATATTCCCCAACACATTTTATCTTAGTTTTCATCTAATGTGGTAAGTTTCCATGATTATAACCCACATATACCCAGATTTTCTGGGAACCTTAGTGTTTTGTTTTTAACTGGAGGGGAAAGAGTTTAGAGCTGCAGATTCTGAGCATCGTCTGGTCAGTTCTTTACCTTCTTCAGAGTTCTTCTGTCTGTTTGGGATTAACCATTTCCTCCTGCAAAAAACGATGTTGATTACCAAAAGTTGATGTATTGTGAAATGATAATGGCTAGGGAATGTGTTGGCTTTATGTGAGCTTCTCAAATTTGATTACATTAGGTCATCTTGTGTCCAGGGAACAGTTCCCCTGATTTTATCTACACTGTTTTATTTTGTTTTTTTATTAGACCTTTATATTTTAAAGAAAATTAGTGGTTTCCTCTGCCCTTGCTCATGTCTCCCAGCAAAATTTTAGTTCACTATAATTTTAGATTATCTTTTATATTTTTTAGACTTTGGATTGTTAGTTTATCATGTGATCAGGGAATAGTCTGAAAAGTCTGCCTTTGTACTTATTTGCTGTTCTTCCCACCCACCCCTGTGTTGGGGGTTTAATCAAGGATTATGTTAGTGTTACACAGGCACACTGTCTCGGTGTGTCCTCCAGCTTGAACCCTATCTGTTATTGATAACTAAATGCGTGGTTGGTGTTTCACAGTTCCAGAGTCCTCAGACAGTAGGAGGGCAACAACTGCATTTAGCCTCTGCGTACGGTTTGCTGGTTGTTTCACTGCTGCATGCCAGGCTGATCTGCTGCACTTCAGTTTTGTCTGAAGTATGTGATTGCATTACAAAGTAGACATTTGCATAGCAGTGTAGATGAGATAGTTTTGAGTCTTTTCTTAACCTAGTGGTGTCTTTAAGGAAAATTTGCCCAGACGATAGTTAAGGTTTTCAAAATTAGCTCAATTTTTAAACAAATTTTAAAGTAGCAAGTGATTTTGTATGAAACTGTCTCACTGTTGTGTACTTTTTCTACATTAAATTTTGTTTTGTGTTACTTTGAAAAAAAAACAAAATTATTGTTAAAATTTCTTGGGGAAAATGCTGTGGTATATCTCAGAATTACAGCTCAGGAGGAAAGCATGACTGTGAGAAAAGGCCAAGGAAATATACCTTAGAATTTCTTCTAGATGCTTCTCAGGAACACCGAAGAGAGTTAAGTGTTCTGAAACTAACCATGTGTGTTTTGTTTTAGGAAGGGGAGTACGCTTGTATTACATAGGTGGGGAAGTTTTTGCCGAGTGCCTAAGTGATAGTGCAATCTTTGTGCAGAGCCCCAACTGTAACCAGAGATACGGCTGGCACCCTGCAACAGTGTGTAAAATTCCTCCAGGTATGGATTCACCTAGGTAAATAAACTGTCATATCAACAGTCAAAATAGCATAAGTCATATCAGCTTGCTTCACTAACTTTCTAATTGCTAATGATTTTAGGAATTAGGAACTAAATTGCATTCTCGTTCTAAACATAATTCCCTTTAAAACTGTTTTCTAAAATGATACTATTTTTATATCTTATTTCTCAATTCTAGGCTGTAACCTGAAGATCTTCAACAACCAGGAATTTGCAGCTCTTCTGGCTCAGTCTGTCAATCAGGGTTTTGAAGCCGTTTATCAGCTAACTCGAATGTGCACCATAAGAATGAGTTTTGTGAAGGGGTGGGGAGCAGAGTACCGGTATGGATCCCATGCTCAATTTCTAGTCTTCACTCTGGTTATTTGTAGTCCCTGTTGCATCTTCTGTAGCTCATTATATCTGCTTTGTACAGATCTTTATGTAGAATAATAAAAGAAAGTGGGTTAAGGACAGAGCTCAGTTAGTGGAATGCTTTTGTATCATGCATGAGGTGTTCAAGGCCATGATAAGCTACATGAAGTCCTTAGTTAAGAAAGTTGGAGGCCTGTTTGTTTAAAGCACCAGAAGATTTTAAGTTTTGCTTTTTAAAAGAGAAGCCCAAGGGATGTTGCTGACAAAGATGTTGCTCATTTTGATTCTAGAGAAAAGTCAGCACCAAGTCTAAACATTGTATGGCAAGGATTTAGTTTGGGTTAGCAGGCTTTAAATTTGATTTTTTTTTTTTTTTGACTTAAACTTCATTTGATACATTTAAAAGTAAGGTGACCTTATGTGTCAGTTTCCTTAGGGCACTCTTTCCTGGTTTGCGTCTCTCCTCCTGCCTCATTAATAGTACTACCTAAATTCTCTCTCATAGTTATCCCGTGACTATACTAATGTAACTTGAGAAGAAAAGGATGTTTTTGTAAATCTTTTTAAAAGATGAACTTCTGGGGAGATGGCTCAGTTCGTAAAAGCTCTTGCTATGCAAGCATAAGAACTTGAGACTGATCTCTAAGACTCCTAGGAACCAGACATGTCTGCATGGAATGGTGTTGGGATTTGGGGACAGATAGATCCTAGGAACTTGCTGGCCAGCCATTCTAGCTAGTATAGGGAGCTTCAGGTTCAATGGATGACTTTGACTCAAGGGAAGAAGGTAAAGAATAATTGAGGAAGACACTCAACCTAAACTGTTTCCCCCATACAGCTCCTCTGGCCTCTGCATTTACTTGTACACATACATGCGCATACATGTACCCCACATAAATAGATAAAATTTTTGAAAAAAAAACCCATTACATCATATTAGTAATAAAAATTATTTTCAAACAAATAATACTATATACCAAATTGATAATTATTCTAAACGGTAGCTTTTATTATGTACAGCCTTTTAATTTCCTAATTGTTTTTTATGTTCTTTGAAACAGGAGGCAGACAGTAACAAGTACTCCTTGCTGGATTGAACTCCATCTGAATGGCCCTCTGCAGTGGTTGGACAAAGTATTGACTCAGATGGGATCCCCTTCAGTGCGATGCTCGAGCATGTCATAAAGCCCATCACTAGTCGAGTCCATCAAGAGACTTCGTGTAACAACCTCTCTGTCATAGTATTTGTGTATGATCCCGTGGACTGTTTGCTATCCAAAAATTCCAGAGTGAAAACAGCACTTGAGGTCTCATCAGTTAAAGCACCTTGTGGAATCTGTTTCCTATATTTGAATATTAGATGGGAAAATTAGTGTCTAGAAATGCCCTCCCCAAAAGGGGAAGAAAAGACTTAAAGACTTAGTGATGTCTTGTTGGGCATAAGACAGTGTCCCAAAGGTTATTAATAACAGTAGTAGTTATGTGTACAGGTAATGTATCAAGACCCAGTATTGCAGTACTATGCTGTTTGTATACATTTTTAGTTTGCATAACTGAGGTGTGTGTGCTGCTTCTTGGTCTAGGCAAGCCTTTATAAAGTTACAGTACCTAATCTGTTATTCCCACTCTCCGTTATTTTTGTGTCTTTTTTAATATATAATATATATATATATTAAGATTTTCAAATTATCGTTTAGAAGCAGATTTTCCTTGTAGAAACTAATTTTTCTGCCTTTTACCAAAAATAAACAAACTTGGGGGAAGAAAAATGGATTAGCTTGGAAATCTTTAACCTTTATGTGTCCAATGGATCTTAGCAATCATTCTTTCTGTGTGTATTTATTTCCTGCTTAATTTCATTAGAAGGAAACCTTACTGGAAACTTCTGGGCTCTTCATCCCGTTTCTGTTTTGATACAAAACAATACAGCATGATGTCATTGTGGTAAATAGTTGCACTGATGGCTGCTAGGGTAGTTAATCCTGGGTCCAGTGATTTGTGGGGAGTAAGCCTCTTGTCTTAGAACCAGACTCCCCAGATGATAATGGACTTGTATAACCTGTTGGTCTGTTGATTAACTTTCGTCTCAGAACATGCACAGGTCACAGTATAATTATTTTCAGGGCTACTCTAGAATCATCTCAGTATGTGTTTCCTTCTTCCAAAGCCAGTCTAAGAATAAAGGATCTTTCTGTAAAGGCAGCTGACCTTCTGCCTCATTTCGCTTAACTACCAGATTGTATTACAAAACGGACCTTTGGTAAATGTACTTGTTTCTGCAAATACATAAGCATGACACAGAGGTGTGGTCAGCAGGTGGGGCCATCTGTTTTCAAAGTGTGCTGCATGTGATTCATAAATGGGATGTTATATTACCTAGCTTCAAAAATTTAAAGGTTGGGAACTAAGCCATCATCAAGATTTTTAACCTGCTTTTACCTGCAGTCTGAGTTCTTGACTAATGTCCTGGGTGTGTGGATCATGGACCTTTCTGCTCTGCAATAAGGGGATTCCGGCTGTTCTGGTAGTCCTCCGCTTTGCAGCACACAACAGTCATGTTCAGTCTTGATTCCTGTCTCATTTGCAGCTCCATACAAATGGAGAATACTTCCTGATCTCCTTTTTGTAAATTTTCGTATTTTTGCAGACAAATACCTTTGGTACTTACTCTTTGAAACCATACTCACATGTATGTACAGATAATCATTTTCAATGCTTTTCAACATTTGTTGTTTTCTATTTGATATTTCCCATTTTCTTATATTTGTGTGCGTATATATGTGTTCATGTAAATTTGGTATAGTAATTTTTTATTCAAATATTTATTGTTCACCTGTTAATGTGCCATGAACTTTCCTAACCTTTGGGTGAAGGTGAACAAGATAGCTCTAGTTCCTGCCTTTGCTGAAATAGCAGTTGACTTAGTCCATGCTCAAGTGTCTGTAGGAGGTAAACAGGGTACTGTTTAGAGTATGACAGATAGGATGCTTCTGGTAGGACAACAGGAAGGCATCTGGGAAAGTGATGCTTGAGCTAACACATAACCTAAAAGGGGTGAGCCATGTGAAGAGCTGAGTGAGATCAGCACTGCGGCCACAGCATCAGCCCCAAAGGCCCAGCTCACGGAGGCTATTGGGCATCATAATTACATACATACCTGCATACACCCAACTGTAAAAATTAGCATAGCTCTTCAGCTTGTAATTTTTTGAAGGTGGCACTGCTTTGTGATAGGCTGCTTGTCATCTCACTGTATTCCAATCCTCAGATCTTGGTTCCTAACAACGCTCTCTCATGTAAAGATTCACCAGAATGGAGAGCTGCTGTTGCTTCTGGACTCGTTGCTGCACACTGATGATCACTGCTTCTGCCGCCCATCTTGGGAGAGAGGAAATGTCCTGGGCATCATTGCTTCTGAGCTGCTGGAGAAAATCGTTGTAAACTGCCCCTCATTGGGAGTTTTCACAGAAGGAAAAGCTTGTGCTGTCGGGGTAGTTCGAGGCCGCAGGCAGCTTTGGAAGTGGTGGAAGGTTATCAGACAGGCTAAAGTGATGCTGGCAGTGGGACACATCTCCATGGTTTGGGTTCCAGATGATACCCAGGGCCTCCTCTTGTTGATTTGTCCTGATTTAAGTTATCTGCATTATTTAGCATCTCTGATCAATGGGAATTTGAAAACCTTTTTTAGGCCAGTCTTTGGAATACCACTGAATTGGGCTCTGATTTAAAGACGCTTTCCTGCTAGAGTCTGAGCCATACCGGTTAACACTGACTGCATCGTGGTATATATACATTTAGTCAGTCAGCATAGTTTTCTGATGCCTGTTGTTTTCCCAGCCACTGTGATTCTGCGACAGTGTCCTGGCCCTTGAATTGGGCTTAGTCCTGTGGGAATTACTGATGCTTTCAGGGCCTGTCACTTTGCCAAAAGGGATCTGCATGTGGTTTTTTTTTGGGGGGGGGGTTGGTTTTTTTTTTGGTTTTTTTTGAGAGAGGGTTTCTCTATGGCTTTGGAGGCATGTGTTTTCTTAAGAACTAAATCCTTTAATTCTATATTTGCAGATTGTTTAATATCTAGGACTTTTTTTAACCTTAAACAATATGCAATTTAGTGTAGTAGTATAGTTCATTTGTTTTTTAAGCTGTCAGATTTCCCCCTGGTTTCTTTAACTTGACATTGGTTGTGCCTTGGTTGTCAGTTTATCCTGACCAAGACTCCAGTCACGTTAGTAGGCTTTGCCAGTCGAAATCAAAGAAAGCAAATGCCCTTTTGGTTTCTCTACCTCGTTCAAGAGCTGCCCGAGTGTATCTCTAAAACATTTTTTTCAAAGATTGTTAAGTACTTGGAACAGTTAGGAATACTTTTTTGCTGGAGGGTAGCTAGGCTGGTAGTGGGGTATAAAGTACCATGAGACAATCTGAGCTGGCTCTTCCCGCTTGCCCTGTTTGTTTCCTCTGTGCAACTTTCACAGGGCAAGCCAAGGACCCTTCTTGTACTGTGGTGGAAGGCCTTGGTGACATAATACATCCCACTCCTTATTTGTCTTCTTGCTTGTGTGCCACACTTTGCTCCCCAAGGCTTCCATGCCTTGTGCCCTCCTGTCAGCTGTAGTTTTCTGTGTTCATCAGTGTTTCTCCCTTAGGACTGTGCACTTCTTCGCAGTCAGGCTAGGATTCCTCGGGCTGCTGTTTTAATTGTACAAGTGGCTCTGGAATTTAATATAATTTAGATGGTAACAGCATCTCCATTCCTTTTTGGGGACATTCTGAATTGTCAGTTTTAGTACAATCAGATGATGGTATGTGGTCTTCAGAGAGACAGATACCTGCTGTTCCTTTTCTCTTCAAGTTTCCTTGACTGTTAGGTTTGTTCAGATTACCTTTTATCTGAAGGAGATAGAGGGACAGATTATTTCTTGGTGTAATTTGTGTATTTCAAAACTAGGAGTTATAAAATACTGAGTTAATCTCATGAATGCTTTTGTGATAAGACCTAGTTTCATGTTTGTGTGACTTCCTGGGTGGGCAGTATAGCTAGTTTATATATATGAGCTGCCTCAACGTTTTAGTTGTATTTAGAAAGTATACACACATATACTCTCAGAAAAAGTAACAGCAGGGTCATTTTAACAGTGATGAGTGATTATGTTGTTTAAATCTCAAAGTCAGCCCTCATTTCCTTATAGACCTTATCCTATGTGACACGATTAGTATATTTAAAATGAAATCTATCACAGTCCTGATTTGATGATTCAGCTGGTATGCTGATGTTTAGGCCCTGCGGTAAAAATCATGGGAAATTCATTACCCCCAGTAAAGCTTTCCTATTCCTCTTCCCTAATCTGTCCACCCAGTGCTGAGGGGTAACTTGAATAGCACGGCAGATTGTATTTATTTGTTGTCCACCCCAATGAGATGCTGCTTCAGAGACTGAGCAGTACCACCACAAAGTCAAGCTCCTTGTACCTAATACCTAAATGAAGGTGCTTCAGGCCTGTCTGTCTTGGCTATGGTCAATAGACATGATTTTCTAAGGCTTTGGGGGCCTCTGTTTGCTAATACCTCAGTGTTCCTTGACTTGCTTCTGTTAGTCTTAGCGTGGACCCCAAGTTTCACTAATGCTAGAGATGTAGGATTCTTAGGAAGAAGTGTGGTGGTGGTGAGACAGGCTTATTAGCTCTGTACATGGGACTGTGGCATTTTTATTTTGGTTGTTTTGTTTTTGAGAAAAAAAAATGACATTCTTATGCCTTTTCAAGAAAAAAACTTCAAAATTTCTGGTTTACTGTATTTGAGTGGAAGGTAAGAATTTGCTTTCTGCCAGGCAGTGGTGGCACACACCTTTAATCCCAGCACTCGGGAGGCAGAGGCAGGTGGATCTCTCAGTTTGAGGCCAGCCTGGTCTACAAAGCAAGTTCCAGGACAGACAGGGCTACACAGAGAAACCTTGTTTTGAAGAACAAAGATTCTGTTCCCAATTTCTGACTTAAAATAATCATTGAATAATAAATCCCACAACATAGTGATTTAAGAACAAATGCAAAGCTTTAGAATTAACGGAAAACACTTATTATTACACCTTCCAACCAGCTGCTACCCTTCCAGCAGTGACTTTAGGGTTCTTGGCTGGTTGCACTGTTAGTCACTAGGTGACCTCCATTAATAAAGGTATTAAGTTGTCCCTTTGCAGTTGTATCATAGGGTTGGCTTTGGGCGTGTTTGTCTGTGGGATAAAGGCTTACAAAAGTCTTCTTCCTGGGGGAAGTCCCTAAGAAAATGTCTCTTTGACACTCTCAGTGTTGACCCCTGTGGACTGACTTGACTGCAAAAGGACAGTGCTTGGTTGGTGTACATCTGTCCTCACCTCAGGAGTATAGGCTTGTAGAGGAAGTTTACAGGGATTAGTTTAAATCAGGAGAATAGTTATATGTAACGTTTAGGTAAAATGTATGAATTTGATTTAAAAGTAACCAGTTTTTGGAAGACACCAGATTCATCCTGTGAATATGCCCATGTGTATACACATACATAGCCAGCCTTTTTCTTGACAGAATGCAAAACTCAGATTGGGCACAGGTTTGACCATCTTTACCTCAGACTCCACTTAAGCTTTTCTTGACCTTAATGTTTTAAGGCAGAAATATTTGGCTTTTTTAATCGATGGCAGTGATCTGTAAAACTCAGTACTTTCTAGTGGGCTAAACCAAGAGAAGTCACAGGGACTGGGACCGCAGCATCGCAGGAAGCCAAATCAAAAAGCTTTGGAGAAGTGCTGTTACTCCCTGACCCCCAAGGCCGACCTTCCTGAGAGCCCTGTACACAACGGTGTGACTCTAGATCTTTACTAGTACCTTCAGTTGACTGTCTTCATACATGAAACAAGAATGTGGGAGTAGCTGGCATTGAAGGTTTTCACATTTTAAAGGGATGTGAAAGGATACAAGGAACTCTAATGTTCATTTAGCTCAGAAAATCTCAACATATGGTAAGATACTATGTAACTGGGCGGAGTAGGAGACAGGAAGTCTTGTCTGCAAATGGGTTTCAAGAGTGAAGTCGGTTGCACCACCACTAATTGTTAACTAGCCTTTCAGTGCTTCCGGCCAGGCTTCTAGCAGTGTAGCCAGTTTGGAGGAAGTAGCCTTTAGCAAGACAACTGAAAGCCTGATGTTCCTAATGCACTTGGAAATTTTTTTCTCTAGGCCTCTTAAGGAAGGGGACCAGCCCTGCTGTGCCTGGGACGAGTGTCTCAGATGTGCAACACTCAGTGCTAGACCAAAGTAAGTCCCAGGGGTCCTGGGAAGAGTTGTCCACCTAAGGTGTCCTCAGGATTTATTCTGTCCTTGATGTCATTATAATTGATACTGCAGTGAGTTGCCTCATGGTTATCAACGTTTCCAGTATTTCCAGGATTGACCTGTGTGCCCCTCTAATCGCTTACTGCTATGAATGCAACCTAAGATTTACAATAAATAACAAAAGTAGCAAATAGAGTTGATTGGAAAAAGAGAAATGGAAAAAAGGAAATTGGAAGGTAGCAGCTAGATACTATGGATCTGGGTAGGTGTGAGTACATTGGTGTCCTTATGAGATGAAGTTTAAATGTCTTGTAACATGGAAACAATGTAATGATAGATTTTCTCTCTCATAGGGGAAAACATGGTCTTCGATGCTTTGGTTTATTTCCCAGTTTGTCCTGCTCAAGAAGCCAGAATGTGATACTGTGTTTTTTGGTGAACGTTGTCTTAAAATTACTTAATGTGTCAACCAAAAGTAGGTAAAGGAGTCAGTGCCCTGATAGAGTTGGAGCCGTTTGCTCTCAAGTCTTATGTCCTCCTACTCTCAAGGTGCTTACCAGCTAGACTTGAGTGTGGGAGCCAAGGGTTTTCTAAGACGCCATGGACTCCGTAATGTAGTATGGCAGGCGTGAACCTTGTTGCTGTTCTCTGGTAGTCCCTAGTGACCGATCTCTGCACACTGTGATGATGGAGATGTTAAGTGTGTTATTTGTGACCTTCTCTTCACGAATGTCAAGACAATGACGTGGGTTTTTTGTTGTTGTTGTTTTGGTTTTTTGGTTATTCTTTTTAATTAAACAGTGAGCTGAGGCTTTATAGATGATTTCAAGTAAAAATTGTGAAATACTTATTTTCCATCCACACCAAATAGTCTATTTAATGTATTAAAGAAATAGTTCTGCTTAAGAAAATGTTGCCTAAATGTTCTGTGATTTCTGGTCAATTTTTATACCGATCTGTGTGCATCTCTGTGTGTTCTCTTTCTACTTTTGCTCTACTGTGTATTGTTGCCATTGGAAGGTGGTCGATTTTCCTAGCATTAAAAAGAACATTTGAGTTATTTTCCATGTCATGATGGGATCAGATTTGTTTTGATTTTGGTGTAAGGTGATCTTTTTTCTGGTGTCTACAGTCTATATTATATGAATGCAAAAAAATGTGGATTTTGCATGTGCAGGTATGAGAGAGAGTATGTGTTTAAATTGTGACACACAGAAAAACTTGCTTTGTTCATTTCTCAGACAGGTTGACCCTACTTACTCAAAGCACACTGCATAGTACTAGTTTCATGCTTTAATTTCAGTATGCCTGTGGCAAATTAATGATAGTAGATAACATTTACATTTAAACAAAATATGGTGAAATTCAAGCTAGCCCTGAAAATGTGTGTGTGTGTGTGTGTGTGTGTGTGTGTGTGTGTGTATGTGTATACATGCGTGCAAGCGTGAAGTTTCTATTTTTTTTTTTTTAAGGTCTCCTTGAAAAGTACCAGAGAACCTAATCTTGCAGGTACATCGTAATCATCATGAAGTAATTGAAAAGCATCCTGGTTGAGCCATGCTTCCTATGGCTGAATCTGTGTTTTCCTCATTTGTGGTCATTCTGCAAGTCATTTTAACCACACTTCAGAGTTAAGAAAAAGAGAACCTCAAAAGCTGAGGTGCACAACCCTATTTGGCATTGAACAGGCTAAGCGTTAAGTTAATACTTTTTATTGGGAAAAAAACCTAAACTGGTTTACTACTAAAATTGCTGTAGCACTTAACTGTAAACAGTAGAAAAGACCCTTGCTAACATTCTTGCTGCAGCATCTCTTGAGGTAATATGACGAGTGTCCATCCCTGCCTTAGGACAGCTGTTGACCAGCCTGCTGTCCTTCTGGTTCTTTGTATTAGAGATCACATGACCGTGTTTGTATGAAGTGGCAGAAGAACATGGGGAACCATTAAGCCTTGTATTTGGGCTCTTACTGCTTGCACATCCCTCTTTTCCTCAGTGTAAATTGAATTCCTTTAGTACAGGAAACATGTATCAATCAGCTGATATCATCCGGTGAAGCCATGTTCAGTACCACACATGTCCAAGAGGTAGTAGGGTTAAAACTACATTGGCTATTCAGGTATATACTCAGGGGCTAGCAAGAGGACCCAATGGATAAAGGCCCTTGCTATGCAAACTCCTAACCCTAAACTTGATCCCCCAAACTCACAGAAAGGTGAAGAGAAGACTGACTACAGAGTGGTCTTCTGATTTCCACATGCTTGCCCACACTTAAACCATACATAGAATAAGAACCTAAGAGCACTTGGGTCTTCCTCCTTCCCTTCCACTCCTCTGGGCTCCTTCCCATCATCTTGTGGGCTCCACCTTCATTTTTGACAGACTTCATCAACATATCAAGTCCTAAAATTGAGATGGTCACAGATAGGAAGAGCTTTATGAATATTTGTAAAAATCCTTTTGACTGATCCTTTGTTGAAAAAAAAGTTCATACTGCACTGCACACATAAGGACTATAGTATTTGCATTCTTAAACATTAATAGAAGTCAAGGTCATTGTGTGTGGCTTCAAGTAAGTTCAGGGCTAAGTCAGTGAGTGATAAACCAAGCATTTTTCCCAGGAAGCTTGAGAGTAGAATGTTTACCATAATAGTTAAAATGTAAGTAGGATTTGCGATTGCAACTTGTCAGGAGTTTTTTTTTTTTCCTCTTGTTTTGGCTTTTTCTGCCTCATAGTACTGTTCATTACTATAAAAGTTCTGAAATTGAGAAGGGATGTGATCCCAGAACAAAGAAAAGGTGCTTCTGAGGATATGGTGACTGCATTAAGGATTTGATTTAGGGAGTAATTTGGAGTGGGTTAGCATGAGGTCTTAGAATGCAGCTTGTGCAGATGTGTTGACTGAGGTTTCTGTCCCACCATGTCCCACAGTCATTAAGTCGCAAAGAACTACACAGAGGTCTACATTAATTATAAACTGGTGGTCTGGTAGCTCAGGCTTCTTATTAACCAATTCTTACAGACTACAACTTCACTCAGTATTCTTGTCTGTGTTAGCCATGTGGCTTGGTACCTTTTTTTGGCAAGGCAGTCACATCTTGCTTCCTCTGGATGACGATTGCAGACTGACTCCTCTTCCCAGAATTCTCCTGTTCTCCTTGTCCCACCTCTACTTCCTGCCTGGTCACCCTGCCTATACTTTCTGCCTGGCTACTGGCCAATCAGCATTTTATTAAGCAAGTACAAGAAACATATCTTTACAGGGTAAAACCATTGTCCCACAGCATGAATGACTGTGCAAGAAACCCCAGACATTTCTTATTATGCATCCCTTGAAGGTGCGGATCGGAAGATTGTCAACCATAAGCTTTGATAAAGATCACATCTGATAACAGTCTGGAGGTCAATGCCACAGGTGGCTTAGGTCTACCTGCTGAGACTCTGCTTCTGAGCAGTCAGGAACATGGCTGTGGGGGACATCAGCTGAAGATGGGGTGCTCTGGAGTGCAGTGTGCCGCGTTGTACCAGTAACCTCTCTGCACCAGAAAATGTTAATTGTTTACATGGCTGAAATTTGTTAGGGAACTCCCTGAGAGTCTTGAGTGTGTTTGATGGTAGCAAATTGCCAGTCTTTAACCACTTGCCCAACAGCAATTTGCTGTGGAAGCCTTGTTGGTTGAACTTCAGCTACAGGTTTGTGTCCTCTGCTTTTAAATGTAAGTTGTTTTCATAAGAGATCTTGTCCCCTTTGACTTGTTACTGGCACTATTTAATCATACTGTGTTAGCCGGGCGATGGTGGCGCACGCCTTTAATCCCAGCACTCGGGAGGCAGAGGCAGGCGGATCTCTGTGAGTTCGAGACCAGCCTGGTCTACAGAGCTAGTTCCAGGACAGGCTCCAAAGCCACAGAGAAACCCTGTCTCGAAAAACCAAAAAAAAAAAAAAATCATACTGTGTTATGTAAATGCCATGTTTGTACATATGACTCTGAAGTGGTTATCTGCATAGAAGTGTGCTGCAGTGGAAAAGTGAAGATTGAAATGAGCCCATTTTCCATTGGAATAAAGTATTTTAGTAGCAGTGTCTAGCTGCCCCTTTCTGTTAAAAGTTTTACCTAAGAACTACAGTTACTTCATTTCAACTTTGAAGTCAGGCTCTGGGGTATGGCATTTTAGAACACTCTTGGTCAACCTTGAACGCATTCTGTATGGAATTGAATTTTATAGAAATAATTGAATGCTTTCATCTGTAACAGAATTAGTGGCCTGTAAACCACTGTGGTTTCTTGCAGTGCTCTGCAGTTGTTAAAGGAGGAACTTCAGGCTACCTGCTAAGGGAAGCAAGAGGCACAGAAAAGTACTGTTTCCAAAATGAGAATCACTGATAAGAATGTTACAAAATTTTAACTTTTAAAAGCATTCTGTCCCCCATCCTATTATTTAAGTGCCCCAATATTTAAGGTTTAAATAAAACCAAGTACAGGTGAATAAAATTAAACTAAACTTTGGAGGACTAGATTTTGGTGCTCAGCCTTTATAACAATTTATATATAGCATGGTACAGTTTTATTTGCCAGAATGTCAACTTCTTCCTCTGTCCTGCTTTTACTTTTTTACATTCTGTTCCTATCCCTCTATAATTAAAGAAACCTTTAGAAAAACCATTATTATAAAATAATAATTGTTCGTACTTGCTAAGTACAGAAATGCCAGGAGAGTGAGATTTCCATCACAAGTGAATGAGTGTTCTGTGTGTCCAGAACTTTTCCAGTTTATGTCTGACCATTACAGCCGCAGGTGTACCTTTACTCCAGCCAGCATGGCCACTGAGGGTAGTAGTTCTTCATGTGCTTAACATAATAATACAGATTCAAGTTTCTGGGTCATGGGAGAATCTGTATGATTTACAAGTGTCCTGAGTGTTTCTCAACAGAAGAAGTAGCATCTAAAGGCTGTTTAAGAACACAGGAAGGAATGCTTGAAAAGTGTGCTATAATTATCACTATCTTCGGTGATGGGGCAAATCTCAAAGGCCTTCAGCCTTCAGACATTTAAACAGAATGTTGTAATAGTTGTAAGCCTTGGTTGTCATTTCCCATGTAGTGGAGGATCAGAGGTCTGATTGTGCCTACTTCTGTGATTAAAGCATTTCATTATTCTGTCTTAAATTTCCCTGTTTCCTGAATTCTCTCATAGTGGGGTATCGATCCTGAAGATGGTTAGAGGGTGAAATGTGAGCTTTTGAGCTCTGAACATAGAGAGCATGGAGTCGATGTACTAGTTACTTCACTGTCTGAAAAGCGGGGAGATAGTAACTGAGTGTCAAACTCGAAGGAAGGGATTACAACCACAGAACCTCAGCAGCAAGTGTCAGCTGTGTGGCAGCAGCATTCTGCTTACCCTGGGTGTCTAGAACAATCTTGCCTGCTCGGCCATATTGTGCCCTCAGTAGTAGGACTTGGCACTGTGTACTTTGTCCTCACTCCAGTGCATTCTCAAAGGCTGGACAACAGTGACCATGCCCAGTCCACAAGGCCATTGAGTCTGCACAATCCATGCTAACTAGCACCGATCAAAAGTAAGCCATGAGGTCAGGTACACGGTGAAAACGGCTTCATTTCTGAGTTGAACAAAGCTTGGAGAAAACCACAAGGAATGTGAGGAGTTGGGGTCTTGGAAATCCCTCTGCCAGGCCCTTGGTTTGTTGCTGTATAGTGGCCAGGCAAGAGGCGGATGGAGAAACTGAATATACCTCAGAGTTTACAACGTTCATTTGGTTCAAAGTGTTTTAATTTATAGAACATAAAATCAATACACATCTTTATAACGCCCTGCAAAGAGTTAAAACCAAAGATTTGCTCTCTCAGAATTACTAGTGTACCTGGCTGTTGTGTTTCTAGAACTTCTGGTTCTCTTTAGAATAAAGGATCCAGAGAAACAACTTCTGCGTAGCGACATGGATGCCACTTCCAGAGCCTGCGTGGGATTTCCCTCCTGTACTTCTGCTGTGTCCACTTGCAGAAGCTTCACGTGCTTAAGGAAGCATTATTGATAAGGTTCAATAGTGATGTGACATAAAAATCTGGCATGCTTTCACCGTGATGCTGTATTGGGTTTTGTTTGTTCTTTAAGACTAGCTGCCCTTGCCCTTGCCCTTGCCCATGCCTACCTATTCTATATTACCAGAGTCTAGCTAGCATCTGTGGTCAATGAGGTCAGAGTTCCCAAGTTGATCACTTTTATTGTGCCCAGCATTACCTATTGTGGTTTTATAGAAGACTGAGGGCATTGCTTGATATATATTTAAATGGGTTCCCTTGCCCCACATTCTGCCTGCAAGTCCCAAAACTTATTTGACAATCACATTACTGTAAATACATCAAAATATTTTGTGGTCTTTAACTGGCAGCTAGTGTCAGATTTTTTTTTTAACTACTTTATAATTCAAAAGTACCGCCACTAACAAAAATCACCTGAAGTCCAACAGCCAGAGAGAACCATTGTTTGGTGTGTATTTTTCTCTACAGTTAATGTTATATGTGTGCACAACAGGAAATAGTTGGTGCTTCTCCCGAAGGCCATTCAACAGAGAAATTACCAGTCACAAGAAATAAAGTATAGAAATCCAAACATCAAGCCATAATAGATTTGTAAAATATAACTTTTTAGCTTAGGTTAAGGACTGAAAAGGTCTTTTTTGTTCTATAAAATTTGATATTTGGGATTAAATATAAAAACTAAAATGTTTCATGTGTTTGGTTTTTCTTTAAACATTTTTTTCTGTAAGTGTGTTTGGAGCAAAACATTTTGTCCATTGCAAATCAAAATGTACAATGAGCTAGAGTTTGCTCAACTAGCAACAGCATTCAAATACACTGAACAGTTCGTCAGATGTGTATATAGTGTTGAACTAGTTAATATAGCATGAGGATGTGAACACTTGTTAAGGTTTTGATAAGTTGCTCAGATGCTAGGTCAGCATATGTCATTTTAAATGTTTGCAATTAAAAGTACTTTTAGGGTATTAATTTTTGGGTGTTTTCTATAGCTTCACAACTAGGGTAGGATGGCTCAGTGCTTAAGAGTACCAGCTGCTCTTCAGGGGACCTGGATTCAATTCCTAGTACCCACATGGCAGTTCAAAATCAAAACCATCTGTAATTCCATTCTCAGGGCATCTGATGCCCTCTCCTGAGCTTCACAGGCTCTGCATGCATGTGATACATACACTTGTGGTTTGAATGATAATGGTCCCCATAGACTCATTTGAGTGCTTGGTTCCCCAGATAGTGGAATTGTCTGAAAGAGGTTAGGGGATGTGGCCTTGAAGGAAAGTATTTCACTGGGTTCAAACTTAGTTTTCATCATCCCATGCTAGTCCCAGTGTGTCTGCCTGCTGCCTATGAATCGGGATGTAAAGCTCTCAGCTACTGCACCAACACCATGTCTGTGTGCTTCCCATCATGATGATCATGGACTAACCCTCTAAAATTGTAAGTTAAATGCTTGCTTTTGTAAGAGTTATCTTGGTCATGGTGTCTTTTCACAGCAATAGAACAGTAACTAAGACAGTCTATTCATGCAAACAAAAATCTAAAACCTATAAAAAGCTAATTACATAAAAGCATCTCAAATTGTTGAGTAGTAAGTAGAGTTCGGATTCCCCCCCCCCCCAAAAAAAAGGTCCCTAACTGTGGTGGCACATGCCTATGATCCCAGCACTC
>NC_022020.1:60423875-60428332 GCF_000317375.1 Microtus ochrogaster
CTGACTGATCCCTAGACCTATGAGACCATTGGTGAGGTGCACCTTCATAGCTCAAATGGTGACTCCTGCTGTCCCTACTGTGGCTAAAACACCCCTCCTCAAGCTCCTCTCTTGACACTTAAGCTCAGGCAGAAGTCAAGTCCCGAGTTTGCTAAGTTGTGCTCTGAGCCCTTAACAAGGCATCTATAGAATTTCATTACTTCACCATTTTCAGCTCCACCTCCATTTCCTATGGTTCACAGGCTCTGTGACTCCTCTAGAAGTGAAAAGATGCAGGGTGGTGGTGGCGCATGCCTTTAATCCTAACACTCAGGAGGCAGAGGCAGGCAAATCTCGAGACCAGCCTGGTCTACAAGAGCTAGGTCCAGGACAGGTTCCAAAGCTACAGCGAAACCTTGTGTCAAAAAACAAAACACCCCCCCCCCCAAAAAAAAGAGTGAATAAAAAGACAGCTTTGCTATTTCCCATCTCTGTTGTTCCGAACTAAGGCTGTTCAGACAGCCAATCATATCTAATTTTGGGCTCATCCATCTTGACTGTGGTCACTTTTTCATTTTCCACAGTTGCCCTTGGGTGCTTGGCTCTGAGAGGGAAGGGATACAGCCATGGTGGTGGTCTTATTTTACCCTGCTTTCTCTTTTTGAGACCTTTTCTTTGGCTGGAAGTGAACCCATTTCCTCCAACCAGATGCCTCTACATCTTACCCAGGTGTCTTCCATCTAAGGCTTAGAGTATACAGCTCATGTTCAGTTCTCCAAAGTTGTTCTTGCTGTGTGAAGGGAACTCTTAGAGTTCCCTTACTCAGCAAACTCGCCTTTGAACACTGAATGCGCACATTTGGCAGTCCAGGCCTAGAAAAGCAGTGAGTGCAGAGATTCATTGCTGCTCAAGGTGTTGAGAAGAGCCATGTGATTAGACCTAAACAGAACATTTGCACCACTCTAAGACTCGGAACATGGGGAAAGGGAGCAGAAAGGAAAATGAAGTGGGAAGATAGGGAGAAGAGATGGAAGAGGATGTCTTGGTGCTGGCATTTGACTTGCATTGTCCTGGGCCTGTTGACTGCTAGGCATGGATTGGAAACAGGCTTCATAGGGCTGGACTCCTCCCTGGTAACTATGGGCTACTATCTCTGGAGAGAAGAGGCAGTCATTGTATTCCATTGCACGCTCAACAGGGAGCCCTGTAGTCTCAATGGCTAGTTCCAAAACTGTTCACAGAAAATCCTGGTTAAAATCAGTGAGTCGTACATAAAAAGATGTGTGGAGAAGGAACATGTCGGGAGAAGGAGGTCTACCTGGGTAGGAAAGAGAAGAGAGAGTAGGCATGAGATCAGTACATTATATACATGTATGAAATTATCAAAGAGCAAGTTTAGTCGATCAAAAGATGTTATATAGCCATTTCTGGATTGGGGAGAATGGCTCAGTGGTAGAGCGTCAACGTAGACCTTGGGTTCTGTCCCTATGGACCATAACAATAGGATCATGGAAGACAATAGTGTTAAATGTGATTTGATGAACTGTGGGGAGAAGAAATGTGGGGGCTCAAGAAGTTACAGGGGAGAAGTGCCTAGAGATTGCTCTTATGATATTTTGGTGAAGAAAGTGACTGCTTTTTACCCTTGTCCAAAAAAATTGCCTGCAGTTAAAGAATTTTGGATTAATTCTCTTGGTAGAGGAAATCTCAAAACAGCCTAGTATAGACTCTGTTGTGTGGATATTAGCGGTAACTCTAATGAAAATTTATAATGAAAAGGAACAAGCCAAGCAGAGTAAATTACAAAATATAAAATTTAAAAAAAAAAAGGAGCACCAGGCAGTGGAATGGAACTAAATCCTGTGTTCAAGAAGATAAACGGATTAAGAAATGGAATAAAGGGAGCGGTGACTTCAGGGCAAGATCCCACCCAGCTAAGTTTCTAGTTCGTGAAAAGGAACTAAAGAAAACTTAGAGCTGGGTGTGGTGGTGTGTGCACACATTTAATCTCAGCACTAGGAACAGAGACTGGCAGAGTTCTGAGTTTGAGGCTAGCCTGGTCTACAGAGCAAGTTCAATACAGCTAAGCTTAGGCAGTAAAAGTAACAATCAAAACCAGAGAGCTGATGAAGATGTAATGGAACATGGGGCCATGTGCTCCAGCAGACAACAGAATGTGGCGGCTTCTGCCACATGGCACTGGCTTTGGATTTAAGGACAGAAGAAGCGGGTTATGGAATTTGCCTCTGTGCCTAAAGAAAGCTGCTGAGGCCAGGCTAGTGTCAGGGTGTCCCTGAAGGGAGGCCTAGAGAGGCCATTAGGTGACGCTGTGAAGGTTTGCCTGGATTGCCTTGGAGACCCCAAGATGTTAGAGATGCCAGAGTCGTGAGATCCCTGTGAAGAGAGCTGCTAACGGAGTGGAACCAGCCTAAGAGAAGGAAGTGTGCAGCAGTCAACAGAGCTAAACAGTGTTGGAGATCAGAAGAACATTGGAGATGCAGAGTTTGGAGTTTTTCCACCTGCTTTTTGGTCCAGTATTTCCCCACTATGCTCTTTTCTCTACATTTTGAAATAGTAATGTATAGTCTGTGTCATTATATATTGAAAGTGTGTGATCTTTGTTTTTATTTTGATTTTACAGGAGATTACAGTTAAGAAATTGCATTGAATCTTTGGACTTTTTTTCTTTTCTTTTTTCTTTTTCTTCAAGTCAGGGTTTCTCTGTGTAGCTTTGTGGCCTGTCCTGGAACTCACTCTGTAGACCAGACTGGCCTTGAATTCACAGAGATCTGCCTACCTCTGCTTCCAAAGTGCTGGGATTAGAGGTGTGCGCTACCACTGCTGGGCAAACTTTGGACTTTTGAACATTGTTGAAACTGTGATAGACTATGGGGACTTCTGAAGTTGGACTAAATGCATTTTGCACTATGATATTATTTAAACCTTATGAGGACCAGGGAGTGGAATGTGGTGATTTGAATGTAATTGCTCCCCAGAAGCGCACAGAGAATGGCCCTATTAGGTAGTGTGACCTTGTTGAAGTAGGTGTCGCCTTGTTGGAGGAAGTGTGTCTCTGTGGGAGCAGGCTTTGAGGTCTCAAAGTTTCTCTCAATATGACTTTCAGACTATTTCCTGTTGCCTGCAAGATGTAGGACTCCAGCTACTTCATCAGTCCCATGTTTTCATTTCAGTCACCATGCTCCATGATAATAGACTGAACCTCTGAACCGGAACTGAGCCACCCCAATTAAATGTTTTCCTTTATAAGAGTTACTATGGTCATGGTGTCTCTTCACCGCAACAAAAACCCTAAAACAGGGTCCATGTTGATCGGTGGCTGTCCTTTGCTTTTTTGGGATTACAAATTCTAATGAGCTGTGAAGTACCTGTTGGCCATGGATGGGCAGACTGTAAGTGACCCTGAAAACCCGTGGACAGCATCTTATTGTTAGTGCACATTTGGAAGTAGCAGCTAGATGCCACATGGGTCTCAGCTAAAACTGTAGCTACTGCAGTTTGGTTTCCTTTCTCTGTATGTGTGAGCTTGGTTTTTTTTTTTTTTTTTTTTTTTTTTTTTTTTTTGCATTGCTAGGGATCAAAATGAGGATCTGTGCATGCTAAGCAACCACTCTCCCACTGAGCTACATCCCATCCCTGTACTGTTGTCCTAATGGCACCTCGTGTCTCTCTACTACTTGCGGTATGGAGGTGTATGCTACAACAGGAACCCAGAGGTCAGTCATCACCTTCCCATCTCTGGGAAGACACTGGCTTTGCTCTGGCATGGGAAACCATGATTTGAAACATGTGGTATATGGAAGACGATGCTGAGTGTAGAAAGCGGTTCAAGAGGGCCGTCGTCAGGGTGACGAGTGGGTGTGATATGATAGCTCAGTGGGCAAAGGCACCTGCCTGCAAAGCCTGACCACCCTGAGTTCAATCCCCAGGTCATACAGAGTGGGCGGGAACTTGCTCCTGCAAGTTGACCTCTGACACCCACACACGCACCATGGCAAATACAACACCTCTCCCTCATACATGCACACACATAGGCACATAAAAGTTTTCAAATGCCATAAAAAGCGTGAGAGCTCAGTCATGGCTTTTGCTGGTGCGTGAGGATATTTTAATTGCAGGTCTAAAATCAAATGTGTTGGTTGACCAGCCAGGCCACTGTGGGAGAAATACTGTCCCTATGGGGAGAACCTTGGCTGCTGGTTGCCACCAGAGGAAATCATAAGGCAGTGTGGGGGATCTGCAGCACAGAGGTTGCAGGGAGCTGTCAGAATGGCCAAAGTGGGGAAGAAAGCTGGGAGGGTTGACCAAGAGCCCTATTACACAGAAGTATGGGCTCTGGGTAGGGCGGGGCAATGGGAGTGGGAGCAAAACATGAGGTTTTAGAGCAATGGGAAAGTCCAGAAAGTTCTGGAACAGGGAAATGGCTTAGCTGGGGAAGTTTGTTATCATATTTTGTTATC
>NC_022020.1:60428432-60437995 GCF_000317375.1 Microtus ochrogaster
ATATATATTTGAAACTTGCCCTGTTCTTGGCCTTCCTAGTAAGGTAATTTCTTTCTAGGACAAGAAGCCTATACCTCAGGCCTGTTTACCTGGTATATGGTGTTCCACGATGGCACTTAGCTCGGATGGTGTGGGCAGCCCTCTGACTTTACGTCTGAAAAGAAATGTGTTTTGACTGTATAATCACTAGCCCTTGTGAGAACATTAACTTTGGGATGGTTGTTAGCAGCTGGGTATCTGTGGGAGACTCCCTCCTGGAGTCCACTTAACTCCTATATTCAAGAATTCCAGACTGCGTCAAAAGGAAGTGCTAGCTTGTTCCTATTGGTCTGGGGATTATAACAGAGCTGTCCACTTCAGTAACAGGTACATGGTGGGAAAGCATGACAGCTCCCTACAAACTTGCTCATCAGGCAAGGAGAGCGGGGCTGCACTCAGCAATGGTTGGGGAAACAGGGGCGATTTTAAGAGGATTACAGACAGGAGAACATTGGCTGCCAAGCAAGTTCTTAGAAGATGAGCCACTCCCCTTTCTCAGGCTCTGACCTGGTGGGAAAAGGAGTCTGAGAGACCTCGAACAGACTTGATGTCTTTCTGTTTCTGGGTCCTCCCTGGGTACTGAGAGAGGTGGGTGCAGGCGGGGAGCCCCTTTTCCGGAGTTCTGTACCACACCTAGTCTGGCTGTTCTACTCTGTAGCCCCCTGTGGCTTCCCTTAACTTATGCCTTGCTCAGCTTTCATAGGGAAGGAATAAAGAATGCCAGCCCCCTCCCACCTCCCACTGCCTGCCTCTGGCCTGGAAAGCAGATAGCTTTTGGCCACCAACAGACATCTGCCATGGGCTTTAAGCAATGCTTGCAGGCTGGCTGTATGATCAGAGACTGGCTCTGTAGTATCACAGCTGACCTCCATCCTCATCACGATGCCACAGGGCACCGTGCCCATCCAGCAGTGATAGTGAAAGGGTGTTGCTGAGTGTTGAGATCTGCCAGCACCTCAAGTTCTTTACTAGGCCAGCAGGCAGACTGCTGGAACAACCACAAATTATTCAGTTGGTTGCCATATAAGGTGCCATTTGGTGCTGGCCACGAAAGCAGAAGTGAAGTAATGAAACTGCCTTTTCCTTGTGGCTCATAAATAAACCTTATATCAGTTTGGGCAGAGAAGCCTAGAAAGGTTTTGAGCACAGAAGTGTGTAGGTGGTCTTGGGTAAGGCTCATGTGCCGGATACCACGTTAAGAGCTGGCAGATAAAATCCATGGGAGGCACTGCTTTGGACTGAGTTGGTGTTCAGACCCCAACAGTCCAAATCAAAATGGAGTCTTCTAAGCTAAGTTCCTGGGACTTTAATGAATTGGATGGCTTATCTGATCTTCTAAGAAATTGTGAGAAAGATGATGGGGACTGGACATGATTGTGTGCAAAGAAGCAAGAAGCAATGTCAGTATGGCTCTGGCCTTTTAGGATGGCTTAATGTCTTCAGGAGACTGTCTGAGGTAATTTTGACTTCTTCCTAGTCTTAAGATGGTAAGAAGGGGACACCAGGAGCGGGGCTTCATAAGCTGGCGAGTGGAATGAAGTTTTAAAATGTGGAGATTGAGCTAGTGTGGTGGCAAACGTCTTTAATCCCAGCTTTTGGAGGGCAGAAGAAAGAGGATCTTTAGGAATGTGAGGCCAGCCTGGGCTACATAGCATGTTCCGGTTCAGTCAGGACTACTTAAGAGAGATTCTATCTAAAACAAACAAACAAGCAAACAAACAAACAACAACTTTTTAAAAATGTATATAATCCCTTTGGTTTTAGAAACTGAACCCTCTTGGGAGTAAGCTTTCTGGTATATGCTTAGGAAAGGCTTATTCTGTATATATAAGAGATGTATGTTACCTGAAGCAAAGAATTCTAGAGGTTCAGGTGGAAGTGTTCTGTTAGAGTACTATGTGATGTGTGATTTCGCACAGAATACTGAGCTGCAGTTTGATAAAGAATAATAGCACAGTAAACATATTGGGAAATGGCACTGAACGTATGAGTTCAGTTGTCAATAGGGCATTTATTATTATAATTTTCCTATGTGATTTTGTGGGCCCTCTGTAAAATACAAGATGAGAGATAGGTACATTTTGAGCCTGGTGAGTGAGGTGATGTGTGTGGGTATGTGAGAGAGGGGTAGGGATCTGGAGGGTGACCCTGAGAGGTCACGTGGGATGAGATGCTCTGGTGGCAGTCCTTGGGAGAACAGAGGTGTGCACCCGTGTGTGTGTGTGTGTGTGTGTGTGTGTGTGTGTGGTATCAGAGAATAAATGAGTTAACTGATTTCCAAGGCAAAGCTGGGCAGCAGGCAAGAGGATGACTGGAGGGAGAAGATCCCAGGCTACGGCTCCTGTGCTGGCAGAAGGAGCACAGAAAATGGGCTAGGGCATGGGGCAAGTGGATTTGTTTCAATGATGATACTGATGAGAACTGGGTCAGTACCAGGTTGGCACGTGGAGAATGAAGATTTCCTCCCCACTCGTCACCATCTGCCCTCGGTCTTGACAGTGCCCTTGTCTTGGGGATTGCAAGGCAATTTTATCGAGATGAGTTCTTTGGAACGCAGATGGCCGTGGAGGACAGGACACTTATCCCCTGCTCATATCAGCTGTGTCAGGCCACATGGGCCCCGAACGATAGCCAAGTTTTGCTGCTTCCCACCTACGTGACAAAAGATCTTCTAATGTTCCTCCTACTTTTCAATAGGAAATAAACATGCAGAGAATGAAATGGGAAAAGTCTGTAAGAGAGTAGCCATTAAAGTCTCTTTATTCCCCCCAAAGACATCACCATTACCAGTTTATATTCTATCCTTCCAAGATGGAGCTCATGACCAGAGACACAATTGTATGATTCATCCCTCCTTAAATGCTCTATTTGTTCTAGAGTCTGTGTCATTTATTATTTCTTAGAAATTATTTCATGTTAGTGAGTTAAGAATGCACTCATTTCTTTTGCCAACTGCATAATATTCCACTGTGTGAATGCGCTATCACATATTCAATTAGTCCCCTGCTGTCGAACACATATTGTTGCCAGTGTTTTACTATTATAAATTATGTTTCATTGAGTAACATTATACTTATGTCATTTTGCATATGCAAATAGGACAAATTCTCTGTGGTAGAATTGTTGGGCCAAATTGTTTGCAATTTTGAGTTACTGCAGAATTGCCTCCATAAAGCTCTACATTGTACACCACCAATAGCTATGACTAAGGGTACCTGTCCTCCTTAACCCAAGGCATTGGAAAAAACTAGTTCAACCAAGTTTTCTCCTCCTAAAAAGGGACTAGTTAGTAAGAGAAATGTGATCTTTCAAAAAAGCAAGTCAGATCACCTCACGTCCCTCGTTATTTCTCTGTTGCTGTAAGGACGGAGCCAAAGCCCCTTAACCTGCCCCACAAGCTCCCCATGCCCTAGACATGCCACACTCTGCTCTTACCCCTTAGATACACTGCTGTGTTTCAGTTTCCCTGACTTTCTCATTTGCCCTGGAATGTGCCAACTTTGTCCCACCTTCAAGGTTCTATGTTTACTGGGTCCTCCATGATCATATTTGATCTTAATGTCTCCCATATTGTATAGATTTTCTATCTAAAATCCATAACTTCAGATCTCAGAGGAGTTGACATTAATATCAAACCCTAGAATGGTTTCCAGCGGAGAAAATAGAGCATCTTCTCACAAATGATGCCAGCCAATAAATCTGAGTAAATCACCACTACCTAGCTACCATTGTGCTAACTGGTTCAGGCTGGATCCACCAGTGAACACCAAAACTAGTGGGTGAAACATGGTTGGGGGGCTAGATAATTGGAAAGATAAGGCAGACCAATCTGCGGTAACCAGTACGGCCTTCTGCTGTGAAATATGAGAAGACGTCTCTTCAGTGCCTTTCCTGTGGTTTATCTTCCACAGAATCCTACCATAATCATGGTGGAACATCAAAACAAATCTCAAGCTCTGGAGGCCTATGAAATAATTATAAACAAAAGAGCAACAATAAACTTTAGAAACTATTGTAAAAGTGGTAGATGTTTTGTTATCTGTCTCTTTGGCTTTTTAAAGAAGGGACCGATGTCACATGCTCACTGCCTTAGTTAAGTTTCTAATACTGTGATAAATGCCATGACCATAGACAGTTTAGGGAGAAAAGGGTTTTTATGGCTTACATGTCCCAATCACAGTCCCTCACTGAGGGAAGCCAAGGGAGGAACTCAAGCAGGACAGGAACGTGGAGGCAGGAACAAGTGCAGAGGCCGTGGAAAAATACTGCTTATGGACTTGTTCCCCATGGCTAACTCAGCTGGCTTTCTTATACAGACTCAGAATTCACAGAAATTCGCCTGCCTTTGTCTCCAGAGTGCTGGGATTGGTCACTGTTTTGAGGAGCCAACAGGAATACATGGAGACTATAAGACTCCAATCAAAACTTCAGAATCAGAAGATGTAACGTATCTAATAAAGTGTCCACAGATACTGTGCTGGCTAGTTTTATGTCAGCTTGACACAAGCTAGAATCATCAGAGAGGAGGGGGTTCAACTGAGAAAATGCCTGTGTACTATGTGGATACAGGCATGATAGTAGATCATTTTCTTAATTAGTGATTAATATGGGAGGGCCCAGCTCGTTGTGGGTGGGAACACCCCTGGGCTGGTGGTTCCGTTCTATAAAAAAAGCAGGGAGAGCAAACCAGTGAGGACCCCTCCATGGCCTCTGCGTCAGCTCCTGCCTTCAGGATCCTGCCCTGTTGAGTTCCTGCCCTGACTTCCTTCAGTGATGGGCATTGCTGTGGAAGGTAAACCACATAAGCCTTTTCCTCCCCAAGTTGCTTTGGTCATAGTGTTTCATCACAATAGTAACTCTTACTAAGACAGATATTAATCAAAGGAAAGGCCAGCAATCTTGAAATCATTTAAATGAAGAACACAGACAAAAGATAATTTTAGAGAATCCAGGTTCAAATCCCAGCATCGGCATGGTGGTGCACTTTGGCCTATAAATGCAGCTCCAGGGGATCCAGTGCCCTCTTCTGGCCTCTGAGAGCCCCAGGTGAGAGTGTGATGCACAAACATACGTACAGGAAAAACATTCATGCAATAGAATAGTGAAATCTAAAACATTTTAGTTGAAAAAAAGAATACAGCTTCACCGACCTGGGTCATCAGGTTTAGTCCACATGTAATTACAATGTCAGAAGGGGAAGAGAAGCGGTCAGCAGGAAAAATAATTAATACTTCCTTCAAATTTTCCAAGTTTCCTCAAAAATAGCATCCTACAGGTCTGGAATATCAATAAATCCTATACAGGACAAACACAAATCATCTCTATATAAGCACACAGTCAAACTGTTAGGTAAGTGATCAGAACTAAGAAAATAATCTTTAAAAGGTCAAAGGGAAAGATGGCATAGTGCATGCAGAGGCCTGCCCGGGGAATGATGGCTAGTGTCTCACCACAAAAGTAAGTTACAAGACAATGGATTTTTAAATGCTAAAAGAAAACAACACAGGGGGCTGGAGAGATGGCTCAGAGGTTAAGAGCATTGTATGCTCTTCCAAAGGTCCTGAGTTCAATTCCCAGCAACCACATGGTGGCTCACAACCATCTATAATGGGGTCTGGTGCCATCTCTGGTCTGCAGGCATACACACAGACAAAATATTGTATACATAATAAATAAATAAATATTTAAAAAAGAAAACAACACAATAACAAAATTATGTCAACCTATAATTTCATATCCTGAAACATGTACTTCATCAACAAAGCACCAAATGCCCAGCAAACTAGAGAAGGTGTCATTCAGAAGTCACTCAACCCTAGCTGGTCAGGGCAGCTTTCAGGCTGGAGAGAAAGAATGCTGTTGATAAGGGTGAGTCACACACAGGAGTATGTATGAACAGAACCCTGGCATGGGTGAGGGTGCCAAGATTATAGATACTGAGAGAAAGGCATGCTGCTCAGGGGTACCCCTGCAGTGAGCTTGGGAAGGTGGCGAGGAGCCAGCCAAGGACATGGAGCTGCCAGCGAGGTTGGAGGACTGATGTGGGATTCCCTTCTGTATGCTATGAATATGTTTTATTAGCATTGGCTAATAAAGAAGCTGCTTTGGCCTATAACAGGGCAGAATATAGCCAGGCTGGAAGAGTTATATTGAGAGACTAGGCGGAGTCAGGGAGATGCCATAGAGCTGCTGAAGAAGAAAGCCGCCCAGAAACCTTTTACAGTAAGCTACAGCCTCGAGGTGATACACAGATTAATAGAAATGGGTTAGTTTAAGATGTAAGAGTTACTTATTAGGAAGCCTGAGATAACAGGACAAACAGTGGTGTAATTAATATAGTTTCTGTGTGATTATTCGGGTCTGGGCCAGGAAACGAATGAGCAGTCTCCCACTACAGAGGACAAACAGGTCAGTCAGTCAAATGTCCCCTGATACTGACAGTCCCCAAGTGAGGGACTGGAGCTGAAGGGCATCAGCAAGCACACAGGATCTTAGCTGATGGAGTGATGGAGGAGAAAACCTGGTCCTCAAGAGAATGTGAGTGAAATTCAAGACTGCACGAGAGAGCACTGGATGGAGCTCACAGTAACAGGGGCTGTCTTCAGGCTTCCTCCCCGTCTTCCAGAGGAAAAGTCAATACTGAGTTCTGCAATAGAACAAGCCAGGGTTGAGGGAGAGAGGGCTAGTACGCCTGCCATTGTGTTCTTCTTTTCTTCTTCCTGGAGTCAGTGCCCAGATGGCTCCTGAGTTTTGGGACACACAAGTGCAGAATGATAGAATTTACGTATTAATTTGGAGAAGAAGGAGGAGGAGTGTACACAGTGATAAACAATATACAAATAAATCAACTGGATAGGAGAGTAACAGGACATTGGGAAGAAACCATTTTCTAGAGAATAGTCAGGAAACCATCCTCTCCACTCCGTCTTAGGCAAAAGCTCAAGAAGTGATTGGGAAAGACTCCGGTAGAGGATGTACGAGCAGAGGATGTACGAGCAGAGGCCCATCGCAGCAAGCCGTGTGGCTGTCTACAAGTGGTACAGCTGAGGAGGGAGATGCTGAGGGAGTCTGAGGACATCCGGGGTTGCCGAGGTGTAACTGGAAGCCTCTGAGGGATAAAGAGAAATGGCAGTGATGGGCCCGATCTCAGAGCCTTTGCCAGTCATGGTGAACACCCTGGCTTTTGTTCTGTGCCACAAGCTCTTGGGAAACTGTGAGAAGCCGTTGATTGGTCATGGAGAGCTCAGCTGAAGGGCCCTTGCCAAAATGAGCCAGATGAAATGGTGGTGGCAGTGAAGGAGAAGCAGACAGCTGTAGGATGTCCTCTGAAGATGAGGCATACTGATTGCTCTCAATGGGGGATGTTGGTGTTTTCACTTTGAGTACGAAGTTGCTGATAACCCAGTCCCACCAGAAGAATGGGGAATGGGATGAAGGGAAAAGGGGCAACCAGAGCTGAGTTCTTAATATGTCTCCTCCATTCCAAATGGAGCTATTGGCCTAGCAGCTGGGCATGTCAGTGAGACATCGGGGGGTGACAAGGCTGGAGAAGGAAGGTGGACCCCAGTGCTGTGTAACCGCTGGCCACTTAGGCAATGCACATGGCTAGCAATGGGGTATAGACGTTTTCATGGATCATCTAAGGTTCAAGGGTTGACACTGGTAAGGAGACCGGGTGGGGGTGATGTTGGAGGGCTAATGTTCTTGAGGTGACCTTGCATGGAGGAAAAGAGGGTTTCAAATATTACTGGCGAGTAAAACAAAACAAAACAAAGAACGGAAAGACTATTAGATTAGAAGTATGGGCATTGTTGGTGACAACATAATACCGGCTTCTGTAAGCAGTGCACCAAAATCCCGAGTGATTCAGACCAAGAAAGAATGAGCTGAGGAACTTGAGACAGGACGGTGAGACCGTTTCCAGAGTTTTGCCAATAATAAGTGCAGAGGAATAAGGTGGACGAGTGAGGGTTTCTGTAGACCAGGGCTGAGAAACACATCTGGTTCTCAGAGAAGGACTCAGCGGAGAGAGAAAAGCAGTGGGCTGTGCCTGCCGTGATAGGCAGCAGGAGACTAAAGCGGGGAATAAGGGGAAGGGTAGAAGCGTGGGGCACACAAGAGCGGTGGAGAGCTGCCGCTGGCTGAACAAGTCCTTTGTGGCTGGGTAGGAAAGACTAACTGGCTGGAATGAAGGGGAGGGCTGTCACACATCGAGAAAAACCGAGAAGACACAAAAGTGATATAAGTATGGGGGAACCGAGCACCGGAGAATGTTGCTGGCACCCCCAGAGCCCAGCATTTCCACAAAAACACTCTGCAGGCCCTCTGAGGAAAAGATATACTACCCGCATGATGCCACCAACCCTGAGCGCTAAACCTGCAGCAAACTATGCAAGCAGGAGCTTATGAGAGCATACGAGTATGCCATGTTCCCTGGTGCCCCTGCTCAAGACTTCTATGTCGCAGGGAGGCTGATACACCAGTCTGGGTGCTGGCGCGAAGAAAATAGGGGCAGAGCCACAGCCCAGATCTCTGGACCTGGTTGGAGCGCCACGCGATCCTTGGGAGTGGAAAGCCCTGAGCGCTGGAGCTGTTGGCTCGATGCTGACTGAAAAGACCACCTGTCCTGAAGTCCCCTCAGCCGTCTTTCTCTGCTTGCGGCCCAGAGAGGGAGAGGGGGCCCTTGTTACAAACAATAGTGGGGGACCCAAGGGGTAGGGGACACAGGACACCAAGTGAGGGCATGTTTATTAGAGGCTAAGTAAGGAAACAGAAAGCAAGTGAAGCATCTAGCTCACCCTGTGGGACACTCCTTCATGTTTACAAGATGGTGCCAGAGACAAGCAGGAACAAATCATTTCCCTGCTCAGGTCCCCAAGGAGAATGTGTTCCTGTGTCTAGTCAGAACATTTGGCATCAAAAGACAAAGCTTCAGGTTTTTCTAGAGTTTTTGTTTTGTTTTTGTGTTGGAGCCTTGCAGTGCTGTCCCTGGCTGGTCTTGAACTCGAGAATACACAACTGTGCCTAAGTAGAACTTACCTCCTCTCCCACGCCTGTGTGTGTGCATGCATGCGTGTGCACGTGTGCACACACAAAAGGCAGAAGACGCTGTTGAGTGATCTGCTTCATCATTCTCCACCTTATTCCTCTCACTGAGCCTAGGGTTAGGCTGGTTATGGTAAGTACCAGTGACCCCTGCCTCCTAAGTGTTGGATTATGGGAACTCACTCCCTTGATGGCTCTTGTACCTGGCAGCTGGGGATTCAGACTCAGGTCCTCACTCTTACCCAACTGAGCCACCTCCCCAGCCCTGCTCATTCCAGCACCCTGGAGATAGAGGGAGGGAAGTGGGGGACAATAAGCCCCCTGCCTGCTGTGGGATTTCTGCTCTTAACACACCACACACATTCATAGAGGAGGACAGTCCTGTGGGGCCACTCATCCTCCGCATACATCCAGACAGAAACAGGGGCCGTATTATTGTGGAAACTGTGTTTTCCAGGCCCTACTCTGACTGAGTACAA
>NC_022020.1:60438857-60444485 GCF_000317375.1 Microtus ochrogaster
TGTGTCTCTATCTTGAGTTGCCTGGGACCAAGACTCCCTTTCTGCACCGCCCCTACCACCCCATTGGAGAAGCCAGGGGTCCCTGCCCAGCCGTGTACTGCCTCTTACCCAGCCATGTGCAGAGGAATTTGCTGTCATTTCTGCATGCTTCTCCCAGTCTCTGGGCCCTCTGGCCAAAGACCTACGTGTCCTTTTGCCCTTCAGCTGTCACATTCAGTACAGCCACAGCTGGGCCCCTTGTTCACCCTCAGTTGGATTTTCACTGAAGTTGGGGTTATGTGACTATAAGGTGGGGAGGGGCAATGCTATCTTCCAAGATGTTTAACGTTCCCATAGTCTTCCGGTTTGTGTGGAGGTGACCTCACAAAGTCCCCAGATTCGGAAAGGACCAGGGTGTGTTTTACAGACAGGACTGGTCCTCTGGGAAGGGCACAGGGCAGGTTGATGAAAAGGAGCAACCTAGGGCCAGTCTTGTCATAGGATCCTGAGCCCAGTGCCCTTTTCACTGTCCTCTTTCCCAGGGACAGTACACGGCTGGGCAGGGACCCCTGGCTTCTCCAATGGGGTGGTAGGGGCAGTGCAGAAAGGGAGTCCTGGTCCCATCCCTGCCAGACTTCCCTTGGCCCATTGACCTCCACAAACCGCTGTCCCTGGCGGAAGGGCCAGGCTAGGTTTGCACAGTTGTTACTGACATATCAGGGGCAGTAGCAGGGCAGGGTGGCAGCCCTGTCTTGCCTCTGTGACTCTCCAGTCTCTCCTACAGGAGGGCACCATGTATATACTTTACAGAACCCTATTTGCTCAAGGATCTGAAAATGTATCTCAGGCCCCTTTATAAATTTATTTATTTATTAAAGATTTCTGTCTCTTCCCCGCCACCCAATTCCTTCCCCCTCCCCCAATCAAGTCCCCCTCCCTCGTCAGCCCAAAGAGCAATCAGGGCTCCCTGCCCTGTGGGAAGTCCAAGGAACCCCCACCTCCATCCAGGTCTAGTAAGGTGAGCATCCAAACTGCCTAGGCTCCCACAAAGCCAGTACGTGCAGTAAATGAACTCCCAGTTCCTGGTGAATGGCTCTTCTTTGCTGCAGTCTCCCCATGGGTTTTAGGTTCTGTGGCTCACCACAATGGTTCTGAGAGGGCAGGACTCATGTCAAGACCTGCCTGGCTGTAGGCCTTCTCCAGCCACAGCGGAAGAAAGCTTTTCAAGATCCGGCTGGGCAGGAGGGCCAGCTGCCAAGGCCCTGACTCACCACCACCCTGGAGACTTGGGCACAAGCCAGCCTTGGCTTTCCCAGGTATGAAATGGGTACAGGACATTTGCTGCCGTGGGAGGGTCTGGAGGGCTATAATTAGAAGAGGCTGTGTGAATCCCTGTGAGCATTGAGATGGGGGCATCCTGAGGAGGCCAGCCAAGACAGCCTGAATCTGAACTGGTTTGGGGAGTTCGGAAGTTCCTGTAGTAGAGGGGATGATGGCGGGTGAGGGGAGAAGGGAAGGGCAGCTCAGCACGAGCCATCTTAGCACACACCAAAGCCCTCTCACAATTCAATCAAGTTGCTTCTGTTCATACCAAAAGGGCCTTTTTAAAACACAATTAGGCTCTGTTTTATTATGTGTGACAGACGAGGCCATTAACCATTCCGACTATTAAATCAGACTTCATTAAAAAAAATGGAAGAAACTGTAAATTGCCTTGGGTCACGATCGTTTAGAGCTGAGACATTTCAGAGAAAAACATTAGGGAGCTCAGGACCGTGAGGAACTTAATCAATCTGACATTGCACGTTGGGGCGGGCCTGTGTGCCCCAGCTCCTCTCACCTTCTTCCACAGTTGGGTCCTGAGGCAGGGGGCTGCCAGTCCCAGCCTCTCTTTTCCTCTGGGGGAGTGCGAAAACCCCAGCGACAACGTGGAAATTTGGGAAGACAGGATCTGTCTTTACCAGAGGGGTTTATAGTCGCAAGATAGGGAATCACACACCTTATATTTTATGTTTTTCCACCCAAAAGGGACTTTGGAGCTGTAACACTGTTTTGGGTGGTGTGCCCAGTGTAGCTCTGGTACCCTGAAACAGGGCTGGGGGGCTTCAATGGACATTCCTGACTTTTGGACTTCTTGTGCTTCTCTGCACCCCAGTACCAGCTGGTAGCTTCTTGGTGGGTCCTGAGGAGAAGTTCTGTGCTGGGGTGAACCTGGTCCTCCTCCTTCTACGTGGGTGGGAAGGAGAGGGTCACACAGCTGATGGGGTGGGTAACAAAAATAACAGCAGAGGGGCAGCCCATTCCCTCTCTTCCATCGGCCCCCACCGGGCCGGAGCAAAGCCAGTGTCTCCTCCCAACAGTGGGGCTGGCCTGGGTGCAGGACTCAGGAGAGGTGGGGGAAGGAGTTGGGCTTAAGGTACATTCAGGCCTTGGAAGGGCTGATGCTGGAGGGAAGGCCGTGGGAAAGTGGGCAAGGAAGGTCCTCAGTGTTGAGGAGATGGGAGTCTTGGCTAAACAAGTGTTTCCCAATGGGGTGGGGTGGGATGGGGTAGGGGTGTAGAGGGAGGGGCTTATTTCCAAAGCCTTGCTTGCTCCTTACTCCAACTCCTCCCTGATAAGAGGCAACAGGGCCCACCTGAGACTCAGCTCATCTTCTTTCTTTGGTCACCTGTATAGGGCTCCTCTCCCCCCAGGAAGCGCTATCAGGCATGCTCACTTGGTCTGATCTCTGTCAGTACCTCTTTCCTTCACTCAGTCTCTTCACTGTCTAGACGCTTCCTCCCACAGCACTGTCATCACGACATCGGAGGCGGAAACTTTGCTCTGTCGCTTAGCGTTCCTCCATCACAGTGCTGAGCAAGAGACCGGTGCTCAGTACCTGCGGGTGGGACCACGGTAGGAAGGACAGTGATCCTATCCTGGGCTCACCCCTCTCCAGCTCTGAGCATCTGCCCTGGGAGTGCTGGGTCCCTACACGGCTGCATCATCATCCTCTCAAGACTGTCCGAGCCGTGTGGCTTCAGCTGACATTTGTGAGAGCACGGGGCAAGTGTGGAGGACTTGCGGTTGAACGCGATGTTTCACCGGGCCATTACAGTATCTGTGGCTGTCTGCAAAGGCAGCTGCTATTCTTATGGTACGAACTCTAAAACAGAAGTTTTAAAAGATGCTAGCCGTGCAGCCCCACCCCTAAGTGAAGCGCTCCAGGCAATTAAAGACTGCGGAGGGAGGGAGAATCAGTTGTCTCCAGAGATGAGGCCCTAATTCATTATCCAAGTGGTCAGCCCTAAAGAAACAATGTACATTTAAGCAACACTAAATGGACACAGCAAGTTGTGTTAGCATATTTCTTTGATTACATATGTAACGATAATAATTAAAAACAAAGGGGCCACGGACTTGAGAAGCGTGAGAGATGTGGGAGGAGCTGGGGAGGAGAGGGAGATGATGTAAACACAACATACGTATATAAAAATAGTTTTTAAAGCTAGCCCCAGGCAATGATATCAAAGTGATTCTGTCCTGGGGCTGTGATAGAACCCATCAGCAAATCAACCACAGGATCTTGTCTTGCAGAAGAAGAGAGGACTGTTGGCTCCAGCTCCATCTTTGTTCCTGCTTCCAGACTGGAGAAAGTGTCCCACCCAGCATGGCCAGGGAAACGTGGACCGGACCGGATCCAGCCAAGCATCCACCCCCTCCCCTGCATGCTTCCTGCATGTCACTCATCAGGTGCCCCGTGCCCTGGAGACTCCCTGTTGCCAAGTGTTGTGATTTTAGTCCTGGCTCTGTTTTTCCTTCCTGGAGACCAGAGCCTTCCTGACACTGGTCACACACAGGCTCTTCCTTTGTGCTCTGAGGCCATTTCCTGCAAAGACAGCTCCCAGGGGAGGTCCCAGTCACCAGGTACTGTGGTAAGGACCTGGGCGGGGCAGGGGTCCTGCTATTGTTTGCTTTGGCTCTCCGCTTAGGGTTTGGTCAAAGCCAAATTCTGTCCTGGCCTGAGCAGGGCCTCCTTGGCAGGCCCCAGGGTACTCTGGCAGATGTCATCATTTTGTATTTTTCTCTCTGAGAAAGTCCTGTGTGTTTGCAGGATGAAGAGACTTCCTGCCAACCCCCCCCCCCCCCGTCTGCCCACTCACGAGGCTCTATGCAGGGAGAGGACCAGCAAGAACATGCTGCGTGCCCTCAGGTGAGTGGACACTCCTGATGCCCCATATCCAGCTCACTGAGGTCTGACCTAGGAGCCAAACAGCTGCCTTTCTGGAGGCTGAGTGGTCCTCGCTGTCCTCGTCTCCCTGGCCCCCACTTCTTCTATTAAATGAGGATTTAAAAGAAAATATTAAAAAAAATAAGATGATGTTTGTCAGCCCCAGTGAAAGGGGCCTGGTTCAAAGGTCAGGTTAGCTGAGGTGGAAGCTCTGGGTGGGAGCCATGGGGTCGGGAGCACCCCACAGTTTCAAGGCTGTGCTATTTTTAGGCTTCACAGAGTGACTCTGTGCATCTCTAGGTAAAGCCATCTTGGGAAGGGTCAGCTAGACATTGCAGACTTTAGCAGGAGGTAAGTTAAAATACTGAAACCAATATATTCATCCTCTCTCCCTCTCTCTCTTTTTCTCTCTCACCCACCCTCCCTTCCCATCTCCCTCCCTCCCCATCTGTTTACAGGGTTTTTCTATGTATTCCAGGCTGGCTTTGAATTTGTACTTCTCCTGCCTCAGCCTCCCAAATTCCTGGGATTATTGCTGTGTGCCACTGAGCCTGGCTAAAATTAATGGGATTAATGCTCTAAAACTTTACGGTACTTGCCATACTATAGTTTACCACCAGGGGCACTGTCTGCCTTCAGCCGTCCAGGTGGAGTAGGGTAGAATTAGTCCTTTTCCTTGCTATATCCTTCACCCTCCACGAGGTCAACTGGTACAGACAATTCAGGTAACCGCATTTCTTTCCCGTGGATGAGGAGAGTTGGAGGACTTAGTTACTGGGAGCCAGAATTCTATTTAAAGCTAATCTGTTCTTCCCCTGAATCACCAGGAGAGATATCTAAGGATTAGACCATTTAAATAAAGCCAAGAAAGAAGGCTTAACTTTCCCTGCTGAAAATGAAAAATGCAAATTAAAATCCCATCAACATCCCATTTCATACCCATTAGCTTGGCACAATTGTACATGGTCTGATAAAAACCAGCTCTAATGGGGTGGGGTGGAGTTCACAGGTACACTGGTAGGAGGCAGAGCCATAGAAGCTGCTTTTGAGAGGTGGTCAGGAGCAGCCAGAAGAACTGAGGATGTTCTCCTCGTTCCGGGTTCACTCCCGAGTCTGTGTTGTAGAGGAGAACAAGAAACCTGATAGGAAAAGAATCTTTTTGCAAGGCCAGCTACAACAACAAAACAAAAGGAAAAAAGAGAAGTTGTTTTAGCTGCCCATTTATTCAGCATCTAAAATGAATGAACTATAGACGTATTGTACCGACATGAATGTCTCAGAACTGTAGACGTGTGTACCAGCATGAATGTCTCAGAACTGTAGACGTGTGTACCGACATGAATGTCTCAGAACTGTAGACGTGTGTACCAGCATGAATGTCTCAGAACTGTAGACGTGTGTACCAGCATGAATGTCTCAGAACTGTAGACGTGTGTACC
>NC_022020.1:60446345-60456573 GCF_000317375.1 Microtus ochrogaster
GGCTGTGGCCTTCTGATCCTGGGTTCCTTCCTTCTGTGGGTGTATGGTCCTGAATGCCTCTGAGAACTGTTCCTCGTCCTGGAGTCCAGCTGCACCCTTACTACAGCATCCAACTATGACTGAAATTTGGAAACTGAGCAATGGGAAGTGTGTAGTCATGGAAAGGATAGGGACAAGCATTAGGAGGTCCTGTCTCCATCTCTCTAGCTATATGTATGGTCTTGGCAAGCTGGGTACCATCTGTGTTCAGCATTCTCAGCAGCACAGAGGAGACTAGTAAGTAGGGGCGGGGTGGCGATTAGCCCTTTCCAACCCTGAAGAAGACCAGAGGTCAGCAGAGATGGTAACAGATACCCAGGGTAAGGTGGCTCCACCCACAGCTAGGCCTGGCAAGATAGTTCAAGTGGTTAAAGTCACTTGCTGCCCATGCCGATGACCCAAGTTGGGTTTCTTGAACCCACTTGGTGGAGGGAAAGAACCAGCTCACACCGGTTGACTTCTGAACTCCGTATGTGAATCATGGCAGACATGCCCATACAACAGATCAATTAAAATGTAAAAACAGAAACCCTGTCTATAGGCAGGTTCCTTTCTCATGTGTCTGAGCAGGCTTCTTGAATGCTGGTATCTCTCAGGTCAGACTCACTATCCTTTCTAATCAGCAGGTCTGTGTCTTGGTGAAAACATAAGAAACACACGGATCCTAAACTTGTGCAAGTTAGCTGGTAAAGAACTTCTTAAAAGGAGGGATTCAAAATTGAACTTTTTTTTTTTTGGCTTTTTGAGACAGGGTTTCTCTGTGTAGCCCTGGCTGTCCTAGAACTCACTCTGAAGACCAGGCTGGCCTCTGTCTCCCAAGTGCTGGGATTAAGGGATTAACCCCTGCCTGGCCAAAATGGGAACTTTTAAAAGGATGTTTTGGTTTAAAAAAAGAAGTGCAGTTCCTTGTCCAGGTCTCTCTCCTGCCTCCTGCTCCAGGAGTCTATCCCGCCCCCATCTCAGTGACTAAAGTAGGTACTTTTGCATCACTGTGGCCAGAACACCCAGAGAACAACGTAAAGAGAATTATTTGGCTAGCTCATGGTTTCAGGGGTGTTGGTCTTTCTGAATGGGAATAGCATATGAAAACTCAGTAGCTTAGAAGCAGAGAAAGGGTACATAGGAAGGGGTGAAGGCACCGTATAGCCCCAGGACATGTTCCCAGTGACCTGCATCCTTCCTGTAACACCCTCTAACTCTTTACCGTAACCTTTAGTCATGCTCATCAGTAAATCTGTCCACATATAGGTCAAGACCTCAGCATCCAATCACTTCCCCGAAGCTTATCTGGCAACCTAGACCCATACATAAAAAGGTACGGGGGACGTTTGCACCAAACCATGATCTAGGTAGGAGGTACCCACCATCTGTGACTCATCTCTGAGTTGTCAAGGCGATACCTGGAACATCCCTGCATTATAAAGATACTTGGGGACCAGATAGATGGCTCAGGAGCTGTTCTTCCAGAGGAACCAGGTTCAATTCTCGGCACTGACCTGGCAGCTCACAACTGCCTGTAACTCCAGTTCCAGGGAATCCAACGTTTTCATGGAGACACATATGCAGACAAAACTCTCATGGACATAAAATGGACATAAAAAGAAATTATGAATTAAAAAAATAAAATTACTTATTATTATTATTAAAGTGGGAACCATAATATTGGGAGAAGAAATGTTTAGGTAATTCTTTCTAAAGTAGCACGACCTAGTATCATCTTGCTGCAGACTATCATTCAAGGTCACTTGACCTGGGAGTTTTCAATTATAACTTGCTGACGGTTGTCAGGGCCATCTTTGCTGGATGAATCTGGCCTTTGCCTTTGCGATGATGTGGTACCCCTTCCTATGTGAAATTCCTGCAGCATCGGGATAGTTATAGGCACAATCACCCAGAGTCCAGGGCTGTGAGTTCTTCCAGCTGTGGCCAGAGGTTCTTGTGTTGTGGTATGAGGTTCCACAAGGAAGAGGCACAGAGGGTGGCTTGTTAGAACAAGGCAGAAAAGCGAATCCCATAAGCATTGCTCTCCTCCTTAAGGGTACTATTGCACGATAGCCCCCTCACTGGAGAGCTTGTAAACCATGGATCCCAGATGGCAGCCCTTACTGGACAGAAGAACAAAACACACCTGCAGTAAGAAAGAGAATTGTTCTCCTTAGCTCTAAAGGAGCAGTTTCCAGAGCTGCCATGGGGCTAACTTTGGAGGCAGGAGCTGGAGACTACTAAAGACCTAGGCTTGAGTAGACCTATGTAATAGGTCCAAGGTGATCATGGCCTGCCAGGAAACCTTCCAGAGATCACTTTCTTGCTGTTTCCCTCTTCTCTCCACCTTTTTTCCTTTTATTTGTTGTGCTGACTAGTTTTATGTCAACTTGATCAAAGAGAGTCATGTGGAAAAAGAGAACTACCTCCATCAGATTAGCCCCTAGACAAGTCTGTAGAACATTTTCTTGACTAATGATTGAGGTGGGGAGACCTAACCCATTGTGGGTGGTGTCATCCCTGGGCCGGCAGACCTGGATTCTATAAGAAAGCAGGTTGAGCAAGTCATGAAGAGCAAGCCAGTAAGCAGCTCACCTCCATGGCTTATACAGCAACTCCCACCTCCAGGCTCCTGCCTTGAGTTCTTGCCCTTCAATGATGAATTAGGACATGGGCGTTTCTGACCCCAAACCCTAAATCCACAGGGACTCTTTTCTTCTTTTTCTTTCACTTATGATTATCTTTGATAACTCCATCAAAAATACTCTTAAGTCTTGCTAAATCTCCCATTTTAGCAGAGAGAGAGAGAGAGAGAGAGAGAGAGAGAGAGAGAGAGAGAGAGAGAGAGAGACAGACTTGGATTTAGCAAGCCTCAGTGCTTTGGCAGGCAAGGGCATCTGACTATAATTTTTTGGCATTGTTTCATTTCCATAGTATTTATTTTTAGGTTACCATTTGCTTAAAGTCAGTGATACTGCCTTTCCATTTACAATAGTGACAGGAGGTCACTTTCCTTTTTAAGTAACTTGCTTGGGCAGAAACAATTAAGTCAATTGAAAAGATATTAAGTGACTAAGAGAACAGGTTCTATCTGAAACAATGTAACAATGCTAAGGAGGTGGACTGGCGGGTGACAAAAGTCTGGGAGACAAGGCTATCGACTGTTCTGCATCAGAGAATTTCTTCTCAATACTGCTTCCTCTGACATTTAAGGCTCTTGATTTTGATGATTCAAATTATTCTTAGAATGGGTTTTCCTAACTTCTCAAATCGGTGATTCAATAAAGATCAAGCATCATAGAGTGTGTGGCTCTGAAGTCAGACTCTCTGGCTCTTCCAATTTCTGGTTGTGTAAGGCTGGGCAAATGTACATACCTGTCTGTCTTCAGCGTCCTGTTCACAATATGGAGCTGAAGATGTTACGTGACAAAGTGTGGAGAGCCCTGAGTAGTGTGCAACAAATGCTGGCTGCAGGGATTCTTGCTAGTGTGACTTAAAGGCACTAATAAGGCTGTAATATAATGTAACCTGCTAAATATTTGGAGTGGAATAACTGTTTTGATGAGCAGAGAGTCTCATGTCTTAGTGGGAAGATGAGTCATGTTCGGGATAAGACATATACAAACGCTGTGCTCAACATGTCAACGCAAGAACAATTGCCACAGAAGGCGGCAAGGGCCAAAAATTGAAGATGGAAACTCTCCCGTGTCATGTGACTTTGAATTTTGATTGCAAAGAAGGAGGTATCAGGTGACCGTGAAAAGAAGGAAGCTGTAGCATCTATTTTCTTTTGTAAAATCTTTTTTAAAACTCATTTTTAAAAATTTTATTCTATGTGTAGGGTTGTGTTTGTTGCCTGTGCACCAGCGTGTGTCTGGTACCCAAGGAGGCCAAAAGAGGGCACCAGATACCCTGGAATTGGAGTTACAGCCAGTTGTGAGCTGCCACGTGGGTGCTAGCAATTGAAACTGGAAGAGCAGCCAACACTCTTAATCACAGAGCTGTCTCTCCAGCCACTGTGGCATCTGTTTTTGTACAATTAGAGTTTAATGAAGGGCTTTGTGAGAACTGTCAATCCAACACTTGTCCTGAAATTGTAGAGAGACAAAATAAAGGACACTGTCCTACAGCTGCCCGGTGAGGTAGTGGGAAGTCGGGAATATCTCAGCTGAGACTCTACACCACTGAGCATGTCGGACAGGCACATGGCCTCCATGGCCTAGACCACTGCCTGCCATGGATCCCATACCTGGGAGCCAATAGGTGTTAGATTCTAGATAGACTAGAATAGTTCTGATCCTCGGCTGGTAACTAGTCACATCTGTCAGTTTCCTTCCTCATTTTAAGCCAAACCCACTAGACTGCCTCAGAAACCCTTAGCATTTAATTAATCTTCATCCCAGAAGGCGACGGGAAGCAGGGGGTTAAGATACATAGCCAAGTTCCAACTTATCCAAGATACTGGAAGGTCATGGGCCTTGGAGTTGAGTGGATCTTGGTTCAAGCTCTCTGAACTACTTGCTGCTGCGGAGTTTGGGGGTTAATTTCTTACCCTCCTGAGCCTCAGATTTTACAGCTGTAGAATGAGCAGAAAAATGATTTTTGAATAGAGATGCCGAAGAAACAAAGGATAATATATTGAGTAGGCAACACACACATACACATACACACACACACACACACACACACACACGGAAAATAGATACAGTGCACATGAAAAATGCTTAGGACCTCGCACAATGATGAATTAGGTATCAGATAAATTTTACCCATCAAACTAGCAAAGGTTCCAAGGCTAACAACCCCTATCATTGGTGAGGGGGCCAAGAAATGATCCCTCTTCTCCACGCTTGATGGGAGGATGAGAACAACAGCTTTTCCCTCTGGAATAGTTCCTAATTATAGAGGAGTGGCTGTGGAGTGCAGGGTGTTTGTCTACAGCCTTCACCTGGCTCCTCTGAACACCAGTAACCTATAGTACCATGGCTCCACCATCTGAAGAGAGATGAATGTAGCTAATAATCTAACCAATGCAATCCAATATGGGTTGACAATGGCAAAGACTTTGTTTGTATTTTCCAGTTTTTGTACTGGGGTCCCCCAAGGAGGGTCAGGGGATCTTAGACTGATTAGGAAAGCAAGGAAAGCCCCTTTAAGAGGGGCTGCTTCTTGTGCCCCGCCCAACTGTTTTGATTGCTAATGGACAACTGGAAGAAAAGTACCCAGTAGGTTGAAAACTGTAAGTGGGACCGACAGGCAGTTGGGGAAGAGGAGGGTCCCGGGATCCTATAAAATGTCCAACCCAGAGGTCCCCGGCAGATTCACCTTGGGGTTGTTCAATTCAGATGGGAGTGATTTGTCTGCCATAATAAAGTCTGTCATTTTCATGCTCCTTTCTCTGTCTGTGGCCGTAGCTTCTCTGTTTCCCACATCTGGGGTCCTTGCCCCCTCATCCAGTCACTTCCGCTTTCTCTGCACCTGCGCTTTGTGTCGCTGCTTGTGGGTTCGCTGCCTTTGCTACTTTAGTGTTTCTCCCGGATATCCAATCCCTCGTTTGTCCCATGAACGAACTTAACAGATCCCCTAGACACCCGCCTCACACCAAGACCCCCATAGCATTTGCTTTGTGTTCCCGGACCCCAGCCACGGCATCGTCATGTTTTCATGAATTCCCTTCTGTTTTTCCTGCACGGATCCTGGTGTTTTCCTCAGTCTTTTCCAGCTGCGATGTCCTCTGGCCCCTTTCCTGTCTTCTCTTCCTGTCACCTCTCCTGCAGTGCTTCACAGACACGCCCAGAGGTATGTCTCATTGCTGTGCCTACGTCTAGCCATGTTGACCATCACATCTCGTTTGGATATTTTGTAGGATGATCTTCAATTTGGGCTTGTCTGATGCCTCCCCATGATTAGACCGAGATTATAGGCTTTGGGGAGAGGAGTAAGAGGTGAGATGTTGTTCTCATCAGAGAGCCCATGATGTCATTATATCTTACTTCCAGTGATTTTTATCTTCTGTCACTTGCTGAAGATGGTGTCAGCTAAGTTTCTCCACTGTACCATCAATATATTTACCTTTTTATGCTATTTGTTACAACAGGTTCCCAGAGTCCAACACACATTAGGAAGGTAATTAAAATCTACCTCTCCAAGAGATGTGTCAGAGTTTGTGAATGTGGCCATGGAAATTAGTAAATATTTTGAAGAGGATACTTTGAAACTACTTCCTGTTTTCCCTCAAGCCTTTGTCCACTAATTTTAGCATTTATTGCTGGATTCCACCCACAGTGATTGCTATTGTGATGATGTAGTGGTGACCTAGTCCCTTCGTTTGCTCTACATTTATTAGTTGGCGTTCTTAGAAGAGAAGAGCGAGCTCTCTTTCCCAGTTATTTGCTCAATCATTTGGTTTTTTTTTTTTTTGTGTGGGCTACTTGATGTTTATTTTGTTCTTTGGGATTATAATTCAGCACAATTTTACAGAGAATGTTCTCTCAGGGGTATACTGGTGGGTGACTTTTGCTGGGAAATGTGAACAGATATCTGCTTATCCCAGATAGGACATCAACAGACCAAAAAGTAAAGCAAAGCAACCAACCAGCCAAACAAACAAAAACTCAAAACCAAACCAAACAAAAACCCACAGATTCTACTGGAGTCCAATTTGGTTTACCGATAAGTTTATTGGGGGTACTTATGGAATTATGGGTAAAAGAGTATGGATGACACAAAGGCAGTCACATTATCAGAAAGCTGACTTGTAGACAGATGGGCATGATGGAGAGAGTCCTCGCTCCCAGAGCCTTTACTGTGTATCAACCTTGGCATTGAAGGGTCTTGTGAATCTTCTAAGTTTCAGGGGCTTCCTGAGATTTGTAAATTGTTTACCTCCTTAGTCTTAAGGGTGCTCCCCTTCTAGGATAGAATGATTCAATTTGAAACTTCTGGAGTCTTAACGAGCCCCTGCCAGGGTGGAAAAATTTCAATTCAGAGTATATAATTATACAACATAATTATTCTTTGACATTTCCCTTCTAATAATTCCTAACCCTTCTTTTATCTAATCAATTATTTATTTGTATCAGAATGGACTAATAGTCATTTATTTTATTCTTGTGGGTATAATTCAATACAACTTTTCTAGGAATACTTTCAGAGTGGTATATATCCTTTGGCATGCTCATATATGTGTGTGCATGCGCGCAGACACACACACACACACACCACCGCTTACTGGAATCCAGCAAGTTTGTTAGGCTGGTTGAGTAGCAAACCCTTGCCTTTCACCTCTCCAATTGGGAATACAAGCACACACCACTGCACCCAGCTTTTTATGTAGAGTCTGGTGATCTGAGGTCTTCATGCTTGCTATACAAACTTCTTTCTGACTAAGCTGTCTCCCCAGCTCTGAAGCCACTTTTAAGACCATAATCAATGATGTCAAGAATAAGAAAAGTCTGTATATGATTGAAAATATAAACAAGAATCTCAATAGATAAAAGAAATATTCAAAATAATGATATGAGGTTTCTAGAACTGAAAAATGGCTTATCTTAACTAAAAATTAATTTGCTTTTTCTTTTGAGATAGAGTCTCATTAACTTGTCCTGGCTGGCATGAAACTCATTGTATAGATCAGGATGGCCTTAAACTCACAGAGATCCATCTGCCACTGCATGAGGCTCCATTTCCAGATGAAAATTCATTGTCTTAATGGCAGTGTGAGTCTAATAGCGATATGGAGATGACTGAAAAAAAAAGAATCATTACATGTAAGGTGAAAATGATGATGATGAGAAGAAGAAGAGGAGGAGGAGGAGGAGGAGGAAGAGGAAGAAGAGGAGGAAGAAGAGGAGGAGATTAAAAAAAACTAAACAAAGTTCCAGAACATTCAGGAAAATAGCAAAAGGTCTAATATACTTGAGAGTCTCAGAGGATGGAGAGAAAAGAACTAGATGGAAAAGCATTTGAAGAAACAATAACTCAAGTCTTTCCAAACTTGGTGAAAGATCTGAATGTATATAGTAAAGAATGCTGGGACAGCAAGATGGCCCCGAGGGCAAAGGCACTGCGTCAAGCCTGGTTGAATGGGAGTCAGTCCTGCTGGAAGGAGAGAACCAGCTCTCAGAAGTTGTCCTCCGACCTCCACACACCCACCACGGCATGTGCATGCCTTCCCCAAATAAACAAATGTTGTGGATCTGAAGCAAGATAAATTCACAAGAGAACACCCCAAGTCCATACACATATATACATCAATCCCCAAAGACCCAAGGTGAAGAGAAAAATGTATAAGCAACCAGAGAAACCATTGCAGTGAGGTTGGCATGCTGGGAAATGATAATTTCATGTCCAGAGACGTCTTATGAGGAAGCATGGAGGCCAAAATACTTGGAAACATATTTAATTTGCTAAAACCTCAAACATATACAACTGTGAGCACAGGACTCTACACCCAGAAAATACACCCTTCAGAAAGGGAAATGTGTGCACACATGTCTGAGCATGTGAGACTAGCAGGCGATTTTGTTGTTTCTGTGGCCCAGATGTCTCATACAGACAACTTAAAGATTTTTGTGCGGTTTTGGAGGGTGACCTGAACTTGCATGCTTGAGCAGAACCTTGCTGTCTGGTTCTGTTTACCGCATGACCGATAGGAACCAGAGAAAGAAATGTAGGAAAACATCAGGGCAAGAGATAGCCTCAAGGACACAGCCAGTGACCTGCTTTAGTCAACCAGGCCCCATCTTCCACCTCTCTATAACCATCATATTATGGCTCCACTAAGGACTTAATTCATTGATTAGGTAGAATCCCGAGGATACAATCAGTTCCCCAATGCCACTCATCTGGTAAAGAAGTTCTGACAACATGAGGCTATGGGGAATATTTCATATTTAAATGACAACAATGGTATATATGCATGCACATACATAGACTGCATGCATATGGTATACATGCATGCATATACATAGACTGCATGCATATGGTATACATGCATGCAATACATAGATTGCATGCATATGGTATACATGCATGTACATACATAGACTGCATGCATATGGTATACATGCATGCACATACATAGATTGCATGCATATGTATAGTTGTACCAGAGCCATACACTGAACATTTTCAATAGACTTATATGGGAAGGAAAGGTCTTCAGACTGTAAGGAAACTATACAAGAGGGGAGCCCAGCCCTTCCGAAGAGAAGACCACCGAGGGCAAACATTTGGATAAGTAAATAAAATTCAGTTTCCCCTCTAATAACACATGGCTATTTACAAAAAAGTAGCTGCATTTATTAGAGCATCTAATACATGTAACACATGGCATGATATGTTGAATACACAACCACAATGGCATGAAGAGTGCTGTGCGTGCATTAGAAGAAGGGAGTAGATGCAGCTGCAGGGTTGTGAAATGTCTGTTACATACAAAGTGTGTGCTATTAACTCCCAGAGAAACAAGAGTATCTTCTGTAATCCCTGGAGCAGCCTCTAAAAGTAACGCAAATAGGTGAAGTTGAAAAGGGAACAGACACAGCAGAATGGGATTCTAAAATGTCTTCAAACAGTGCAAAGTGGGAAAGTGAAAACGGAGGCACCGAATCCCCAAACTTGATCAAACCAGAACACCAAAAGCAGAATGGAGGGCAAATGATGAAATGGTAGATCTAATTTCAATCACATTAATAATTAAATTGAAATATATTATCCAGCCCAATTAAGGAGTTGCTATTCCTGGACAATGTGCTGAGAATGAGAGACTTTGAACTCAGCCCTAAATATGATATCGCTATCAAATTCCTCCCTTCAAGGCCCAGCAACCTGTGCAGAAGAGAAGGAAAGAGTAGAGAGCCGGAGGGGATGGGTGGGTGACTCCAAGGAAACAGTGTCTTCCAGGCACAACAGAGCTGATGCATGTGTGAACTCACAGCCACTGTGACAGCATGCACAAACAAGGGCTACACAGGTTCAAGTCAGACAAGGGGAAGCAGACACAGGCCCAGCACTAATGAAGAAGCTATTTGGGATTGCTACCTGCTGGGGAAGGGACAATCTTCTCCAATGGAGTCTCGCTGGGTGTGTCAACCGTGACACTCCAAGGCAGGTCCCATGTCAAGGAGTAATCGAGAGAGAGAGAGAGAGAGAGAGAGAGAGAGAGAGAGAGAGAGAGAGAGAGAGAGAGAGAGAGAGAGACAGA
>NC_022020.1:60458589-60473413 GCF_000317375.1 Microtus ochrogaster
CAACGAACACATGCAAGTGGTCACACGTACACTGAAATAAACACTCTCCGATATTCAAAAAGTTTGCAATTTTGTTTTTCCAGAGCTCAGGAAGTAGAGTAGAAAGTGAAAAGGTCAGGGGTCACAGAGTCTTGCCCTGTCCTGCTCAGCTGTGGTGACTTCCAGAATGTTGCCAAGCCTCTGCTTTATTGTTTGTAAAATTATCAAGGCACATAGAAAATATTCTACAGATACAGTTTTCTTCCCTGACTCTGCTATTTTCTGTTTATCTAATACCACACCGTACAAGCCGTCCGCAAACCTCTGGATTGAGATGACAACAGTCATTCAGCAGGAGGGCTTCTTCTGTGGCGGGTGCTGTTCTCATCCTGTAGAATCCTTTTCCTGCGTGGGGTTGCTCTTCACCACCTGCTTCCAGTGAACGGAAGGCACATGCGTGATGCAATGTCTTCGGTCCCTTTAGCAGAGTTTGGGCCTTTGGTTTTGATACTGTTACCGGTAGCTGGGGTCTGGGCTGCATGTTTCCAGGTTCTTGGCCTCTTATCCCAGTGATTGAAAATAGGGACTCACAGATTTGCTGAAGAGGCAAGATAGCCTTATTTAGATCAAAGCAAGCGTGGGGGCTGTAGAGGGAGACACTGTCAACATCAACAGGAGAGACCTAAGGGTCCCAGTTATCATCTGGGACTTCCTTTTATGGGGGTTAAGAGAAGGTCACTAAGTAGTACGGTTTAGACTGGTCTCTATTTTGGTTGACAGTTTGGGTCATATATATATATATTTCCTTCTCACAATGCATTTGATTTTAATTAAATGCACTAATTAATATACATAGGCATACTGACACAGGGAAGACAACCTGAAAGGTTACTAGGAGACAAAATTTTGCCCTACTATACACTCAGCCAAAGCCTGTTCAGACTGGGCTAGCCCTTCTGTTCCTCATACCCAGATACGTTGGAAGTATATTTAATATAAATTGTCTAAGTTTGATTGTTACTATAGATGGGGAAACTCATACCATTGTTTAAAGATTGGTGTAGCTTGGTTTGAGGGAGTTCTGAAGTTGCCAAGTGCATTGTTTGAAGGGGGAAGGTGTATATAGTACGGGCCGGCGAAGACACTGGGCTGCAGAGTGCACCAGCCCAAACCGAATGGGGCCCTAAGCTAAGCCATTCCTATGCCTGCCTGAGTGCTGATCCCTTCACTGCTGTCTTGTAGGCTGCGGGGGGAGGGGGGGTGGGGGGAGAATGAGAGAGAGAGAGAGAGAGAGAGAGAGAGAGAGAGAGAGAGAGAGAATGAGAGAGAGAATGAGAGAGACCCAAGTGACCACAGCTGAAAGCTAGAACTCAGCAGTCCCCAGGGAAAGGAAACCAATTAGTGATAACATGTGACTGCTTGGGAGAGAGCCCTTCCCAGTGCACCTTGGGATGGTGAGATACCCAGACAACACAGTCAGTCTGAGACAGGCTCCGACACACATGCGCACGTGTGCGTGCGCACACACACACACACACACACACACACACACACGTGCGCGCACACACAAACCCACTAACTTACACACATGTTCCTCATCTACAAAGGCTGTGAGAAAACCAGCTTTGTCTTAGCCACTAATTTACAGGGTGTTTGTTAAGCAGCAGAGATAGCTAAGGCCTTGGGAATCTGCATTTCCTGAAGAACACGGAGGGATATTATAACCTCTTTTTCTTAACAGCTGGGGTAGATCCAAGACCGAGGACAATGTGGAGGCTCCTCATTGCACAGTTGGCTGGAGCACACACATGTCCTCCACCTGAGGCCTGAGATTTCTGCTAACTTGAGGAGGGTCCCAGAGGCAGGAGGAAGAGGAAGAGAGGAGGAGGAGGGGAATGGGAAGGAGTGAGGAGAAAGAGAGAATGGGGTTGGGGCAGGAGAGGACAGAGGCTGCAGAGAGACAGGAGAGAGGGAAGGAAATCCAGACAGACAAGTGGGGTAAAATAAAGAAAACAATAGAAACCACAAAGGATAAAGAAAACCAAGGCCTAGTCACTGCCAGATTAAGTAAATAAAATTTGACACTTTCTAAAAGTTGCTTTCCGGGAAAACAATTTGCATACTATGGAGTCTGAATGTAACTGGTGCCCATAAACTCATAGGGAGTGGCACTATCAGGAGGTGTGGCTTTGGTGGAGTAGGTGTGGCCCTGCTGGAGGAAGTGTGTCTCAGTTCACTTCCTGCTGCTGTGGAGGATCAAGGTGCAGAACTCAGCTCCTTCTCCAGCACCACGTCTGCCTGCATGCTGCCATGTTCCTCCATGACGACAATGGACTAAACCCTCTAAAACTGTGAGCCACCCCCAATTAAATGTTTTAATTTATGGGTTTACCATGGTCATGGTGTCTCTTTGCAGCAATAGAAACCCTAAGACACCTACCATAAAGTTAAAGTGTACGATTTAGTGTATTTACTCTGTTCACAGAGTCACTGCAATTTGTTTTAAAACATCTCCATCACCCTGATATGAAATCTCGCTCCCTCTAGCATGAGCACTAGCAGTAGTGACTACCTATCCCCAGCCCAACTGCCAGCACTGGCACAAATCTGTCTCTGTAAATTTACCCGCTCTGTAGCTTTGAGCTGTCTCTTAAAACATAGGGCAGACCAGTGACACTGCTTGTGGAGTCCCTATGCCAGCCACATTGGCTGTCACCAGCAGTGTATTTTCTTACCTGTTCCTTGGGAATGTCCTATTCCTTTTCTTCCCCTCCTTGCTTTCTCCTGCTCTCTCTCAGGCTCAGCTTAAACATCCTGCTATCAAGAAAAACTTGGTTTTTTTTTTTTCTCCTCTTCTCTTTAAGACCCCCTCGTTTATTATCCACAGAGCACGTTTCTTGATGTTCACCGCTTGGTTGTGGTCAATTATGACTGCAATTATCTGTTAGAAATAAATAGCATTGATGTATACGTCTGTGTGTGCCTGAGTGTCTGTATGTGCACCGTGTGTGTGCAGCTGTCCAAGGTTGCCAGAAGAGGGTACTGGATGCTCTGAAGCTGGAGTGGGAGGCGGTTGTGAGTCACCTGATGGGATGCTGTTAGAATCGCTCTCAAGGTGGAGAGGAGTCTGCATGCTATCCGGTGTCTTCCTTTCCAGAGGATGCAGAGCCAGGCATGGTGGTGTACGCCTATACTCCCAGCACTGGGAAGGCCAAGCAGTTCAACGTTCGCCTGGGGCTACAGTGAGATGCTCCGTAAGAAAACAACAAAACACATAAGAGGCCGAACTGTTTGTGACTAATTTGGAAAGTGTTTTTGTCAAGAGCTAAAATGTGACAATTAATGGTTCTCAGGAATCTTGGCTCACTCATGAATGGATTCACTAGGAATTCACAACCTGGTTGTGTGCAGTTGAAGCAACATCTTGTAGTGAGTTTGAGAAGTGACAATGACCACCATGTAGCTTTGTCACATAGATTGTTCATCATGAATGAATATGAGTTTGACCTGGTTCTCCTTAGATCACTATGGGTCTTATTGCTAGGTGGTCCTGCCATGTGTTTCAGTAGCTCCTTGATTTTCATCATAAATTTATTGGGTGAGGCCTATGCCTAACCCAATCTCTAACAGGCTGGACAGGATCTCCAATGGCTTATTTTGGACCCCGGCTGTAATGTCTTTTGCTCAGAAGTGCTCCCAGCTGAACCATAAGGCTGTATTAGGAATTGTTGTCTTGCTTCATCTCAGCTCGTAACTTACAGATGCTTTTACCCTCCCTGCGTGTCTAGGAGCCTGGCTTCTCTTCTCAGCCAGAAGAGGGCAGCAGATCCCACTATAGATGGTTATGAGTCTTTTGAAACCTCAAAGCCCACCCCTAGTGACTCACCTCCTCCAAGGCCACACCTCCTAATCCTTCCCAAATAGTTCCAATAACTGGTTGTTCTCATTCAAACTACCACAGGATCCTAGAAGTTTCTTTTGGGAGGAGGTGGCTGGAAGTAAAACTGACTCTCACGGATACTAAGACAAGTGTCTAGCACTAACCATACCCTTGGCCTCCTGTGTTGACTGAGATTTCTGTTCTGCCTGGTTCTACAGCCTTTCAGTCCCAAAGAAAAACACAGAGGTCTACATTAATCATAAACTGATTGTCCTAGTTGCTCAGGCTTCTTATTAATTAGTTCTTATATCTTAAATTAGCTCATTATTCTTGTCTATGTCAGCCATGTGACTTGGTGCCTTTATCAGGGAGGCATTCTCATCTTGCTTCCTCTGTGTCTGGGTGACAACTGCAGACTGAATGGGTGAGAAGCCCACCATCTTTTCTCTGTGATGTGAGCCAGATTATAGTCTTGATATCAGCAACCATGCTGCAAAGCCTTACAGCCTTGCACGTTACAGTTACTCATGTGTATTTATTACTTAAAAACCTTACCCAGAGGATTATCTGGCCCAGGTCCCTGTATTTAAGTACTTTGTTTTATTTACAGAGGAGGCCCAACGAGGGTCATCGACTGCATGGTTAGTCACACAGCCTGCTTTTCCCCAGGGTTTGCTCGGTTCTTGCCTCCCCCATTACCTTCTTTATTGTAATTCCCATTAAGGCTGGCCTTTTCCTGAATTTTTATAGCCGTTAGCCTGAATCAATATTTTATCATTCAAACAACAATGATAATAATATGCATTTAGAAACCATTTCTTGCCTGCCAAACACTGTGCTGTGTGGTCAGTACTTCTAACGAGTTTCTCACGACCTTCCTTTGAGAAAGACATTTTAATTATTCCCATGTTACAAGAGAGGCATCTGGGATCACAGGGGATGGATAATGGACCTAGACCCTCACAACTTGTAAGTGGCAGAGCCAGAATTTGAAGCCTGGAGATGTTGCTTGGAACTGTGCCTGAGAGGAGCATTGTGCTACGTTTTCTTTTCTTTTCTTTCTTTCTTCCTGTTTTTTTCTTTCTATTTTGGTTTTTCGAGACAGTTTTTTTTTGGCTGTCCTGGAACTAGTTCTGTAGACCAGGCTGGTCTTGAACTCACAGAGGTCTGCCTCTACCTCCTGAGTGCTGGGATTAAAGCATGCACCACCACCACCTGGCATGTTGCATTATTTCTGTTGCACTGTGGTAGGTTCAATTTCCCACTGGACAGCAAGTGCTTTCAGGTGCAAGAAGCATGTAATAAGTTTTTTTTTGTGTGTGTGATACTCTGTGTACTCCCAATGACTTGGTATAGTACCTCATATATGGTTGTTATTTATTGAAACTTTAACCTGAAATTTTATCAGTTGCACTGCCATGTCGAGGATGGCCACTAGATGGCGCTACACCCCAGCGAGTGGATAGTGACTGCTCCCCAGCCCTTGGCTCATTACAGTGGCGTGGAGGCAGTCCATTAAGAAGTTGGTGAAGGAAATACTCACAGCTCCTGGGAAGAGAGGGGAGAGAGGAGCACTTACTGACTTCACTGGTGCCTGACGTGGCTTCCCAGAGCCCCTGGCAGTCAGAAAAATGGGATTCAAGAGTGGATAAGAAGCCAGTGGAGACGGGGCCAGTTCACAGCAACACACCTTTTCAGGAGCCAGTGGAGACAGGGCCAGTTCACAGCAATGCACTTTCAGGCTCCTGGTGGGGGGCACCCGCCTCTCTTCCGTCCCAGGGCCACAGTGTGTAAATGGCCAGCCACATGCAGATGCCAGTCCCATTATTTCTAGTGGCACCCCTCCATTGTTGAGGTTCGGGTGTTGGGTGGGAGCAGGGCTGTGGTTGGCTCCCCATCTCACCATCTACCCTCTGCCACCGTCTCCTCCCATCAACATCTCAGCACACGGTCCTATTGGCCTGGCCAAGTCCTGGTGGTGAACACAAGTTCAGAGTCATGTGAATGATGGGGATGTCCCTCACCAGGAGGAATCAATTATAGATGGGTACCCATGGATGGTGTCTGTCCTGGTCAGGGAGAGCTTCCTGGAGGAGGAGGTCCCCATAGGAGGATCTTAGGTGTCAGACCTTGGCGCTTGGTGCTAGTTTAACTTGGCAAGAAACAAAACAAAACAAAAAGAAAAGAAAAGGAGACAAACAACCAAACCAAACCAAACCAAACCAAACCACACAGGCTATTAGGAGACCCTGACAGAGGCCATGGATTATCTGTGGGCAGTGGCTTCATCTCAGACTGAGCTCCCCTTCTGTAGGATAATCGCATTTGTTGCCCATGCCAGAATGTTCTAGTGTGTGAAAGAGTATTATTAAGAATTTCCCTGAGACAGCAGGCTAGCCTTGGGATGGCTGTCGGGCAAACCAGAACATATGTTCTCCGGACTTACCTGAGCAATGGTGGTTTTCTCACTCAGGACCTTCTGACCTGGACCCTCTGATTTCTGAACACAAGGCAAGCAGACGTGAGGCCAGAGTGCTTGGTTGCTGTTTTATTCTGGGATGCATGGGGATTTGGGTGGAATTCCCACACTGGTCCATGGATCAAGCTGTTCGAACCCAGCCATCAATCTGTGGTTCACTCAGATCCAGTCACTGTGCAGGAACACCAGCCTCAGGCTCTGAGACCCACACACTTCTGTCCTCCAGGGAGGGGGCTCCTTCCCCTTGGCGTGGGTCTCTCCTCTGCGTGGGTCCCCCTCCTCCTCTGTACTGCTTATCATCAACCCTCGGCTCTGTTCATACTTCTTACTGTGGGCCCTGGATGAAGGACAGCACCCGGGACAATTTCTCAGATGCACCAGAGAGCGTCCCCTCTTCTGCCCAACCCACTTTGCCTTTCCTACTCTTCCTCATCCTATGTGGCCTCCCTCCAAATCCTAACAACCTCATGACAAATTATCCCCCTGCTAAGTTAAATTGGCTGCTGCATCAAATACCGTGGATTATAGGGAAAGGAAAATACAGAGCTCATTAACTCAAATCCCAGCCCCTCCCCCAGGCTTCGGCCTCCCTCCATCCCTCCCTTTCCAGACTGCTGTCTCTTTCTGAAGACTTGAGGGGCGGGCAGAGGAAGGGGCTTGAGTTCAGGGACAGCGGTTTAGATGTGGGGGATTGTGGAGGTGCAGGGGTCGGGATCAGGACCTGGGAGACTGCAGCCCGTGCACTGCCTGAATCCTACCGGCAGAGGGCGGCATGGCGCAGCTAGCCCTGTACGCGGAACTCGGGCAAGGATAGGGATGAAATAGAGAGATCACTGCAGACCCTTCCTCATAGAAGAAGGAGAGCCCTGTTCAAATATCCCAGAAAGGAAGTGGATTCCCTAGGGAAGATAATACCCAGTTCTCCCCCTCCCCCCATTCAAGGACCCACCTGTGGGCAAAGCTGGGAGGGTCCTGGAGAGCCAGGCTTTCAGAGAGTCATGAAGAATTCATCCAGCCTTTGTGTTGGGCCTGCCGTTGAACTCCACACAAGACAATGCCTGGGCCGGGGAGGCCTTTGTCTGTCTCCCAAAAGAGTAGTGTCAAATGATGGCCACGTGTGTGCAGACGCCCCTCCAGCCTTGGGAGAAGGGTCGTCCGGTAACATGAAGAGGGACACCCAATTCACAGCTAATTAGCTGGAAACTAAGTTTTCCTTTCCATCATCCAGAAACAACTGGGTGTGGGGACCTAAAGCGAGGGGTGGGGGTGGGGATCTTATATGCTATCTGCCTCAGTGGGCCCTCTGATGTGGAGACTGGATGCGCCCTCTCCCTCCGTATAGCCACCCAGTCCAAAGGTCCATGCAACAGGGTGCTTAAAAATCCCATCGGGAAGGCCTGGCATTCTCTAAGAGGTTTCTGGCCCCACCTTGTGTCTGATACTGTGGTACCCATGTGCAATGGGTATGTTTCTGCCTTTTGGAGCCTGCAGTCCAGCAGAGGAAACAAAGACATAGAAACAGATTGCTAGGTGGAGAAGTCCCGCGAGAAGAAGTCATGATGAACAGGATGGAGTGGGAGCCGCTTCTTGAGATAGAGTGGAGGTCCCTGCGAGGAGGGCATGTTGTGGATATTTGGGGAGGTGGGCAAGGCACAGGGCAAGGCAGTGTTCCCGTGAACATGGCACTGGGTCTCCAAAGTGGGAAAGATGAGCCGGGATGTGAACAGCTTGGCGGAGGGTGCAAGGTCCGGAAGGACTCTGGCTTTAATTTGGAATGGTTCTGAACAGACAGCAGAGCCCTTTATTCCTGCTCTGGTAGAAGCCAGAAGGTCAAGTAGAGGCTACTGCAATGGTCCAGGTGTGAGTTAGCATCAGGGTTCTAAGTGCTTGTTTGAAAATGCTTCGTGGTGTGTGTGTGTGTGTGTGTGTGTGTGTGTGTGTGTGTGTGTTGGTGGGCTGGCCTCCCAGCTTCAGCCCTTCTCAGCATCCTCTAGTGGAGATCCCAGTGCCCGACTGTGTCCATGCTGTCCCTGGGATCTAAGAGTTTGAGCCGAAATGCATGGGAGCCAGCATGGCCTGGGAGTCCAAGGGCCTAGCGTCTCCCACTCCCTGGGTTGCTGAGTGTCTCCAGCCACTTCCTTTCGCGTGCTTCAGTTTCCCTGTCTCTGTACAGTTAATGGGTTCACCATTTAGGAAGCTAGTGCCAGGCCAGGTGAAGTAAAACTCTACAGATGCCAGTGGTTCTCCAGAGAGGTGTGAGGAGGCAGGAGGCAACAGCGTGGATGCTGAGGGGGAAGTATGCTGGGCGTCTGCTGGAGGGTTAGGTCCCCATTCTGCCTGACTATTAAGCAGTTTCTCAGAAGAAGGCACTCCTTAAGGCTGACTTGAAGGGCAAGCATGCTTGCAGAAGGCAGGAAAGGAATGGGGAGAAGAGCAGGTGCGTTAAAAGAAGTCATTTTAATTCTAGACTTTCAGAGCCAGAATAGACTCGGAAATGGTCAGGTCCAGCAGGTTTTCAAATGTGTCTTGTCTTTGTTCAAACCCATGGAGTGGAATTCTGTTAGACAGGCAATATTAATAGCAAATGCGTATCAAGTGCTTACTGTATGGCAGGTATTTTGGGTCAGTTAATTTTTCCAATGATTTTAATAGGTTAATCCTACCAATCTCCTCATTTTATAGGAGCGTGATGCCCAAAGGGGTTAAGAAACTTACCCTTGGTCACTCAGCAAAGACCCCATGCAGTCTGGTCCCCACCCTGCACCATGTGTTGTCAACTGTCCTGCAGCTATGGCAAGGCTACAGAAGGCCTGGGGAGGCTTCCTGGAGGAGAATGCACATTTTCTGTCACTGGTCTCGCCTGTAGCTTTGGCCCGAGCCTTCACAAGAGGCCAGGGGAGGGCAGGAGAGACCCACCCTTCACCTCTAACCTTGGTTTTTGATTTTCTTCAAGACAGAGGAATTGCCAGATCCTAGGTTGAGGGGTGCAGAGAGGAGAAAGAGTCTGGGGATGTGGAGTGTGTGCATGGTGCGTGTATGTGTCTCTCTCTGTGTACATACATGTGTGTGTTGTGTCGTCTGGAGCAGAAAGCTGGGCACAGAGGCTCAGTGTCACTGGAGGCCGTGAAACCCCTTCTCATTCTCTCCCCACGCCCTCAGCTTGCTCTACAGTGGAACAGTGAGGGAAGTCACTCTTGTGCTGGGAGGAGTGGAGTTTTGGCAGGTGGGGAGCAGCGTTTGATTTTCTTTGGGGTACACCATTTCCTGTGCTCCTTGCAGTGGAGGAGGGAGCATTAGAAATCCCTTGAACTCCAAAATTGATGTCTCTGTCCTGAGTGGACCGAGTGTGTCTCTGTCCGGATCCCCAATTCCCACTGGCTCCTTCCCTCCTGGCTTTGCACCGGTTTCCCATGCAAAGGGTGTCCCTTATCCCCATGTGTCCAGCGAGTTCTGGGGGTTCATCCATTAAACGTTTATTAACTGCTACTGTAGGCACCAGGAACTCCGCATAGCGAGACAAGACTGTGTATGCGTGTAGCCCTGTGCGGGCCTACGCTGGCACTGGGCACACACCGGTGGCCGTGTCAACGGCTGTGGTCTGTCCTAAAGAGGGCAGACACATACATACCGTGCCAGTTTACTCTGTAATCTGTGGCTGCTGCGGGAGAGTTTTAGGCAGGGATAGGCAGATCTTGGCAGTGGTTCGTTTGGTGCAGGCAAATGCGCCAGCGCAGCAGGCTTGTTCATTTTGTGCCAGGTCATGAGCAATCCCACCCATCCAGGGACTCTCATTGAGCCTGGACTGTGGAGGGCTGCCCCAACCATCTAACCAGAACATTCTATCTCCTCTGCAATTCCCTCTCTCCTGTTTGGGCTCATCTATTTCCACGCCACTCCCAAACAATGCCCCCAGTGCACACACCACCCTGAATAGTGGGACAGTGTCGAGGTCCGTTCTTGCATCACAGTTTGTCCCTGGCTCCTTGAACAGTAGTTCGGACAGTAGTTATGGATGATTATTGACATGGAGCCTGGAAGAGCAAGGCCAAAGGCGAGGGGAAATCCAGAGTCCAGTGGGCTGCGCTGGCTCTGGTTGTCTGGACCTCCGCCCATCCGCGGGTCCGTGTGGCGGGGCGGGCAGCAGGCGGCGCCCGCGCGTCGGGATTCGCGCCGGTTCTGCTCGCGGTCAGGCGGGTGGGGGCCCGTGGAGGCCGCCAGGGGGCAGCAGAGCGCGGGCTGCGGCGCGATGCGCTGGCCTGGGCGCGGCAGCTGCGTTCCCGGCTCGGAGCACAGTTCTCTGTTAGGAGGGTAATTTAGAGCAATTACACCGATTATTATTGCTTTTCTAATTAGTGCTTTTCCTACAGAATTAGCCGAGTGTTTATTAGGAGCTGCTTGTTGCCAGCAGCTTAACTGCTTCGCTGCCAGGCGCGGGCGCCGGGAGGGGCCGCCGCGAGGGGCTGCTTGGTTATGTGGTTTCGCATAAAAGCACGGATTAAATATTCATTCTGCTTTGTTACATATAGCATTAAATTTTTATCAGCTGTATGTTTTCTTTGAAGTTTGTCCTACGTGTTAACATGCAGGCAGGCGGCAGAGAAACTTGTACCTTGTCGGCAGGGAGGGCAGATGGGCTGTTCTGGGGAGTGGGGGCCAGATGGGTTTCTTAGCATCTTACACCTTTAGGCTTCTCCAGACCTTGTATTCTGGACCTTTAGATGCTTGAAGGTGAAAATAAAGGAATTAGTCTCTCCATCTGATGGAGGAGAAAGACCAAGGCTTCACAGGGAGGGTCAGGATCTTGGTAACATTCAGATCATCTTATCTTCGGGAGTTTGAAGATCTCAGGCCTATGGCAGACCCTTGCTGTGTGCTCCCCTCTTGGGATTCCACTCTCACAAAAGTGGCCTTTAAACTTTTCTCCTTTTGATCCCACCTAAGTCTGGGCATGCCAAGATGGTGTTTGGTACCCACACCATACTCCTGGACCCAACCACTTCCTGTTTGGTACAAGCTTCTGGAACCATTGACCCATTGAAGCAGTTACACACGGCTGGGAAGCCCTGGGGAGTGAGTGTGGATCCCTTTAATGTTGTTATTTGAGTAGCTGCTACTTACTTTGCCTGGAGGACTGGGGAACGATCCTCTCTGCCCTGGGAACCCCAGTGAGAAAGTCTGAACCCACAGATCCAGATCAAAAGCAGAGGATGCCGTTTGGGTCGTTGGCATGGCCTTGCTGTTCAGGGGCCTCGTGAAAAACCACTCCCTCAGCGCATGCGTGGGTTTGCTTACAGCTCATTAACCACTTGATGGAAAGGTTGGTGGGGGCGGCAGGGGCGTATTGACAGAAAATCGATCAGAAATGAAGATTAATGATCTCCAAAGCCGTCCTGTGGGTCAATAGGGAAATGCGACTTGAGTTCAAAACTGGGGGTGTCATAAGCTAAGACTTCATTGCGCGTTTGCCCCTGCGCAGACCAAGACCTGGGTAGAGAGAGACTAGGTATGCTGGCAGCTGTGGTTGCAGGGGCTGGTGGGTAGGGAGATTTATGCATAGGGCTTGGTCTGGAGACTTCCAGCCCGATCTTTTCCTGGCTATGGCTCCTCATCAGCGGCGGAGGATTAGGGGAAGTGGGGCCGACTCGTTCATCTCATAACCCCTGTGGGTGGGGCTGCTCATTTCTGTATCCAGAACAGGCTCCACGGGGTGGGGGGCTCTGTTCCCAAGCCTTGTTTGTCTGGATCAGACGAGGCTTCTCAGGTGATGGAGGAGAGGCAGCAAGGGTTTGTAAATAAGCCGGTGGGGGTCAGAGATTACAGAGCGGTGGATAGGTGCAGTGAGCAAGATCTGGAAGCCCTGGGATGACAGGCCCCAGTGTTCCATTCCAGGGGGACAGGAGGAAGTAAGGACGGCGCTGCTGCTCCTCGCTCCTCATGCTGTTGGAGGCAGCATTTTTTGTTTCTCTCCCCAACACGACTGCTTTGCCCAGCAGTTCAGGCAGGGTACAACTGTGCTTTTGGATTAGGCCTCTTACCTGAACATTGAAGTGCAGGCCCTCTCAGAGCCCCAAAGCCAAAGGTGTCCCTTGTGTCTGTGTGGGCTTCTCAGGCTGCATGGGAAGGTGTGTTCGGGTGAGTGTTCTGTGTCTTTAGCAGCGTCTTTATTCTCCAGGCCTGGAACTGGGCTCTGGAATCCCAGTTGGCAAGGTGCCATAGCACTGACCTCCGGGGTACTGACTGGCCTTGCTGGTTCCTCCCTTCCTGGAGATAGGAGGGGCTTTCCCATTCATACCCCTAAAATGCCCCTGGAGTAAAAAGCCACAGGGCCTGTCTACCTGCTAGAAATTCAGAGAATGGACAAATGGGGGTGGGGGCGGGGGTAAAGCCTGGCTCAGGGTTTGCAGGGAATGAACCCATATGAAGGGCCCATGTGAGGCCTGAAGTCCTCAAGACTGAGAAGTCTTACAGTAGAGATGGTTCAAGGCTCATTGCATGTACGCCATGTGTGCCCCTCACCTTTGAAGCCCTTTCTCTTGGAAACTGCCTGGCCACTCATACCCCCTGGGCACCCTCCTCCACCGGCACTGACATTATTGACCAGGGGCTGTGTGGTAGCCCACAGGCCTTGATGGCAAGAAGAGGTTCAAATGGTCTACACTGGGGCTGGGGGGTTGCCCCTCTGAAGTGCCAGGCATTGCTGACATTGGGAGGTCCCTGTCGTCTATCCACTTGAAGTGGCGCCGCTGCTCCCCCTCCCCCCCATGATCATCTAACATGTCTCCAGACATTGCCAAATGTCCCATGGAGAAGAGTCACTCCTAGTTCCCACTAGGAGCCCAATATCCTTTAATAAACGCACAAACGGATACCTGGAAATGCCATAGGGATAGTGGCGTAGGGGCCGTAAGTTAAAGCTGTATTAATTTGCTATCGGTTGCTGGATAAAAGGCTTGCGCATCCTGATTACAGTGGGGCTTGGACTTAAGCAAGAGCACAGGAAGAAATCATTGGGGAAAATGCTCACTGGCTTGCTCCCCATGGTTTGCTCAGCTTGTTTTCTTATACAGCCCATGCCACCTGCTCTTGGGCGGGATTGCGTACGATGGGCTGGGTTCCCGCATCAAGAAGATACCCCATAGACTTGTCTAGAGGCCAGGCTGATGGAAGCAGTTCCTCTGTTGGGGTGCCCTTTCCCCAAACGACTGTAGCTTGGGACAAGTTAACAAAACAACACAACAGAGAAGACTCACTAACCAACAGAGGCACCAGAGTTGAGTGACTCTCTTAGTTCGTGATAAACCCCTCACCAAAAGGAGTGTGGGGAGGAAAGGGTTTATTTCATCTTAGTCTTCAAGGTAACAGTCCACCAGTGAAGAAACCCAGTGCAGGAACCTGGAGGCAGGAACTGAAGCAGAGACCACGGAGGAATGCTGCTTACTGACTTGCTCCCTCTGCTTGCTCAGCTCTTTTCTTGTAGAGCCCAGGCCAGCCTGACCAGGTATGGCTCCACCCACAGCGAGCTGCACCCTCCCACGTTAATCATTAATCAATAAAATGTTCCATAGATGTGCTCATAGGCCAATCTGATAGTGGCAATCCCTCAGCTGAGGGCTCCTCTTCCCACGTGACCCTAGTCAGTGTCAAGTTGACAGAAACTAAGCAATCCAGGAGCCAAGGGGGCTCACATTCTGGAGCCAGTCCCATCCAGCCAAAACGAGTCTCTTCTGGCTAGCTCCACTGTGATCTGAGCCCAGAGAGACGCCTCTGCCCCGCCTCCATTTGCCTGTCTGTAGTTTGGGGATATTGAAGCTGCTTTCCTTCTGGATGGATGCTGCGCTAGACCAAACCATGGGTGTCCAGTGCTCAGTAGATTGCCTGGTGCCTCTCAAGGCCTCAGTTAACAGTGGAGACAATCAGAAGACAGCGCAGGACTCCTCTTCAGATGAGAACTGAGGATCTAAGCAAGACGCTAGGCAAGAGCATTTGGAAGACATACTACAACTTCTCGTCCTTCAACCCAAACCCCTGGAGACGTGGAAAAGACTTTTTACAAAGTATTGAAATATACTCAGTCTTAGCTGAGAGGGTGGAAAGGGTTGCATTAACTGAGAAGCCGCAGTGGGTGTGATGCCCACGGTTCCAGACTGGCGGAGGTGTGGAGACAAGGGCTCATGGAGACAATAGGTACGTGTGGCAAGCTAGGAACAGCATGTGGCCCTTGTCGGTTTCTTGTCTTTCCTATGGTTGTTGTGGTGTCCATAGTGACGGACACCTGATACTGGTGCATATGGGCCCAGGAAGCCCCTTTGGAACTTGGAAAGTTCTAGAAGAATTGTGCCTCAATTACTCTGAGGCAGATGAGAGTGGCCACATCCATCTGCTGCTCTCCACAGGGGTCAGCTAAAATAGCATGCCCAGAGGTGCCCATAACCATCTAGCAGAGTGGACACCCAGGTCTCTGGTGCTCTCCATAGGGGTCAGCTAAA
>NC_022020.1:60473513-60480186 GCF_000317375.1 Microtus ochrogaster
TGATCTCCATAGGGGTCAGCTAAAATAGCATGCCCAGAGGTGCCCGTAACCATCTAGCAGGCTGGACACCCAGGTCTCTGGTGCTCTCCTCAAAGATGAAAAGTAATCATGAATCTCTGAGAACTTGCAAGGTGGCACCATGAGCAGAAGTGACCAGCTCAGCACCAGCTCAACAAATGAAGGAACTGGCCATGGAGAGGAGGAGGAAGCAGCAGCTATAAGACTTGAGAGAAGGCAGTTCTGCCATCATTGTGATGCTATGGAAACCTTTAAGAGGAGGTCCATAGCCGGGCGGTGGTGGCGCACGCCTTTAATCCCAGCACTCGGGAAGCAGAGGCAGGCAGATCTCTGTGAGTTCAAGGCCAGCCTGGTCTATAAGAGCTAGTTCCAGGACAGGGACCAAAAGCTACAGAGAAACTCTGTTGATGGAAGCTTTTTGGTCTCTGGGTCTTGTCTTCAATGGTTAGTCTTTTCCCTCCCCTCTGTCTCTGCCTCCTACTCCCCCATCACCTACATAAGTGAGTGCTCGACTTTTCCATGTGCTCTTTCCCACAGAGGAGCCAAAACAATAGGCCAGTTGATCCTAAACCTTTAAACCCAAACCAACCTATTCATAAATTGTTTATCTCAAATATTTGCTATAGTCGCAGAAAGCTAACACAGAAAGGACAATTAATCTATAGAAGACATGGAGGCCTTGAATCTCTATACCAAGAATCAATGAATGATCACAGAAATGAGCAGTTCTGTTGTAATTTTTTTTAAATCTCAAAAGCAATGTATTAAAGCGCAAGATGAGTGTAGACGAAAGAGGAATAACAGCACAAAAGATCAAGACTTCTCCAGCAATGCAACACAAACGCCAAGGAGGGAGCGTGAAGGGGGAGCAGGCCACCATGAAGGACCCCTCGGCAGGGAGTGAACACGGGGACATAGAAACCATGGAGCGAGGAGAGGCAACAGTCAAGAATTTACAGGGTAGAATTTTCTAGAACCACGTGAAGATACTACTTTTCAGTTTAAAAGAACCTGTGCATGGCCAGAAAAAAGTTTAAAAAAAACTCACCAAAAACACAAACAAACAAAACCCAGAGACATGTCATGAGGTTCTAGAACATTAGAAGTATAAGAAAAACCAGAGATATATAGATGATAGGTATATAGAGATAGATAGATAAGCATTTTGTTTGGCTTATTCATTTCCTAGAGCTGCTCTATGAGAGTGACTTGCGGGACTTCGTAATGGTCCCAGCTGTGTGGCCAGAGTCTCAAGTAGAGCTGAGATTCATCTCTTCCCAAGGCTCCGAGAGAGTCTGCTCCAGTCCCTCTCCCATCTCTGGGAGCTCATTTGGTCCTCACCTTGCAGCTGCATGGCCCCTTCTCTGTCTCTGTCTGCATGTGGCCTTCTTCTCGGTGTCCTTGTCTTCTGTCCTCTCCCTACAGAGACATTGGTCTTTGGACATGGATCTTGTCCAAAAGCAGTGGTTCTCAGCCTGAGGGTCATGACCCTTTCACAGGGATTGCATATCAAATATCTTGCGCATCAGATATTTACATTACGATTCATAACAGTAGCAAAATTATAGATATGAAGTAGCAACAAAATAATCTAATGGTTAGGGGTCACCATTACCTGAGGAACTGGATTAAAGGGTTGCAACATGAGGGAGGCTGAGAACCGCTGTCCTAAAGGATCCCATCTCCAGACCACTCTTTAACTGTGCACACCCTCTATCTAAGTGAAGTCACTCTCATAGGTGCTGAGGACCTGCGTTCATTTTGAGGGGATGCCATTTAGCCTGCTAGACAGAGGAACAAGGGACTGGATTGTTATCACACTCCTCATCAGCAAAATTGGATACAAGAAAATAATGGTGCAATGTTTTCAGAGCACCGAGGGGAAATGGCTTTGAACATAAATTATCATTCAAGTGTGAGGGTAAAATGAAGCTATATCAGACAAATAAGGACTCAGAACATTTACCAGGCCTCCGAATTCCTCTTTGGAAGAATTATTGTATTTGGCTATTGTCCCCTTCTCCCCTAACAATGAAGAAAAAGTAACCCTGAATTGCCCGATACTGACAGAAAAACATATTGACTTCATATTTGTTTAGCAAGCTCCTTGGACAAGAAGTATGGCTAAGGATGTCTAGGGAAGAGCTGCCGGTACCTCATCTTGCCACCCTAAATTCCAGCTCCCCAAGGCAGCCACTCTGCTCTCCCAGCTGTCCTGCCATAGACAGCTATCTCCTGACTTCTCCATTTTCGGAGTTATCGACTAACTTTCATTTATGGAAAATTCTATTTTAGCTCGCATACACGTTCTTTGCTTTCCCTCTAAGCACATAAACTCCTTTCCCCCATCCCCTCTGTATACTGGCTGGTTTTGTGTGTCAACTTTCCACAAGCTTGAGTCATTAGGAAGGATCCTCAGTTGAGGAAATGCTTCCATGAGATCCAGCTGTAAGGCATTTTCTCAATTAGTGATCAATGGGGGAGGGCCCAGCTCATGGTGGGTGCTGCCATCTCTGGGTTGCTGGTCTGTAAGAAGGTGGGCTGAGCAAACCAGGGGAAGCAAGCCGGTAAACAGCACCCCTCCATGGCCTCTACATTAGCTCCTGCCTCCAGGCTCCAGGCCTGCCTGAGCTCCTGTTCTGACCTCCTCCAATGATGGGCTCTGATCTGAAAGTGTAAGTGGAATAAACCCTTCCCTCCCCAACTTGCTCTTTGGTCATGGGGTATCATCACAGCAATAGAAACCCTAACTAAGAAAAATTGGCACCAGTGTAGTGGGGTGTTGCTGTGACAGGCCTGACCATGGTTTGGGAAGGATTGTGGAAAGACTTTGGAACTTTTGCCTAGAAGAGTCATTGAGTATTAAGAGCTCAGTGGCATGTTCTGTGGAGCCTGGAAGATAAGAACGTTGAGAGCAGTGCAGAGGATGGAGGCCTGGCTTGTGGAGTCTCAGAGGGAAGTTTAAAGGCTCTACCAGGGTCATTTGTTATTTTGAATTAAGGCTCAGTGGTTCTGGTTAGCTGGGGCTGAAGAACCAGCTGTGATTAACAAGAACCCAGAACTGCTGATGTGAAGCCTTTGCGTTACAGGGACAATGGATGCTGGTGGGCTGGAGCTAAGAAATTAGTGGTGATTAAGAAGAGACCAGCATCCCTGAGGAGAAATCTTCTGGGAAGTGTTTCCTGAGAGCACAGAGAAGCTGTGTTCCAGACATCGCCATGTCTGTATCTCACGTTGTCAGCAGGACTCGATAATGTGAGAGTCACTCGGGGGGTGCTGGTTTTGAAGGCATGAAGGAGTCATGGAGAACAGCTGAGGCTTGGCACTGTGAGAGGTCAGGAGAGGCCATTGGTGAAGGTGCAGCCTCAGTGGCAGTTGAAGGCCCAGGACTGAAGGGGTCATGCAAAGAGATTGAGGCTTGGCACTATGAGACAAGCCTATGAGAGGCTATTGGTGACAGTGCAGCCCAGTTGCAGCAGAAGACTCCAGCATTTTGGAGATGCCAGTGCCATGGGATGACCACCAAGAACAGCAGTAGCGGGGGAGCAGAGCCAGCCAGAGCCTGGAAGACAGCTGTGTGTGCTGCAGAAGGTGGAGCCGGAGAAGTGACCAAGACCTTCGGAGGAGTCCAGAAGATGGTGAGTGCATCCCAGACAATTGGACATTGAATTATTTATACTGTGTGAGTTTGGTTTTGCTTGGTTTAGATTGTGATGGTGCCCTGTTCTTCCCTCTTGGAGAAGACATTTAATTTAATTTTGATTTTTAAAGGAGCCCACAGCTGAAAGACTTGAACTTTTAAAAGAGATTGGATATTTTAAAGACTGATTTTTTTTTCTTATTTGCGGAGGGAGTATTGCACGCACTACCTTTCCACACCAACAGGGGCTTTGCAGGTGGGACTCAGAACCATGGCAAACTCCAGCAGGCAGACTGTGAGGATTTGGTACAGGTGTTAGGAGATCAGAGAAGAGAAGCCTCTGTGGGGTTTGCTGCTCCGGGCCCTTTTTCTCCTTTCGGTTCTTACTGGCAGGTTTACAGGAAGATGGTTCAGCCCGTCACAAACTGATGGGTGACCTCAAAGATCCCCACAGACTCCTGTGCCTTATCATAGTCTGTCCAGTCCTTTCCTTGTAGATAGTGTCACTGAAGATGGTCCCTGACTCCACACCTTTGGCAGCAAACCCAGCCTGGGGCGGGAAGCCAATTGGTTCAAGGCTCCAAGGCTCCAACTCTACTATTGTCTTGAACTTCTCATTGTCTTCAGTATTATAAGACTTGATGGTCGATATGGGATTCCTCTCTGCATGCGAGCAATATGTTTTATTGCCATTGGTTAATAAAGAAGCTGCTTCAGCCTATAGCAGGGCAGAATATAGCCAGACTGGGAGAGACATAATAGAGAGAGTAGGTGGAGTCAGGGAGGCGCCATGGAGCTGCTGAAGGAGCCAGATGCTGGAACCTTACCTAGTAAGCTACAGCCTCGTGGTGATACACAGAATAATAGAAATGGGTTAATTGAAGATGTAAGAGCTAGCTAGAAAGACGCTTAAGCTATTGGCCAAACTATTGTAATGAATATAGTTGCTGTGTAGCTATTCAAGTTTGGGCAGCTGGGAAATGAACGAACAGCCTCTGTCTACAGAAGGTGCTGCTCAGAATTTGAGTGGAGTTTTCCTGTATGTGTAGTTTGCACTCTGGGACCACAAAGGCACTGCCATGGCCTCCTTCAGTACCACACTGCCTATCAGCCGGATATATTGCCACTTCTCTGAAATCTCCCCACAGTTGCCACATTCACCTTCAGATACCACCAGAAGTCCTCATCCATTGGTCGGAGGTTGGTGATGTTGTCCAGCGTGACTTGGAACTGCAGCACGATTTTCCCCACAGCTGCTGGGTCCACATAATGCCACTGTGACCTCTGCTTTCTGGCCAGTCATCAAGACAGAATGTTTAATGTGTTTGCATTTGTGAAGACGGTGGGACTTTTAAAATCATTTGCTTTAATGTGAGATCTTGGGGATGAATAAGAAAGGAAGTGTGTGTGTGTGTGTGTGTGTGTGTGTGTGTGTGTGTGTGTGTGTGTCAGTTGTACTGGCTGGCTTTGTCTGTCGATTTGACACAAGCCAGAGTCGTTAGAGAGGAAGACACCTCAGCTGAGGAGATGCCTCCTTGAGATGCAACTGGAAGGAATTTTCTTATTTAGTGATCAATGGGGGAGGCTCCAAACCCATGGCAGGGGGTGCCATCCCTGGACTGGAGGTCCTGGGTTCTATCAGAAAGCAGGTTGAGCAAGCCAGTAATCAGCACCCCTCCATGGCCTCTGCATCAGCTCCTGCCTCCCTGCTTGAGCTCTTGTTCTGACTTCCTCCAATGATGGACCATGATCTGGACATGTAAGCCAAATAAACCCTTTCCTCCCCAACTTTGCTTTTTGGTCGTGGTGTTTCATTGCAGCAACAGAAACCCTAGCTAAGACACTCCAAGAGTGATGGTTCTGATGAAGTCCCCACTGGGTGTTGATTAGTATGACCATTTGCGTGGTTGTCACAGTTAAGGCGTAGGCATGTGATCATGTGCCTTTCGTCTCCTCTGAATTGGCCCTTGTTTTATGTTCATCTGTGGGCTGTACAAGATCAGTAGTCCTGCTTGTAAATCCATACCCCAAACCCCGCAGAAGGAAGAGCATCTTTCCAGCTGCCAGTATACTGGAATTTTCCTTCATCTTTTTTTGGGGTGTCTCTTTTTCTTTGTGTACATCCTCATTTTCATGAACTTTGTTCTTAGTAGCTTCCCATGAAAGATAAACACCCCTCAACTTAGGATCTACAATTTCATACTGGAAGCCACTTCCCCATAGACCTCCAAAGGGATTTCTATGTGGTCTCTCAGCTTCCCGTGTCACTTCAGATACTTGGATTCTGAATCATGTGAAACCATCCTTTATTTTTAATATGACCTTTTCCTGCCCTTCTGGAAGCTTTTTAGGACCATCTATTGATTCTCACTATTCTTCAATTTCACTGTGATGTGTCCTAAGGAATGCATATGACCACCCGATTTAAAAACAAAACAAAACTAGTTTCTTAGCCTTTTTAGTGGCTATAGATAAACTATAAGTATAAATAGAACTGCTGTATTCTAGGAAGCCCCCTAAAAGGGCTTACATCTTTTTCTTCTTTCCCCCTGTTGCCGGGGTAGAGATGTAATGGCTGGAGTCCCAGCAGACATTTGAACCATGAGATAACTTTGAGAACAGAAGCCATGTCCCGTGAGGCAGCGGTATCGCAAGGCGTACATTCCCGGCACCTGCAGTGACCTTCACTGGGCTCAGCGTTTCTGGGCTTTGGCTAACACGAGACAAAATGTATTTCTATATACCATTTTCTGGTTGGCAGAGTTCACATTTCTGTGTTTTTTTTTTCCCAGGCATATGAGTGTTTTACCCGCATGTATGGAGATGTACCACATGCATTCACTGGCCATAGAGGCCATCAGAGGGTCCCAGACCCCTGGAACTGGATGAAACCAGAGTTACAGGCCATTACGAATGGCTGGGTGGGTACTGGTAACTGAACCCAGGTCATCTGCAAGAATATTTATTTATTTATTTATTTATTTATTTATTTATGTATTTATTTATCTATTTATT
>NC_022020.1:60480352-60482928 GCF_000317375.1 Microtus ochrogaster
TATCTCTAAATGATACTATAGAGAAAATCATGTATTTTCCTTCATGGAGTAGCCTTAAACATTCTTTCAAAGACTCTCACTGCATGCATGATTGTGAGATCTGGTCTCAACACACAACCCTCAAAAACTCCAGAGACATTAGAGGTTAAAAGACTGAAAGAAAATACAGGACAGAATGTGCGGCGTCTTCGTGGGAGACGGCAGGGACAGTGGAAGTGACAGAAAGTTGGGTTAACCTGGGGTGAGAATGGATGCTTTGGTCGACTCTAGAAACAACTGAATCTAGAAGAACCAAATGACGACAAATCAATGACATTAACTGGAAGGTAGAAAAAAAAGGGTTAAAAATAAAAGTATGTTATGTAGACCACATGGTGGAGACAGACAGACACACAGACACACACACACATGCAGACACACATGCACACATGCAAACTCACACACTACCACCACCATTATCAATGCAGCCCTAAGCATATCAGCAACCATAACACTTTAGAATGAGTTGTATTCTTCTCAAATTAGATTTTTAAAAATTCTGCTTGTGTGGTTCCCTGGGAAAGTACATACATAAAACAAGTAACAAAGTTGAAAATAAGAGGAAAAATATAAAGATATAAACCAGTGCGGGCTAATAACATAAAAATAGGGCTAGCGATATTAATAGCTGATAAAGAGGAATGCTTTATGGTGAGGAAAGAAATTCCCTGTTAAGATGATCTATGGCAATCATGGCCCATTATGCACATAACAAAAACTTGAAAACATAGAAAGCAAAAATTGATCTCATTCCTGGGAGAGGCAGACAAATATATCCGTATAGAGTCAGGGATTTTAACTTACTTTTCAACAGCTCAGCCAGACAGACCAACAGAGAAGCCAAGCAAGGATGTGCAGGACACATGGAACATGATTAGCCAGGCCGATAATGTGCTTATCTGATCTCTAACACAGACATATATGTTGGGTCAGAAATGAGTCAATGCATTTTAGGAGATTGCCATCATAGTTCAATGCCATATGTGCCAACAGAGTATGATGTCGTGAGAAGCCACCCCCACATAACAGTGAAATAAACCCATGCCCCTGTGATTGAAATACTATACTCATCTCCGTGATAGCTGGACCACAAGGTCAGTCAAAATGGAGATTAGACACTATCCCGTAGAGTGTAGAGCACACTGTGCCAGCATGTGCGGAACGAGGGGTCATTAGAAAACATCAGGCCTGCAAATGAACAATCTAAGATGTCACTGGAAGACATTAGATCAAAACCAATAATCCAGAATCACAGACAGTAGACAGCAGGGATTAATAATGATAAAGAATGTGAAACAAAGAGGTGACCTTACTCATAAGACCACAATCTTTCCTTTAAAAAGCGGAGTAAAATAGATACAGTTTATCAAGATTGGTAGAAAACATGAAGGGTCAACACAGCAAAGCAACAGAAGGAACTAGAAACGAGTCAGATTGTAGAAGGAAAATGAAAAAAAAATGACCTGGAAAAAAGTATTGGTGTTAAAGTTTTGACTCACATATGTGTCAGATGAACTGCAGTCATTAATCTGGGTTTTGTGATCAGTGGACGTTCATGATGCTCCTCAATCCCCTGACATTCAGAATGTTAGAGTGTGGCAAGATGCCACTGTATTTGATAGCTTCACAGTTTCTCTCAAGATGGGTTTCAAGCATCCTGGGAATGCTGTAAGGCAGTTCACACCTCTAGGGTCTATGGTCTGACAGAAGACTCTCTCGCTAGAGTCTACCAGTGCGTCAAGCTGAACAGTTGTGAACAATATGTTTCTGGGGTTGGGAAGCACCCAGTCTGTGGTATGGGCCATCACAACAGGCCCGACTGGTTCAGACTAAGGGTCTACTCCAGCTAGACTTGTAAAGGACAAGGAATCACTTGAGAATGAAAGGTCTTTATCAAGTTGTTTTGGGGTGAATCAGGACAGAACTATTCCTGTTTGCCTTCCCTGGCCTCCTCAAGTGTGTCTGGCTATCATAGAGTCTATAGGTGTCTGTGCTGTGGTCTTGTACTTTCTCCCTCTCTTTAGCAGGCCATGTGTGGAGAAGGCTGTTCCCTGGCTGCCTGGTGGCCAGCTGGGCCACAGGCATGCATGCATTGCAGTGAAACTTGAGTGGAAGTGACATGTGTCCTTTGGGACCAGACGCCTTCTGTGTTGCTCTCCTAATTGTCTCTTCCTCTGTCACAGGACTGGCTTCCTCCCTTCTTGTTTCTGAAACAAATAGGTTAGCTCTGTGATGGCCAGGGGGATAAGAAGAACTTACTGGTGGAAGCCACAGAAGTTGAGGGTCCGTTGTCATGACAGCATCCTCAGCCTGGGCTGGCTGGTAGAGTACCAGGTCCTGCATTGGGGTCCCTTGTCATGGCAGCATCCTCAGCTGGGCTGGCTGGTGGAGTACCAGGTCATACATTGGGGTCCCTTGTCATGGCAGCATCCTCACTCTGGACTGGCTGGTAGAGTACCAGGTCCTGCACTGGGGTCCCTTGTCATGGCAGCATCCTCACCCTGGACTGGCTGGTGGAGTACCAGGTCCTGCATTGG
>NC_022020.1:60485018-60486980 GCF_000317375.1 Microtus ochrogaster
CACAGTGCATTCGGATCCTCCTGGCTCTGCTACTCCAGTGCTGGGGTTACAGATGTGTGCCACCCTGCCTGGAAGATCACAGGGCTTCAAGGGAAGGGAGTGATGTGTCCATGGTTGGACTCAGTGCAGGTATAGAGGTGGGTGATGACTGAGGCAGACATCAGGGGAGGATAAATAAAGCAGAGACTTAGGGCCAGTGTGGGCCCATCTCATGATAAAGCAACAATAACAACAAAACAAAACAAACAAACAAACAACAACCCCCCTCCCCCCCAAAAAAAAACAACCCAGCAATGGTGGCTTCTCTAGATTCCTGAGGTCAGGGCACAGCTCACGGAGCTTGCAGGCGTCCTGCTGTCTGAACATCCTCTGGCTCAACCAAGCTAACACTCAAAGCTCACCGTTTTACCAGTTGTGCATCCCTTTCCACAACTGTGAATCTGAATACTTCATCCCCCATTCTCCAAATGAAGAACTAGCTCCGCCCTCTCACTGTAGCACGAATAATAAACACCCAGAGACAGACTGAGGTTCAAGCCAAAGATCAGAAAAGCAAAACAGCCAAGCCACTAGAGAAGTCTAACCTCTGCCAAGGCTGGGCGACTGCAGACTGAGCCCTGAGCCTCTGTCTCATCCTGGTTTATATTTCCCTTTAGTGCTGGGATTAAAGGTATGTGACTCCCTAGTACTGTGATCAAAGGTATAAGCCACCACCACCTGGATCTGTTTTTGCATTGATCTTATGTAGCCCAGGGTGGCTTTGGAGCTCACAGAGATCCATCTGCCTCTGTCTCCTAAATCCTGGGATTAAAGTTGTATGACACCATCGCCTGGCCTCTAGTGGCTTAGTTTTACCCTCTGATCTTCAGGCAACTTTCAATCACTCCCATCATCTCAGCACTGGTTTGTCAGAGTTGTCAATGGCCAGGGACAAGAAGTTAGGTTCTGGAGAAGGGTATGGTGGGTCAAGACACAGCTAAAAGCCTGATAAACCACATTCTTTCCCTGGTTAACACTTCCACATCACTGTTCATCACTGACAGAAGTCAGGACAGGAACTCAAACAGGGCAGGAACTAGAGGCAGGAGATGATGCAGAGACTCTGGAGGGGTGCTGCTTACCGGCTTGCTCCCCATGGCTTGCTCAGCCCACCTTCTTATAGAACCCAGAACCAACAGGCCCAGGGTGGCACCACCCTCAGTGGGTTGGCTCCTCATTAATCAAGAAAATGCCCTATAGACTGTCTGCAGGTCAAGTGGTAGAGGCAATTCCTCAATTAAAGGTCCTTTCTACAAGGTGACTTTTAAATTGTGTCAAGTTGACAAGAACCCAGGCAGCATAGTGGGCTTTTGTGTGGCTCTGAGCCACTCAGGACTTCTGCCTCTTGGCAGCACCCATGTTTCCAGGTTCTGCTTCCGTCTCAGGGTTCAGCAGCAGCGCCCCTCAGCCCTTCAACTCAGAGAGATGTGTATGATAGTGTGTAGTCTCTTTGAGATGCCACTGGCTGTACCTTAAGACTGCTCACAGAGTACCATCACCTCCTTTTTTCTGACTCTTACCCTGGAGTTCCTAAGTAGCTACACCAGATGCCAGAATGACCCAAGCACTCCTTCTACAGCACAGGGCCTTTCTGAAGGAAAAGTAGCAGGCAGGCCTACTTAGAGTATAGCTGTCATGAAATGTACTCCTTCCTCCGGCTTGGCATTTCACCCGAGTCCTGTCTACTCTGCTTACCTTTGTAGTGAGGGTCCTCATGGAGTCAGGCCTGATGCCTTTTCCCTAGAACATTAGACATCCTAAAACATATGTCAAGAACATGGTTTCCATATCATCCTGGCACTCCCCTCTGTCCCTCTCAAGGGAAGCCCAGCGGCCTGTTTTCTCTGGACTCTTCCATGACAAGGTTAAGTGAGGCTGCCGGGAGCAGGGCAATGGAGCTTCTCTTGGGGTGAGTTGGGGTGA
>NC_022020.1:60487108-60493571 GCF_000317375.1 Microtus ochrogaster
AGAGAGAGAGAGAGAGAGAGAAGCCTTCCCCATCCAGCCCAGCCCACCCTTCCTCCGGCTTTCCCTTCCCACCCCACACTACTGTTTGCTTAACCACTATTCTTCTGGTTGTTTCCTCCTGCACGCTGAGGCTTGGGGAGTAACACACTGCAGCCTATCAGCGAGGCTGAAATCGGTGCATTACATCCTACTTAGGAGTTTCCACGGCGGCTTTGAGATGGATCCCCAGGGATAAGTAAGGTCTGAAATCTGCCGGGTATTGTTTGTACACAGACGCACACAGTGAGCAAATCTGGCCAGGTCCCTCAGGAGGAGGGAGAGAGGGCAGGCAGGGTATTCTCCAGACTGGGGCTACAGAACCCACTGTCTAGCCTGGACCAGGAAAAGCCTCACCAGCATGGAGCCAAGGACCGTTTTTAGAATCTGGGTCTCTTTCCTGACTTGGCCTGGGTGTTGAGTGGGTCTGTCCCTTTGAATCCTATGGCCATGTTAGTGATGGTGGCTCCTCAGGGCTCTGGGAGAAGCTAGGGATTTCTGTAGTATGGCTCCTAAAGTTAAGATCTGATGCTGTAGGCTGCCCCTGACACATGGAGATTCCCTCCTGTCTCACAGCATGCTCCCTTCTCCCTCTTCTACACGGACCAACAACCTAGCAAAGCAGCCCACCTTGTTCAGGTAGTGCCCCAGTGATTGGGTTTCAGCTTGGTGCCAGCTGCAGGAGTGTCCAGAGAAGACAGTCACATTCTCCTATGGGAATTGCTGATCACCCAGCCTTGTCCCATGACAAAGCCTGCCTCCTAGGACCCGTGTATCCCTGTGTGTTATGCGGCATCCTCCTCCCCTGGGACTTGCGACCCATCAACTTCTCATTTGTTTAGTGCCCTGTGACGTGTGGTAGGCTACCCTGGGTGGGAATCCTGCCCTTGCCAACAGCACAACAGGGGGTAGCCAGGTAGCTTCAGAGCCAGCCACGGTGGAATTCCACCATTCCACAAATAGGACACGTGACCTCAGGCTAGGACCAAGACCTTCAGGGCATTTCACTTTCTACTCCTGCCAAAGTTGGGGGAAGGGTGTGGCTGTGGGAGTCTCTGTCACACTCTTCTCTTCTCATGCACCCTACCACCCTGGCCTAGGAGCCAGCCTCCATTGCAGGCTGGAACGGAAGTGTTGGTGCTCTTGCAGGGAGCAGCTCTGTGTGTGCTCAGCCAACCAGGTTCCCTCCCTGGCAAGTGCAGCCATTCCTTTACTTTCACTGCTCAACAGCCAGAGACATCTTGTTTGTGAGTTTGTCTGTCAAGGCTCCCAGCTTTCCCATCCAGGGGTCCATGATCTGTTAACAACTGCTTCGGTGCACAAGGAAGGGCCCCTTTTCAACGGGGCCTCTTACAATTCTCTACTTAGGAGTTTGGAGTTTAACTTCACAAGTCCCTGGAAACAGAGATCATGTGCTCCGGGCAAAGCTAGGATTAGTGTTGATGAGTCTCCCCCAAATTCTGAGAGATAGGTCAGGCCAAAGAGGCGGGCCAGACAGCCAGGAAGCCTTGCTTCTGTGGCAGGTTGGCTCAGCTGGGCTCAGGCTGGCAAGATTGACATGGGAGAAATGCGTCAAATGTTAGAAGCATCCTCAGTAACTTTCGAAGTGTGTGACCTAGGGCAGGCTGCTTCCGTCTCCCCGTGGGATAGGGGTTCGGTAATGCCTTCTTCCTCTAGTGTGGAGGTGACACCCTACATCACCCTATGTGACTGTAGAATCTGCCAGCACAGGGTTCTGAGCTCCCCCCCGCAGGGAGCGACTCCGGGAAAGACTGATGGGCTCTGCCCCCCTCCCCCTTCTTTCCTGCTTCTTCAGCTTCACGGGTGGATGCTGGTGTGGGCTGCACTACCAGGCTGGAAGGTGGGGTGCAGTAGGAATGCCCAGTGCTTTTGAGGTCCTCCTTTGGTGAGTGCTCAACAGTCTCAGGGGAACTCATATCCAGGAAGGTGGAGGGGTTGTAGCTTTCAACGTCACCACTGTCTTTGCAGTGCTTTTTCTTCCTCCATGTGCCATCACCCTCTCTCCCTCCATCCCTCCGTCCCTCTTTCTCTCTTTTCTTGCCCCTTTCTTCTCTCCATTCCTCCCACCCTCTATTCCCCTCCTGCTTTTTGGATGCCTCATTTCGGCCTGAACCCCGAAATGTGTGTCATAGAATTTGGAAGACAGATTTGGTGGCCTCTCCTGCCCCGTCCTCCCACGAGCGTTGCCATACTGAATTGCCTAAGGTCCTGTCCCATTTTGCCCTTCTCCCGTGGTGGCCACTATCCACACAAATGAACCTAGGAGTGAACTCTGGGCCCCAGTCTGGGGGCCAGGGGAGCAGAGTGGTAGGGGGCAGGCTCCCTGCTCAGCCCCACCATCCTTGGGAAGAAGTTGCTCCCTTGTTCAAACGACAAGATGGAAGAGGTGGGACAGAAAGGTTGTTCAGCAGGCCCGCACGCTGAGCGCGCCTGCGCAGTAGCACCTCTCTACCGCGGTGAGCCAGGCTAATTAGAGGAGCCTGCAGTCCCCGTGGTAATTTGCTTAAATGGAAGAAGTTGCTTTTCTCTCCTTTTTCTGTTCTCAGGAATTCCAGTTTTAGGCTCTGTCAGTCTCTAACCACCCTTGGCCCTCTAGGGAAGTGTTTGCTATGGAAATATGCAATTAATATTGCAGCGATCATAATTGCTAATTATTAAAACAATGCTACCCCCTTTTCCTGGCCTAGTTTCATGTTTAAAACCATTTAAATAACAGGGAGGATTTTTTTAAAAAAAGAAAAAAAATGTTAAACACCAGTGCTGAATTTGTGTGAGCCAAATGACATGGTCCCTGGGCTGCCCAGGTTTGTCCTGGCATTCGGAAGGGAAATATTCTCCTAAGCCCACCAACCTCTCCCCTGGAGCCACGTACCCGACAACAAAAATGGGAGAGGTGCATCTTTGTCTCTGGAACTATTTCCAAGGTAATGCAGATTCTTTCTCCTCTCTTTGACTCTTCAGAAGAGTCTTAGATGGATGGAACTGGGCCCTGCTTGCTTCCTCAGACTCTGGCAATACTGGCCTGGAGACAAACATTTGGGGGTTGCCCTCAGGTAAAGTGGAGTCTGTTTCTGATGAACAAATGTGGTGATTCTTATTGGCTCTTTTGGCACCAAGCCCCTGCTTGGTCCATACTCTAAGCATCCCATTTAGAGAGTGTCAACCCAAACCAAGGTTTGCATTGCCTCCTTCTTATATAGCTTATAGTGCTGAGCCCTAATCATTAGCCTGTCACGTGAGAGCTCCAGGATCCAGGCTCAGTCCGGTTGTTTGTTGTCTGCCTGCGGTGGCTTTGGACACTGCTAGTGTGTTTCCCCAGTTCCCACTTAGTTTCGCTCGGCATACCCTGTCTTCTCTCTCCCCTCAGAAAGACTTCCCCGTCCTCTGAATTCTCCTAGCCAACCTTGCATCCCTCGTAGGGCCTGGCTGCTGGTTGCTGTGTATCAGATCCATTTTTACACATGTCCTCCAGGCCTGTAAGGATTGTTGCCTGACGCTGTCCTCAGCTACCTGCTTTTCCAGGCCTTGGCCCTGTGCGTTGCCTGGAGCAGCAGCTCAGTGATGATTCAAGTCAAGATAGATACAATCCAGGAAGCATGTTAGGAAGAACATGGCCCCGGGACAGGGTCCAAAGGCATGCTGTGACAAAGTACCATAGACTAGATGACCTTCAGGGACAGACTTCTCGATGGCAGTTCAGGAGGTTGGGAGTGTATGGCAAGGTGTCACAGAACCTTTGCCCTTTGAGAGCTTAAGAGGGCTGAGGAAGGGGCCATAATGCTTCATGGTTTTAAAGCTCAAGTATTTGGTAGGTAGGGTCAGAGTTTAAGGAGGAGAGGTCACAGGGACCCCTGCTTACTCATACTAACAGGTGAAGTGACCATTCAGAGCCAAGTTATAGTGAGATAGATTTGATAAAGGTAATTGTTGCCAGTGTGGTCATTAGAGAGAAAGATGTCAGCAGGATGCAAGTTGTAGACTTTGTTCAATGAAACATTTTCTTTTTTCTGATAAAATGGTCTATGTCTGCTCCCTTGGAATGCCTACTGTGGTGATATTGGGAAGATGGAAAGGTGTTAAGTGACAAGGACACAGAAGACAAACGAGGAGACAACAGTGCCCCCAGGATTTCAAGGAGCTTCTAGCTCATCGCTTAAGAGTACTGCCTGCTCTTCCAGAGGTCCTGAGTTCAATTCCCAGGAACCACATGGTGGATCACAACCATCTGTAAAGAGATCTGGTGCCCTCTTGAGGAAGAAACACAGTCAGTCGTCCTCATCCACTTAGACCATGAAACCCAATATGGACAAGTTCAACAGAACCTCCATATACAGGCTGCCCATGCACGCTTCAGCATTGCCAGGGCATAAGTGTAATTCATTTCATTCTAGTGAGAGTTAGTGAAGGTTAAGGCCTGTGTTTCCTTGGGTGGGATAAAGTTCCTCTCAATCTACAGCAGACAGTGGAGAGGAGTGGACCATAGTCCCACAGGACGTCTGAGGGTCCCTGCTGAAGGTCAAAGAGAGGCATCTGGATTCAGTAAGAAAGTAGGTAAAAGCCTGTTAGAACCAGCTGCAGGTTAAGGAAGCTAGCTCAGCCAGTAATGTACTTGCTTGCAAGCCTGAGAACCTGAGCATGGTCTCTAGAAGTGACAGGCATTATGGCATGCATTTGCAATCCCAGTGGAGGGCAAGCAGAGGAAGGCGGGTCCCTGGGGTTCACTGGCCAGGCTGTCTAGCCTACTTAGTAAGTTTCCAGTTAGTGAGAGGTTCTGCATCAAAAACAAAAATGGTCAATTGGAGCTTGGAGAGGCGGTTTTACAGTTAAAAGCACTTTCTATTCTTACGGAGGATCCAGGTTTTGGTTCCCAGCACCCACGTGTCTAGTTACAAACTTTCTGCAACTCCAGTTCTAGGGGATCTGACGCCCTCTTCCGGCCTCCTCAGGCACTGTGCATACAGGTAATACACACGCATACAGGCAAACACTGGAACACATCAAATAAAAATAATCTCCAAACAGAACAGGAGGACGACGCCAGAAGGATGATACCCGATGTTGCCCACTGCCTACCACACATACATGTACACGTGCACAGGTGCCCTCACACAAATGAACATACACACGCAGAAAAGAAAGAAAAGAAAGGAAGCTAGTTAAAATCCAGGTATGGTGGTGCCCATCTGTTACCCCAGCGCTTGGTAGGCAGAGGCAGGAGAATCTTGAGTCCCCAGGTCAACCTGGGGTACACAGCGAGATGCCTCAACAGCCCCCAAATGTACAAATAGTTCAAACGATGATAGCATACATAAAAATGCCTCTATAAAACCCATGGACTACGATGGGTATACACTAATAAAATTGTATGGAAGTTAGGATCCCCATGCTCACATGCTCATCCATTCCCAGCACAACTAGACATTCTCTGGTTCCTGACCACTCTTTGGTTAAGTACTTGCATTTCTGGACCAAGGCAGTTTCATACTTGACACCAGGCAGGTGGAGGCCGAGACAAATAACCCAGCTGCGTCAGGGGAAACCTGCGACAGATGAGCTCCCCTGGGCACTAACATCTTCCTCCTACCTGAAGTATACCCACGAGGGGCTCTAATGCTCCTGGGTAATTAGGTCCAGATGTGTGGTAGCAGCCCTAGGCTGTCATCTGCATCTGCCCCTGGGTCCTGGGGTATGCCGACCAGACAGAGACCACCGATTTTCATGACAAATGGGCTTGGTTGATATTCTGAGCTCAGTGGGATCAGGGTGTGTTATGCATTCGTCAAAGGGGAGGGGCTAGGATGTGCATAGCCATAGACTGGAGAAGATGGAACCTTTTCTAATGCAAGCACACATCCCCTCCTGCCAGGTTTGTCAGTCACAGTTCTGAACTTTGACTTCAGCGAAGCATTCTTGGAGTCACTTACATAACGAGCAGACTTTGAGCCCTGTCTTGTATCAGACACTGCACTAGGGTGACAGGAGACAGAGACTTTTCTTCCTGCAGCTCGCTAGCCTCTGGAAGGCAGCCCTTACCCTGGAAATCAAAGGAGTAATGATAGCCACGTTACAGGGTGATGGAGAGGAAGAAGAAGTCAGTAGGTTAAGCAGGAAGGAGCAAAGGGCTATCCTTCTCTATTGCTAAATGGAATAGGTATCAGAACTTCAGTTTCTAAGTGAAGGAGGTGTCATCAAAGAACAGGCAGGCACCAAGGGTGAGTCCAAGCAGGAGTGACGTCCCCTACCCCCACCCCTAGGCAACCAGTCAGGATGCTTTTGTTTTTTCTTTATTTCTTTTCTTGTGAGAGGGACTAAACCCAGAGTTTAGTCTAGGTTTCGTCTAGGCAAGTGTTCTATCTCTGTGCTATACTCCCAGTCCACCAGTGGGGCATTTTAAGCAGGTAGATGA
>NC_022020.1:60494341-60504697 GCF_000317375.1 Microtus ochrogaster
ATGCTTCTGCTATGGATAGAAAGTGACACTGACCTTGATCAAGGTTCCATTCTGCTTTGTCCTCTAGCAAACTGCTCTGTTGATATTTTTATTTTGGGAGTTTCTTGTAGGTACACTCAGTTTTTCACACGCCCTCTGTGGAAACCTGACCTTGGTATTCAGTGAGTGCCATCTGCACAGTCCAGGTTCTTAGCTTCTACAAATGTCAGTCTAGAGCAGGAAGGCCTGAAGAGCACCTACAGTCTTCCTGCCAACAAGGCGATTGGAGGCCGGGCACAGAAGATGTGGTAATATGAAGGGCTGGCTTCTGAGATGCGGATCTGCTCTCGGTCATTTAGCTGCGTCACAGGAAGTCAACTGTGGACTTCTGGGGCCTTGGAAGCCGAACACAGCCAAGCCCAAAGCTCACATTTGTGGTGTCATGATTAAATGACGTCCCTACTGTCAGCAGGATGAAATTTACAAGACCTTGTCCTGGGGGTGGGAGGTTATGGGCGCCTGGCCCGCTTTGATAGCCATTTCCTAACAGCTACCGTGTTTGGATAGTTGTGTCTCAGGCTTGGATATGGATGAAGTTTCCCATCAGAAGCAATTCTCCACTTTTAAGTTTTGGAAAGAACAATAGCCCATGGTAGAAAGTTGGCTCAGGGGTAGGGCTTGGGGTATGGTTTAGGAGATAAAATCTAGGTCTGGCTGTCTCAAGCCAAGCCTGGCTTAATTCAGCAGGATGGGAGTTTACAGCGAAGAGATAAGGAGCCCACCCCTTCCTGCTGCCCTGGCTGGAGGAGATATCTGTCACTCTCAGGCCCCTCTGAGGCTGAGGCCCATCACAGCCACAGCATGGGCCCTTGCTTGAGCAGAGCTGTGGGTTCCGAGCCACTGCTAGTGGCTCCAGTCCAGGGGGCATTCTGGCAGCAGAGTGGTGGTGGTGGTGGTGATAGGACTCCAGGGCCAGTGGACTGCTGGAGCATGCTGGCTTATGACTATATTTCTTGGTTGTCCACTCTGCTGAGGTACTGGACATAGCTTGGATAGGCTGGAGGATGCTGTGCTCTGGGGTCTACCTGTGTGACCAACAGGCAGAGAAGGCTCTATCGATCCCTTCTAGTGTTCCTGGATGACATGGAGGAAAGTGACCCCTGCCTTCTCTCCCCTTGCTGATCTGAAATCGCACACCTGATGCTGGGGTTGGCATTCTCGGCAGCCACCCTCCGATGAGTAAAAAGTGACGGTGAATGTCCCTCCCAGCACCCAGGGACCATTTTATTCCTCACATAAAAGGAAATGAAATGAACAAGCCTCCAATAAAACCTGAAAGGCTTAGGTGTAAGCCAGGAAGCTGGGCCGTGAATGCGAGTTGGCGGTCTCAGCTGGCTGGAGGTGTATCTATTCTATGTCAGGCAATTAGAAACAGGTTTCTATTAGCTGGCGATTTTGTTCGCAGCCACCAGAGAAATGAAAGCATTTCCAGCAGCACCCGCCAGCTCTTCTGGACCCTCAAATCAGTTACAGATGTTAAAGGGTTGTAAGCCTTTTGTCTGTGTGTTGAATATGCACAAGGGTTTTGCACAGTTGCTAGGACCTTAGCTATAATGCCGATGTCAGATTGACTGGGTAGATTTGCTGGTTCAGTCAATCATTTATTCTCTCAACTGTGCACAACCACAAACAATGTGTGGCCATGTGTGTGCAGGCAACAGTGGGTAGTTAAGGGATCAAGAAAGTAGATGGCAACAAATGTCATGGAGTATGAGGCAGGAGGATGGTTTCTTGGGGGCTCTGTGGAAGAGGGATCCCCTCGTCCTGATGTTAGAAGATGAACATGAGATAGAATGAGCTACCCAGAGTAAAAAAAATGGCACACACCAAAGGACAGGCACTGCCTAGGGGACAGCAAGGAGGCGGGGCTATATGAAGGGACAGATGAGGATGGAAGGGGACAATGCAGAGCTACAGCATCTGGTCCATTCTGTGTGTTTTATGTCTTACCTTGCTGTCATGTGGCCTGAGAATGGGTTCTGGCTGGGGACTCGCTGATCCCTGGGATCACATGTCCTAAGTCCTCATGCTGTTCAGAAGTAGACCCCATGACTCCTCATGTCAAACATGGGAGTCCTGTTTGAACAACAGGTGACTGGGGCACCCCCTATAGACCCACAGAGTCATGTTTGGAAGGCAGTCTTCATACCAAAGGCACACAGGATCCCAAGAGCCTGAGTTTAGATGATGGCAGGATGGGTATGTCTGGGCAGGATGTAGGATGCTCTCTCTTGGGTGATCTTGGGATCTCTTGGGTGGAGATTCTTTTACATCGGTTGAACGAGGAGGACAAGAGAAGTCTGGAATTTCCTGGCCCTTCCTGTCTTAAGCCCTTGTCCTATAATCCAGGTATCTGCAAAGGGCAGATGGTCCTGCAGGGCCTGAAAATAAGGCTGTCTCATGCAGTGGCTCATGTGGTCTCCAGCACAACTCTAGGGATGCCACATATACAAGAATATGTATATGGAACTATAGACATCATTCCCGCATTCTTGCAAGGCAACCCTGTTCTGGGAGAGGAAGGCTCCATTAATTGAAGAGGAAACATTTCCTTAAGAACCTGCAGGTCAAAGGGGTGACCTAGCAGATGTCCACTCATCCTCGTCTCTCCTCAGAGCTGTTGTTGATGTCCGGAATTCCTGGATCATGCATGGTCTGGTTCTCTGGAAGATGACCCGTGACTTTGACTAGGGATTATCTCTTAGCTCACTTCTTCCGCCTACAGAGAACAGCCAGGGTGAACCCCAGGTGTGGCCAGGGGAAGAAGTAATGGTAGGGTTTGGGGAGAACAGCAGATGGCCCAGCAAACTAGACAGTTAATCCAACCAAATTATGGCAACAGATGTTTGAAGATGTTTATATTCAAATTCAAACTGTTAGGTCTCTTGGAAGCGCCAACCAGAATGGGGAAGTTTGGGCTCTCTCTTAATTAAAGCAAAACAAAACTAAACAATCATTTTTAACATCCAGGGCCCGGCACCAAGTTGTCAGAGATCATCTGCAGAGACCCTGACTGTCTGCAGGCCTGCAGGGCCAGCCTTGGTAGAGCTGCTGAGGGGTGGAGCCGCTACAGAGCACAGCTCACTTCACTGGGAGGGCGGTCAGCCACCCAGCAGGTGGGGTGAAGGATGGGAGCCCAGTAATGGTGTTTGGGATGCCCACCAGTGCTGGCCGGCCTGCCGTCACTCAGCTCAGCATCATCGAGAAGAGGGAGCATTATTGATGCTCTTGCCTCAGGGAGGGAGAGTCAGTAATGGATGGAGGATGGGGGATGAGCTTTGTCATCAAACAAGGGGCCTGAAAGATGGTCGGCCAGAATGCTATCAGTCATGCCTTGATCAAGATGTAAGACTCTCAAGATCTCTCTTCCCGTCCTCCCGATTCCCTCCTGGGTGGGCAGGCAGGCACCAGGGCTAGCTGTTCCTCCCCAGCTCTCACTCCTCCCTGCCCAGCTGGCTCACACGCTCCTCCTCCTGCTCCCCTTCACTCCTCCCCTTCTGGCTCTCCTTCCCCTTAATTTCCTCTCTTTGTTCCATTTTATTTTTTTCTGTTGTTCTCCCTTTTCCTCAGCCCCCCACTTTCTCTTCTCCCAGTCTCCATATTCCTTTTCCTCCTTCTCTATGTCACCCCCCTTCTCATCCTGGGCTCCCTCCATCTCTCTTTTGTATTTTTTTTTCCCATGGCTTCTGTCCTTATTCCTTCCCCAGCTCTGTCTGTCCCAGTGCTGAGCAGGGATGGGGGTGGGGGAGAGTTCTGTATCAAATCAAGCTGACAGGTGACAGTCACTGCAGTCACTTCCCTTTCCTGCCTCTCCACTGAAGCTCTTAGGAAAGATCTGGAAGGGCTAGTGCAGCCATAGGCACACAGACAAGCCCTTAGTATCCTTAGCCCTCTACAGCTCTGCACAGCCTGAGCTGCCTAGACTGGCTCCCAGCAGCACATGGTACCCTCTCCTAAGACTTTGCTTTCTTCTGCTCCAGACAGAGTACTCCCCAAAATAACGAAGGCACCAAAAGTTATCACCATTCCCTCCCCAGCTGGGGCTGTCTGAGCAAAACTGGGACACGCTACACTGTCTAGAGGTTCCGCCTTCTCTAGCCTCACCCTTCTCTGCATGCCGTCCCTATTCTCTGGGTCCTCTTTGGATGTCACCAGGTGAGCTCAGTCCCCCTACTCTGAGCTCTTGGCCCATTAAACAGAGTCAGAACATGGTGGAATTCCAGGGGTCATCCGGCAGAGGCAAACAGTGCATTATTTGGGACAGGAGATCTTAGTGTCTTGAAGTCATAGAATGTAGGATAATCACGCCATAGATAGGGTCGTTCTGTATTGATATTGGACATAAAAGCCATTAAGATAAGCAATACAGCCCTGTCCAATTCCCAAGAGGCGTACAAGGCTTCAATATGCTACGGAGAATGTGCATGTTGGGGCCCTCTTAGCAACCACTTGGGGAAGTCTCAGGTTTTACATGCTTGCCACTAGGGTCTCATGCCCTGCTGCTGGTAGGCAATCCTTGTAAATTTCTGACAAAAGGGATGTTAGTCTGATTTTCCTCATCATGAGACTGACAAAGTCAGCTGTCTTGAGCTAATCTATATACCTTACTTGATGGAAGAGCCAGAGTCTTCCCCCTGGATCTATTTGTTCTAAAGCCACACCTTCACATCCCACCCTGGTTTAGGAGAGGCCTCTTCCAGGTAGGGGTGATACTGAGGTAGAGGGAACAGTTCTAGGGGGGTGGAGACACACTGTGGGCATGCAGTCTGGCACTGTCCTGGTGGCTGGTGTCTTACAGCTGCTCTTACGCATATCCTCTCTCCACTGGGAAGATGAAGGCACCTAGAGAGAAAGCATTTACACCACTGCAGTCGGTAAACATGGAATCAGGGTTGTTGTTACCAGATTGCTGACTGCTGAAGTCACCAGTGCACCGCTGACTCTGGTCCACTGTGGGTAACACAGGTAGGGCAGCCAGATGGATGAAGGGAGGTCTTAGCCTTTGTGAGATGGGAGGCAAGAGAGTTGAAGTGGCCAATATTTCAGGGAGTCCATTCTCTGGCAAAGAGCACCAAAGTGAAAGTCAGAAAGCAAGGTAACTGGCTTCCAGAAAGAACAGGTACATTAGTGGTCCCCAGGGAGCCACAAGGCTTGCTAATAATGTCTGTACCCAATGCCTGATGGAGCAGCTGCCCATGTCTCCTGGCTCCAGCTCATGTAGGTGGGATGAGAAGGAGCCAGGGTATCAGTGATTACAAAATCAATGCAGGGGACGGTGTGTTAGATATAGGCAGGGAGAGCCAAGGAAGGGCACCGGCTCCCTGCCTACTGCCTCTCTACCTCATGGTTTCCATTGCTCCAGACCTGGCAGGCTCTGGGCAGGCAGGTGCTGAGGTTGTTATGGGTACCTACCTGCCTTGTTCCATAGATGGGTTAGAAGAGGCGCAGGAAATGTCCCACTGGGTCAGGCTGTGTGGCCAGCAGGGACAATGACTAAGGGGCTGCATTCACCATGCTGGATTTACCCTAACTGCTTTCTTGTCACCTTTGGTGGCAACACAAGCCACTGACATTGACACTCTGCTGTGGTAGGGCCACGGATCCAGACATGGCCTCAGCTTAGATATCACTATAGCCTTGGGTGGCAGCTCAGTCCCTCTCATATCAAGTGGTTCTGCACCACCATCATGTCTCCAGCTGAACCTCTCTTTACAGTACCCAAACACTCCACTTCTCTTCCTCATCTCCAACACTTACTTGTTCAGTGTAGTGGCAGTGAACTGAGCCTGTGGCCTCTGGCTGCCTTCTGCCCTGGCCCTCACTGGCCCGAGCATTTTCTGGTGCCAGCATCCTCCAAGATGCAGGCATCACTATCCTTGCTTTATGAGAAGAGAAAACAGACGTGTGGTCAGATGTGAGGTTTGCTGAAAGCCACAGAACCAGTAGCTGTACTGAGTATCAAACCAAGAAGTAGCTAGTTACAGTACTTGGCCGTAGGCCTCAGGGAGGCGCAAAGCTGGGCCATGGGAAATGGATTTTAAGCATCCCACGGTAAGATGGGGGTGCTTTGGTTCAAGGGTATATGAGAGGAGGGATCCCAGAGACTCCTGAAATCGTATTTAGAGGGTCTATTTGTCTTATGTGGGCTCTCAAATGTTTCCCATGCCCAGTCTGCCCCAATAACCACCATACTCAGGGGTTCCATTCCCTGTCCATGAGCCCAGTCTGTGTCTCATTGCTCACATGGTCATGGAGTTTTATGTTTGAGGAGACATAAAATACCCTTGGTACAGCACATCTTTTATTGACTCTTCAAATTGCCTTCTGTCACCTGAGGTGGGGGAATCATAAATTGTCAGCCTTATTAGTTTCTCTTCAGTGGGACCTGGGCAGAGATGTTTGTGTCCGTGTGTGTGTGCACACGTGTGTGCATGTGTGTGCGTGTGTGTGTGTGTGTGTGTGTGTGATCTGGGAAGAAGGAAGTGACCTTTACCCTACAGACTGAAGGAATACCTTTAGAGGCAGTTAGCTGCCCCTACCTTTGTCTTCTTGAGAGGGACAGATGGCCAGGCTATGTAGGCACTTGGATTTTCTGGAGTCCTTTCTTAAGAATGACAGGGATCATGTAAAACACCTTCGTCCTCATAAAATAGAAGTGAGGGACAAGGCAAAACATTTTGAGTAATCCCACTAAGGAAATGGCAGAGACATGTTGGAACTCAGGACCTTGCTGACATGCCTGTTCTAGAAAGATGGTCGGAAAGCACAGTTTGAGCCACATAAACTGAGTCTGTGTCTTTGCTCTGTCCCTGAAATTCTATGCAATTCTAGGCAAGGAACTCAAATCTTCTATGCTTTCATGTCTTTTAAAGTTTTTTGGATGTATTTTATTTAAGGGGAAGAAGGGAATTTTGCCTGCATGCTTGTATTTGCATCACGAGTGTTCTTGGGGTTCACGGAGACGAGAAGAATTGCAATTATGAACACGGTTGAGAATCACCGTGTGCTGAAAATGATCCCTGGTCCTCTGAAAGATCTTAATGCTGAGCCATTCTCAGCCCCATGTTTTAGTTTCTCCATTGGAAATTTGTACGTAAGGAAACCTACCTTTTGAGGCCACGGTGAGGAGTAGATGGAGTGACATACAAGATGCCCTGTGGACCCTTGCCTGCCATGGCTCACACTGGAAGGCTGAGAAAGATTTTGCTGAGTGAACGTACAGGTAAATATTGAGTGGCTGAGTATAAGCTGAACCCTAAAGGATGAACAGCAACAACTGCCCAAAGATCTCCACCTTATTTCCCAGGCCTGTTTCTCCTAAAAAATAGAGGCCTGTAGTCTTTCCAGGCATTCCTGGATGTTCATATCAGACTCTGCTGTATCCTCACTTGCTCTTTAGCCCCCTACATTTGTCCTTCCAACTTCTCCTTGTCGTTAGATTTTCCATTCCATGCCCACTACTTAGCTTGATGCCTGAATCTTGTCCAATCCGCGAGCTGCCCTCCAGGTTCAGCAGTTCCTGCTCCCCCACTCCCCACCCCCACTGGCTCTCCTCCTGTGCACCATGCCTTCTCCCAAGCATGGCTCAGTTCTCTGGTAGCATTCCAGCCTTCCCTCAAGCTACTGAGCTTCTCTAGTTCCAATTTAGGAGACCTCTCTGCTTCATTAGACACCATCAGCCCCAGCTCCCTCTTCCGCCTTGCAGGGCTGGTTTGGTGTTCCTTCAGACAGGTACTCCTTAAATATTTGGATGACATTCATTAAGTGGAGAGGCCTGGAGAAGGCCCCGGGCGAAGAGGGCATAGGTGTAGCTCTTTGAATTCACTCTGCTCTGGATCCCCATGTTGGGACCCCAGGCAGGGACTGTCTCTCTGGTAACCAGCCTGACCTTCTTAAAGTGCTCCTTCAGCAGCCTCTGCTGAGGCTCCAGTATGGCCCCTAAGCTCTCAGCCCTCTCTAAACACACAGACTCTCTCCCATTAGGGAGCACTGGAAAATGCCTCTGCCACCATTTTTACATTGAGGTGATATTTTGTTCTCTGCTTCTGTCTACATGTGACTCCATCCTGGCACCTGCCACCTTATTTTGTCTTGCCTTTCCTTGAAATCTGGGGATCCTTGCTTCTCCTAGGTGGTCTTAAACTGTTGGGGGAACACTCCACATTTAATTCCTTCTCCTCTCCTGCTATATACTTTCCCAGGGGACCCCAGCCACTCCCATGTGTCAGCTCACACCAAGTGCTTTTGACCCTCAAATTGGTATCTCCAATATAGGCATGGTTATCCAATTTCCTCCCAGGTGTTCTTGGATTGGTCATACTTAACACGAACAGCATGGTCCCTAGTCTGTGCCTTTTCTTGGGGTCCCTGCAGAGGCCAGGAAACATTCTGATTCCTACTACCACTCTCCGTTACTTTATTAGCTTTTCGGTGAGTTTTTGACAGTAAAGCGACGGCTGCAGCGAACGCAGATTGGACCCCTAACAGGATTGGCTCCTTAGTAGGACTAGGGCCCTTGCATACAGTGAGCACTTCTAAAAGTGCCTTCAGCTGTGTCCCATAGTCCTAAAGACCCAAGGATAGGCTCTTGTGTACATGGGCAAAGGCCTAGAGCTCCGCCCAGCACTCACAGGATCTGTGGTCAAAGCAAGGATGGGGAGATTGGCCACTCAATCTCAAGCTTGCTGAATGTGACAGGAGACCTTGCTGATATCACAAAATGATGTGCTCTGAGGGCCACAGACAGGAGGGCCTTGTGGTCTGGGGAGTGGGAGGAAGCCTGGGTAGAGCTTAGAACTTGAAAGACAGATGGGAAATGACCTGTTTGGAGGCAAAGACACCCCTGCAGGTGGTGAGCCAGGGTTGAGGAGATGATGCCTGGGGCGGGCTGGGAAGAATGGATTGGCCAGAGTGAGTTTGGGGCAGCACCAAGTTCAGATGCTCGAAGGGGCCAGTTAGTGGAGGCAGACGTTTCATTAAAACTTCCCTTCCCCCCAACCAGTTACAAGAAGGCTCCTGCCCGAGCCAGGCTGTGGGCAGTAGCAGATAACAAACCGGGCCTTGGCAGCCGCTGGGTTCATTCATTCTCTTCACTTGTTTAACTGACCCCACAAGTTCCCCAATGACCTCCTTTCCTCCCTTGCCCTGCTGCTCACTGTCCCAGAGCATTAAAAGGGTTTCAGAATGCCCAACGATTATTGATATCCTAATGAGTCTGCCATTAGCCTACAGACTACTTGGATATTTTTAAACTACTCAAATCAAATCTTGCAGCATCGGCTAGTACGCTGCTGTTGAGGCCCCGCCATGCATAGACGCAGCGGAGCTGCATTATCAAACATTTAAGCCCTTAAACATTGCCCAACCTCTAAAATCTCCTCTTAGGACCTTGGGCTGGCACTGCCTGGCAGACACTAATCCCCATTAAGACCTCCCCACCTATCCCCCACTTGGGGCCACGGGTGTGTTTTAGACCAAGGCAACAGCTTTCAGGCCATTAAAGGATCAGGCCGCAGCAAAGATGATCTCTCTTGGAAGGAGGTGGGCTGAGCGGGCAAACGGACCGACCACTTGTGAGAAAGGGCTACCATTGAGACTAATTCCCTCCGTGCCCATCTTTGTTTCCCGGGAAGCTTATTGCAGAACTACTGTTCAGTGGAGAAGCTGGATGGGTTTAGTGCAGGTAAGAGATGAGGTCTGACTTTAGTGGCACCCATGTCCTCTTCCCATTGGTCAACAGGTCATCCACCTTGTAGAGGAAATGACAATAAAGCTCCCACATGCGCCCATGAATGAGTGTTGCAGGTTTGGAGTGAGGTCCAGCTTGTGTCTCCATGTGTGATGGCCCACCTGCAGTGGTGAACACACCAGAGATGACAGGCCTGTGTCCAGTGCAGAGAGCCAGGCTCAGTGACCCGAAGCATCAGTTTCCAGATAGACTTCTGTAGTGAGGCTGTTCCCCTGATTTCCCTCCTGCTGACTCTTGTCCCTTGTGCCTCAGGGGATTAAAAACCTTCGAGAAAAGAAAGGGATTTTTCTTTTATTAGCATATGTCAACTGCACAAATCGATGGGTTTCTTTGTGACGCTGTTATCCGTGTATCTAATTTATCTTCACTCAGTTTCTTGCTCCCTCTCCCTCTCCTCCCTCAAATCTCCAGCTTCTACTGTTGTGGGAGCTGCGGGCCTGCTTTTTGTCCCACCAGGCTCCCTTCTATTGTAGGGAGCTGCGGGTTGCATTCTGCCACCCAGCTCCCGCCACCGGCTAGCTTTACCCGAAATAACAACACACAAATTATATTCTTTTAAACACTGCTTG
>NC_022020.1:60505152-60506219 GCF_000317375.1 Microtus ochrogaster
GCCATCATTCTACTTTTAACTTTTAAAAAAAGTTGAGTGGCTAATACATAAAAAAAATGCTTGGCATCCTCTTATCAAGCCCACAAGCTTGCTCTGCCTTCCTGGGGTTGATTGCCCTCCAGGTTCTCCTTCAATACATGCCTTGAGGGCTTCTCTAGCTGTACTCTCAAAATCCAACCTTTCACTGCCTTTTCTCCCGGTCCCTAAGTCCATATTAAACCCATAAGCAAACTTCAGTGAGTAAGCATGGACAAGCAATTTCAAGCATAACTTATTTGAAGCCATATTTTTGTCTTTTAGGAATACAGGGAAGGTGCTCTGTGTGGACGTGGTAGACCCTTAGCTAATGCTCCTATCCCCCACCCCACCCCTGGCCCTCTGCTAGTGGTGTGACCTTGAGAAGTGACGTAGCTATTCTGAACCCCCCCATTTTCACTCTGGAGAGATGTGGAAGGTGGTGGCATGAATTGCAAAGACAGGTGAAGGCAAAACTCTCACTCAGCACCCGAGGGCTCAGGGTAGCTGCCCTGGCTGTATCCTTTCTGGTCCATTAAGTGAGGTCCAAGACCAGAGGCTTGGAAAGCATCTCAGAGAGCTCTTGGCTCAGAATGGAGCTTTGCTCTTGCATGTGGCTGGTACCCACCAGATACTTCCTCTTCCCTGTGTCCCTGACTTTGGCTTCTTCCTATGTACCTCCAATCTCCTACGCGGCACCCACCTTTGCTGCCTGAATGGAGATTTCAGTATCTACCTGCTCTTCTTACTGGTTCCAGAGACCTGATGGCCACATGACTTGTGCTAACTGATAGTCCTCTGTCCCCATGTAGGGGATTTAGACTCTTCTCTCTACTGGCCCAAAGTTCTTCCATCTTGTTCACTGACATACTTCCCTGCCTGCCTCTCTGTCACTGTAGCTGTCCTTGTCTTAATTTCTTTTTCTTTCTGCTACTGATTCCCATTATGATACTGGGCTATTTGCAGAGTGAATATGGCACCAGGGCACCAGGGCAGGAGAGAGAGAGAGAGAGAGAGAGAGAGAGAGAGAGAGAGAGAGAGAGAGAGAGAGA
>NC_022020.1:60506319-60510518 GCF_000317375.1 Microtus ochrogaster
CAGGACTTAGCTAACCAAGAGTGTGAGCAATAACGGAGTGGGGAGTGGCTGATCTGCCTGCTGGGAGTGGGAAACTGGCAGGCCCATGTTCTTCTCACTGTCTCAGCCTCCTACAGTTATGACCAGGGTGCCTTTGGGTGGAAGGGAAGCTGGGAGGGGTGGTGGATTTATCTTAACCCAGGCCTGACTTTGACCCCCACCTAGCTAGGATTTTGGGTCTCTACGGCAGAGGAGGAACTGGAGATTAAAGGTGGCAAAATTCATATTTCATCCCTGGCTAGCAGCTTCTATGTGACCCTGGGTGAGGACAGGGGTCACATAGGGGGCGTTCCCTGTCCCTGCTTCCTGCCGAGGTCTTGGGCATCCTTTTCCACTGCTCCGGCCTTCAGCTGGAGCAGAGCTGGGGCTTACACTACACACCGCCTAGCAGTGTGACATCTGCGAATGGATTTCTAATTACACATATAAATCAGCATGATTGGAAATTCTGGAAATTTTATTGGGAAGGAAATTTATAGTGATTAAAACCAATTAATTTGGGTCCCCTATTAATCCAGGCAGCAGGGTGGGGGCTGCCGTGGTCCTGTGTATCCTGAAGGCCATTGGGTGGGGATGGCTCAACTCGAGGGCCACCGGGGGCATGTGCTCATTTTTCAGGGTACTAATACTCATCCCATGTTTTAAATTATACCCCTGCCCCTGGCCACATATCTTGTTTTGAGTCTAAAAATAGAGTTCTAGGCTTTCACTAAAGATTCAGAAACACTAAAAGTAATCTTTTTAATCAAAATAAAGAGCCCTTTTTAATTACTCAGCCTCCCTCACAGTTGGAGGTAATAATTGTCGTGTGCTCTTAAGTAGGGCTGTTATTAGATTTCCCTGGGGCTCCTCTATTTTCTAGAAGTTTGCAATGCTGGCTGTTGAATGGCAAAGGAGGAGTCAACTCTCATGTCTCTGGGTCCTTAATGTAAGGGAACCTTCTTGGTTCCAGAGAAACAGGCAGTACACAGGTCGGCCTTGGGAAGAGCCTCCTGGTAGTTCCACACTGCAGGTGTGATGAAGTTCAAATCCCTCCAGATGAGTCAGGGTTCTCAAGGGGCACAGAGTCAATTATAGACACATGCACACACATGCGTATATATGCAAAGAGATTTATTTGTGTGTATGTGGTGTGTACGCCTCCATGCACATACGTGTGTGTGTGTAGGCCAGAGGTCAACATCAAGTATCTCCCATTATTGCTATTCATCATGTCTTGCTGAACCTGAAGCTCACTGATGGGCTAGACTGGTTGGCCAAAGAGACTCTGGGGTCCTCCTGCCTTTGCTTTTCAGCACTGGAATTACACATACACACACACGCTGCCATGCCTCCCCCACTTTTTGCATGGATACTGAGGGGGTTTGGACTCAGGTTCTCGTACCTGTGTAGCAGGCACATTACCCATTGACTCATCTGCCCAGCCTGGTGGAAATATTATTTGTAATTGATTCATGTAGAGATGAAAGCAGGAAGCCCTATAGCCTGCTGACTCCAAGCAAGTGGGTCTTCTAGCTCAGTGGATCTCAGCCTTCCGAATGCTGCAGCCCTTTAATTCAGTTCCTCCTGGTGTGGTGATCTCCAACTATAAAATTATTTCATTGCCACTTCATAACTGTAATTTTGCTACTGTGATGAATCATAATGTAAGTATCTCAGGTGCAACCCCAGAGGGGTCATGACGCCCATGTTGAGAACCACTGACTAGCTTCTAGTGTTTGCTGTGAGAGTCAATGGCACAATCCCAGCTCAAATCTCAAAGTCTAAGAACCAAGAGGGACAGGCATTCCAGTTTTAGTTCAAAGTCCAATAACAGGAATGAGAACAGGAGAGAATGGATGGTTTGGTTCAAGCCAAGAGAGAAAACGTGTATCTCCTCCTCCTTTCTGTTCTGTTTAAGCCTGCAGTGGATTGATAGATGCTAATCATTTGGTGAGGACATACATTCTTTTCTCAGCAAGCAGGTTTGATGCTGTTCTCGCCAAGAAACATCCATACAGACACACCCAGCTATAAAGTGTCACTGGATTTGTGGGCATTCCTTATGCGTTCAGTTGACCCATAAAATTAACCATCCCAGCCTCACGACGGATCACCTCTTTTATACCTAATATCTTTTCGAAGACTCCCACCAAAAGCCCACCCAGATCAGAGGAACTCGCTGTTCCTATCAACCCAAACCCTATTCCAGGAGGAGAGGAGAAGAAACAAATACATGTCCCAAGACTGCCGTGAGAAAGCACCTCACATCAGGTAGCTTGAATGGCAAAAATGTATGTCTTGTAGTTGGAGAAGATAGAAGTCTGAAATGGATGTCAGTGGGGCCATGTTCCCTTGGACACCTGTAGAATTCTTCCAGGGTGCGTACAACTTCTGGTGTTTGCTGACAACCATTGATGTTTGGGGCCTTACTCAGCCAAGGCGCTGTTGTCACGCACCCCGTATGTCTCTGTCTTCTTAAATACTCCTTCCTTCCATCCTCCTGCTGTCCAACAGTGCTCCTAGCCCCTTAGCCCACTGTGCAGGCCACTCACCCTTCTCCCTGCTTGCAGTAGCCTAAAAGTAGGCTCCTTTAAGATTTGAGTTCAGCTCCTGACACCTGTTCCCCACAAGAGAGACATTTTGGGAATCATCATGGCTTTCTCGGGGCATCAGGGTCGCTGTTCTCTGCTTGGCCGATTCTTCTCCTAGGCCTGTGATCCTCAACCATCCATCTGTATTACAGAAGAGACCCTGGTTAGGTTCCTCACTAGATACAGATCTTCTCTCTTCACACCACATATCTTCCTTGAGTGGGATGTGCGGCTTGGACGCCTTTGTGTGTCTGCTCAGTTGGAATATTTTTATTTTAAATGCACAAGCTAGGGCATGTCTATTGTTGGGCCATCCTCAACTCTTGCATATACACACAAGTAGGCAAGGAGCCTTGGAAGTCCCCAGGGAGCTGTCTCAGTGCCTAAAGAACTTCTACATTTTTAATCTCAGGGAGGCTAGGAAAGGGACCTGGTCAGTTCTTGCGGTGGCTCGTGTGCTCCTGAGCCCTGTGACCCTGTGAGTATGATGAGCTCAGTGAGCCCCAAGAGCCTCTCTGCTCCCTCCATGAGGGCATGTGGATAGGCCCCTTCCTGTAAGGGACTTCTGTACATGATCACAGCTGTTCTGACTCAAGATGGCGATGACCATGCTCAACCTGAAGGCATTAGGCACACAGCATACACCCACTGCTGGTGAATTGGGTCAGGCTCCTTTAAGATTTGAGTCCAGCCTTGATATCCTACTAATTGGGTATCTGTCCTACCATCTCATGCTCTGTCTGGTAGTAACGCATCTTCCATCCAGCCAGGAGGGCGGGGCTTGTAGATGAGAAGAGGAAGAAAGAGCTGGCATTTTCTGAAGGCCTAGCTCACCCTGGGATTTATGCTAGGTGATTTGTATGTTATTAAAGCCTCGCAGCACCCTTAGGAGGTAGATAATATGCACTTACGTATGATTTTTGTATGTTATTTAAGCTTCCTGACACCCTTAAGTTGTAGATATTATTTCATTTTTCCAGATGGGACCGAGGCCTCAAAGTACAGGAATTTAGGTTTACTTTGGTTTCCAAGATCGTACTCTTTGTGCCATGTCCTACATGTAGGAGGGTCTTGTGAGTTTTCCTCTAATTGAACCAAATCTGAGCAAGCACTTCCCAAGTCCTGAAGCTGTATAAGGCTCCACATAACTGTCAGCAGCCACGCCTCTCGCCCAGATTCCCACCATCTGGGTCCCCGTAAATCATGCTGGTAATTGCTCCAGGCTTTCCAGGAGGCCATGTATCCCCCAAAACAAACTCGGGTTCCATTTCACATGCAAGTAAATATTTCCCTCAAGTGAACAGCACTCAGACAGCTAATAATCACTCCACATGACACTTTAAAAAGCTGACTATGCATATTTAAGGAAAAGGATTGCTTTCCCAATATTAGGAGCTCACTAATCCGTGAGATCACACGTGAGAACATTCCAGAGTCAATGGGACATTTGCATGCAGTGGCTAACCATCTGGTTTGAAAGCTGACGTGGTTCTTGAGCATTCTGCAGGTAAGGAAGCTGGGAATGAAGACTGAAGATCTTCATTCTGCCTTGAGATATGGCTTTGAACACCACGGCTCTTTGGAAAC
>NC_022020.1:60510743-60511898 GCF_000317375.1 Microtus ochrogaster
ACACACACACACACACACACACACACACACACACACACACACGGACTAATGAGACTTTGCTTGAGTGTTGGATTCACTCAGAGTACGTGTTTCTACCTTCAAGAACTTGCTCAGGTTAGAGTTTAGACCACTGAAAGTGCCATCATTATGACAGGCCTCAAGCTTATGGACCTTCCTGTAAAGCATGGAAGGGCTGGAGTGGCTGACACTAATGAACTTAACCAGAGTAGGATTGTCCGGGCAGGAGCCCTGGCCAGGCAGGGGACCTAGTGAGAGCCCTACAGCAGGAGGTCCTTTTTTATAAAAAGCAGTGGGGAGAATGGATAAGCTCAACCTTCAAGGCAGGAGCCAGACGTCCTGGGTTCTACAAATGGCCTGTTAGGAAGTGTCAAGCCAATGGTCTAGCTCCTCTGGACTCAGTTTCCTCAAAAGGGAAACAAATACCATTTTAGAATACTTTTTTGTACCTTCGTCTTTGAATCTCCACCAGAACAATGGGAGAAGATGGCACTGAAGGTGAATCAGGGTCCTAGCATTAAAGGATTGGGCACATCTCAACTGTACAGAGGATGTGCACCCTTGTGAGCCACAGCCCTCATCTCAACCCTGCCACCTCCAGCTTCCACGCCAGACTTCTGTTGCTCTGGTCTGGCCTCTGGAAGAGAGCACCCTCCTTCCCAGCGCTCTCTCTTCCCGCTTGCAGTAGCTCCTAGCATCACCCCGCACCGTGCTGCGGCATTTCTAAAATTATAAATCTAATCATAAAGTCATTCCTGCAAAAATCTTTCTGTGTTGGATCATCATCGCCATCATCATTATCTGTGGTGCAGGGAACAGAGCCGAGACCCTCACACATGCGAAGTCAGTTGACCCTACCACTGATAGCCCCGGCTCCAGGTTCAGTATTCTGTTCCCAACACCGTTTTGTTTTTGACTGTTATCAAATTTCATTTTTTTCCTTTTTTTGAAAATAGATTTTTTTCATAACAGTAATATATTCTGATTATTGTTTTTCCTTCCTTCTACTCTTTCCAGTTCCTCCCCACCTCCTTCCTATCTGGATTCATAGTCTTTCTGTCTCTTGTTAGAAAACAAACAGGCAATAGAAAACACTAGCCTGAGTGAGGTAAGCCAGACCCAAAAAGAGGAACATGG
>NC_022020.1:60512596-60545009 GCF_000317375.1 Microtus ochrogaster
AATTAGGTCAGAAAGGCAAAAAATAAAATAAAAAAGAAAACAAACAGGCATCTCCGGGATCATAATAAAATAAAATACAATAAGACAAACAAAAAACAAATTGGAATATACAAAGAACCAAACAAGGAAAGAAAAGCGAGAGAAAAAGCCCAAGAAACAGACAGATGCAGAGATACACACATTCACATACATAGAAATCCCATAAAATCCCCAAACTCGAAGCCATAATAACATTGAGACAACCTCCAGAAATGCCGCTGGGTTTGTTTTGTGGCCGACCCTTAAGCGTGGTTTGTTTCCCCAGTGAGGCTCCCTTGGAGAAAACCAGTGGTTATCAATTGGAGATGGCTTGTGGGTTAGGGATGGGGGTGCATGTCCACTTCTCTCAGTTCTAGACTCCGACTGGTGCAGATCTGTCCATGCTGCCATCGTCTCTGTGAGTTCAGCAGTTGTGCCAGCCCAGCCGTGTCTAGAAGGTCTCCATTCCTTGCTATCTCCCTTCCCCACTGGCTCTTATGCTCCTTCTGCCTTCTCTTCTGCAGAATTCCCTGAGCCCCAAGCAGACTGATTTGATGGAGGTACACCTTTTAGGTCTTGTGTTTCCAAGTCTCTCACTCTGCCTACTTTCTGGCTGTGGGTCTCTGTATTTGTTTCCATCTGCTGCAGGAGGAAGCTTCTTTAGTGATGGCTGAGCAAGATGCTGATTTATGAGTCTAGCAGATGTCATTGGGAGTCATTTTATTGCTATGCTCCTTCAGTAGAATGGTTGTATTTGGTTTCCCCCTAAGTCTCTGGCCTTTCTAGTCTCATGTTCTTGGCCACCCAGAGGCACTGTGTGTGTATTCCACCTCACAGAGCAAGCCTTAGCTCAGATATTGGTTGGGTGCTCCTATAAGCTTTGTTTCACCATTGGCCCAGTGTATCCTGCAGGCAGGTCACTCTTGTAGAGTGAAGGGTTTGTAGCTGGGTTGGTGTTTACATTTCTCCTTTGGTAGCATGCAGAATCCCTTCCAGTACCATGAGTACTAGTCCCTAGGGGTGAAGGCTCTAAATAGGCACCAACTCAACTTCTCCATGTCCAATGAGCTATGTAAGTGTTGTCTTCGGCAATAGGGCCTTACTGTCGTTTGTGGAGAGCCACCTATAGCCTTGGCAATAGCCCGGGTTATTTGGGGGTTTCCATGGAACCTCACTTAAATGAGTCACTACTTTCACTCTCCTGGTGCTTGACTAGACAAGACATCAAATCAAACCAGGCCTGGGGCTTCAGCTTGAACTACCTGAGACAGGATTGTTGGTCTTGAACCTGAGCAGCTATGTGGCAGGTGCAGGTATGTCATCTGTGTGTAACTGAGGAAGAAAACCAACTCCAGGAGAGAGAATGCTGAGCTGAGGTGGCAAGACCAGATTCCAGCAGCTTGGTCTGAGACCTGAACACTGTGTCTTCCTTAAGTCAACTCCTGTCTCCGTCTTCCATTGCTAGTACTGGTAATTCTTTTTGCTGTGTGGGGCTGGAACTTCTTCCATTTGTACTAAAACACACGCAGTGGCCCTCCATCACCTGTGGGACAAGTCAGCCCCCTTAACAAGCTCACAAGGTCTTTTGCCACCTGGCTCTGATTTTCCCCCAGCCTCAGCTTTCCTGGATACCTGCTTCACCTTTGATGCTCCATCACAGCCAGCTCCTTCCAGTTCATCCCAGCTTGTCCCATCTCCTTCCATCTCCTTCCAGCTCCTCCTTCTAGCTCCTTCCAGCTCCTTCCAGCTCCTCCTTCTAGCTCCTTCCAGCTCCCTCAGCACCCTTTGCCACTTTGCTGTAATTGCTTTTAATTGTCCATCTCCTTTGGGAGACTGCTAATGCTGTAGGGAACAGGGCTGTGTTTATTTTATTTCCACTCTAGCCTCAGCTCCAGACACGAGGCTCGATTGTGGTTAGCACTTAGTAAATATCTGTGAAACCTGCCAGTGGACATGCATTGGCCCTAGCGTGTGGTAGATACTATTTGGTAGATTAGTTTATTCTTGGACTAAGTCTCATTTAACTAGTTTGCTAACTTGGTAAATATTTATTCAATATCTATTGTGTGTCAGAAGCCGGTTGAGACAAAAGCAGACCTGAGCTCCAGTGAGTTTATAGTCACTGGGAAAAATAGCAACAACTCTAAAATAGGAGGTAATGTTACCCTGAAACTGAGGTGTGTGCATTGTATAATGGCAGGTTGAGAAGCTAACTCTCCTGGCATTTTTGGGGGGCTGTCCATAGACAGGGTGATGCCAGGGTAGATAATGACATTGAGTGACAAGTACCAAATTAGTCACTAATTCTGAGAACTACACATGAGATTGTTACCTTTATATTCAGATGAAGAACAGAAGGAGCAAAGGAGCAAAAGGCCTCTTCCAAGGCCACTAAATAAGCGACTGACAGGGACAGGGACTGTGTGCTAGCCTAATGCTGCTAAGGAGAAAATTACAAGCAGTGATAGGGTGTCACACAAAGCCCTGATCTTTCTAACCTTCTTCTTTCTTTAATATTCTGCTCACCACAGATTTTAAAGTTTCACTTGCACTTTTAAAAATTTTGCACTAAATTTTGCTTAGTTGGATCCCATAGCTGTTTGGTGCCTCTGCATTTTGCTAAGTGAATACCGCGCTTTCCGAGGGAAGACCCAGTGTGTTTGGGCAGCTGCAGCGGTACAAGCTGCTTCGGTTAGCTTCTCTGTTACTGTGAGCAAAGAGACGACAACAGACAACTGAAACAAGGCAAGATTCCTTTGGCTTGCACCATCAATGGCTTCAGCCCGCGGTCATGTGGCTCTGTGTTTCTGAGCCTGTGAGGAGGCAGAGGGTCATGACTGCAGTGGAAAGCCTTCACCGCGTGGTAGCCACAAACAGGCGGATGGCGGGACTGGGGACAAATGGGCTTTTCAAGAGCACATCCCAAATGTCAGGCCCAACCTCACAGTGTCTACAACACTCCCATAGTGCTATCAAAGTATGAATCCACCAATAAGACACTGATTAGGTTAGAACCCTATGGTTCAATGACTTCCCCAAAGTCATAGCTCTGAAACCATAAAGCTTTTTACACATGGGTCAGACCACACGTGGGCATGTGGATTTGACTTGTCGTGGTAGGAGTTGAGAGGTGAGCATGGAAAGATGGGGACATGGAGAGATGCAAGTCTGTGGATCACAGCATAAGTCAGTCGTGGTCTAACTTAAATAACAGATAAAACTTATTTCTAATGAAACAGTTCCAAATGCTTCTGCCCCAAGCCATAACATTATTTCATTTTAATTTATGTATGGACACATATAAAAGAAATTTTACTTTATTTTGTTTAGGTAGAAATTTAAATTTATAGGTAAGACACAACAAAAATAAAAAACTAACAACCTTCTGGGTTATGTACTGACCACACAGTGTGACCTAACACTTCCTGACTAATGCTTTATGTGTATAAGGCCAGAGCTTCAGCATCTTGGACTGAAAGTGACTGCCTTGGGTCAGACACCCCTAACTTAGAGCAATACTAATAACTGCCTCTCTTTACTAAATATTTATTGTGCTCCAGACACACTTTTCTGGTCTGTCCCAGCTCCTTCAGCAAGCTCATTGATTTTCATGTTTCTGACCATTTTACAGATGGGAAAACTGAGATTTAGAAGTATGAAATAAGCTACCCATGATAACTCAGCTAATAAGAGCTAGGACCCCAAAGAGAAAATAAAATCCAGGAGCCTTTTATCTCTCTCTCTCTCTCTCTCTCTCTCTCTCTCTCTCTCTCTCTCTTTGTGCTCACGCGTGCATGCAAGTCAGAGGTCAGCATTGGGTGTCTTCCTCAATGTCTCTTCACACTTTAGCCTTTTGAGACAGTGTCTTTCACTGAGCCTGGAACCCATTAAGTCAGCTAGGCCGTCTAGCCAATGGCCTCCAGGGATCCTCCTGTCCCTGCAGGCTGCTAGTGGTGTGGTTACAGACCTGGGATCATGAGCCCAGCATTTTTTTTTTTAAACATAGGTGTTAGAGATCTGCTCCTCATGTTTGCATGACAGACATATAACTAACTAGGCCATCTTCTCAGCCCCATCTCTCCAGGCTCCAGTATCACGAACTGGACTTAGGAGAGAGTGCATCTCACCCCATAGTTACAGTGAGTGAGAACCACTGGGGGCGGGGCTCAGCGTGGTCACTCTCTGGTTCCACCGGATCATGGTGCCACTGTGACGGTTGAGTGGAATCTGCAGGTTTTTCAAACTTGGCTGCCCTGGGAGAAGCTTGGCTTGCTGGGTTTACATGGTGCAACCGGAAAGTGATTGTTCAAGTAATCACCGCAGAGGAGGGTAGCAACAGGACTCTGAAGTCGCCTCTGGACCATGTAGGGACAGACTAACCTGTCATTTCCCAAGAACTTCTGGAGCCTTTGACTTTATGCACCAGTCTCCAACCTAGGGAGGCTGCAGCTTTAATCTCAGAGAAGAAATTGATTCTGCCTCCGGGTTTTCCTCTGCTGACCCAGCCATCCCCTCCCCTTTGCATTTTTCTATCACTACCTTGCTAAGCCTGATTAAATTCCTGGAATTATCTGACCACCTCTGTGGGTTTCAAAGCCACCTCCAGCTTCTTATAATTTCTAATCAAACTTTGTTTGGGAAACAGCTACACTCCTCTGGGAATCTCCAAAGACTTTCTTTTTTTTCTTTATACAGTTCTAAGGAAATGGTTAAATTTCCTTCTCAGACTTATTTGGCGTAGCTGAAGACACCCGCAGCATAGCAAAGTGTCTGTTTTCATCCGCATCTTGCCGGGGGTTCCATCCACATTCACCTCACCCTCTGGCTTAAGATAAAGGAAAACGTGTGTTGGAGACAAACTTCTGTAATATAGACTCGAATTCTCTGATACTGCGTCCTTCAGATCTGGGGGTAGAAACAAAAGCGCTCCCAGGTTTGAAGTCTTTTACCCCCAACTCACAGGAAGCAATATTACATTCTTTCCACCCTGAGGACTCCATTTTGATATTGTAGGGAAACCATTTCTCCTGCCTTCCTGTCATGGCCTCTTTTTCCTCATAGTCTTTGGGTGAAATTCATGTTCCAGGAAGACATTCCAGGTTTAAATGGTAGATTCATGCTTCCACTGAGACTTACGGAAACTTTTAGAATGTTCTGTTCACCTGCCCCAGAGTGGAGCTCTACCAGTGCCTGGTTTCCTATGAGCCTTGTTGGAGGGTGAGCTTGTTGATAAGAGGTATGTGCTAGGGATGGTGTGCTTGTGTGTATGCGTGTGTGTGCATGTGTGTGTGTATGTGTGTGTGCATGCCTGTGTGTGTGTGTGTGTGTGCGTGCCTGTGTGTGCGCAGGCACGAGATGATCTTTTTTAGAGAGCAGAGTACATCTTCCATAAATCTGATAATCATCTCAAACATTAGGGGCTCTGTCATTTACATTCCCCAACCTAGGCTCCTTTCTACATCAAGGCAGAAATAAAGGCTTGTCAGGACTTAACGGCTTAGGGATGGAAAACTTGGTCGGATTCTGCCCAAATCCTATCCGATTTTCTTCTTCTCATAAACCTTTAATCAGCATCAGTGGTGCACGTGAGCTCGTGTGCACACACACGGGTCCTCTCATCTTGGTCAACATCCACAGCACGGCGGCAGCAGAAATGGAGCATTCTCCCATCACTTGAATTGTTTCAACTGGATTCCCATACTGGCTCTTGCTGGTGGCTGGTGTCTCTGGAGGGGGGCAGTTTGCTGTGGGGCAGAGCTGGGAATGGAGCAGAGGATTCCAGACTTCCTGATTCCTGAGTTCTCTACTGTTTGAGGCTCTACAGGTCATGGAGAAGCAGAAGCTTGATTGGGACCCTGAAAACTTTGGTATAGTCTGGGAGATTGACCCTAAATACCTACCACTAGGTCTTTCTTTCCCCTTGAGCCAAAGGTCAGAAGTTCTTAGTCTCACAGTTTTACTTGGTAGGAGTGGGAAGGAGTGTTGGCTTTTGGGGAGATGAACTACATGGTTCTTAGAGGGCTTCCCGTGGTCATCCTCATCTTTGAGAAGAAGATGTGAAGTCAAGGGGAATACAGAGGATAAAGCAGGCTGCCCAAATGAAGGGGACACCCTGTTCTAGCTTTCCACTGACCTGGGGAACACAAAGATGGGTCTTGGAGTGGAGGCTCAGGGTCATCATGAAGCCAGAGGGATTATGGGCTGGAGGCACTGGGCAGTCCATTTCATTTCTTCCTGCTGGTTGATCAGCTTGTCTGCTGAGTGTCTGCTGTGTGCCAGGCACTGGATCAGGGAGGAGCTGCTTGGGGGGCATGAGGAGGAGGAGGAGCATGAGGAAGAGGGGCATGAGGAGGGGGGACATGAGGAGGAGGGGCACGAGGAGGAGGGGCATGAGGTTTGGGTGTGCTGTGAGTGAAGAGAGAGGTGCAGAACTGGACAGCACTAGGACTTCAATCCTAGCCATGATGGCACTCATACACAAAGGCGCCTCTGTTCTGCCCCATGCATTCACACCTCCCACACAGCCACAGAGCAGAGAGCTGGAGAGCCAAGCGGGTTGTTAGCAAGGCCTTCCTCCCTGCCCCCTCCCTCCTTCCATCTCTCTTTATTTTCAGAAAATGGAAACTGGTTGCATCATATACCAGACTGCAGAACTCTACAAAATCCTCTTACAATAATACATTATGTTATTAAAGTTTTCCCCATGGCTGTCACCTCATTTTCCTCTCTCTGTATCTTTTCTCCCAGCCCTGGCCACTCCTTGAGCGTCTCTGAGGAAGAGTCCACCAATCCCTCAGACACTTAAACTTTCACAGTTCCTCTTGTCTTTAACTTTGCCTGGGTGAGTAGCCCCCCCCTTGGCTTGTGCATACCTTTGAACTTCTGATAGAAGGGATAGAGGAGAGGGACAAACTGGACCACTCCAGTAAGGTCCAGAAGGTCCTGAGAATGCCTGAAGGCTTGGCAGTAATTGGAAAGGGCCAGCCACTCCTCAGAACAGATATATTGTCACCATGAAGGGACCCTGACTTGTTTTTGTTTTTGAAAAGAAAATAAAAACTAGGTTTTCTTGTGAAGTTTCCTTCTTTAAAAATATTGATAAGGAATCCAATTCCATAAGGAAACCCTGAATGTGTCAAAAGTTACACTTTGCTCCTGGGAAGGCTGTCTTGCTCCATTGCTGTGCCCGTGAGTGTTTGTACCCCTGGGCTTCTCAGGCGCCAGTTTTGGTGGCTTCCTCTTCTCCCTGCAATCAGTATTTGGAGCCCTGTGTGCCTGTAAAGTGAATGCTAGCAATGATTTCCTCACGTGTGGTGCTTGCCAATGAGTAAGCTGTTCTTGGCTGTGGCTAAGTCAGTGTGACTCTCCTGGACATTGGGGGCTGGAATTCTCCTCAGAGGCATTCCTATGAACCACCTGGAGCAGGCAACATAATTTAAGATTGTCCAAGGGGTAGTCAATCAGTGTCTCACTCTCTTTTGCGAGCCAGGAACCAGGGCAGAGGACAGATGTGAGAAGGAGTGGCAGGACTCAGATGGCTTCTGTCAGGCCTGGCTGGCAATTCATTAGGTACATCCCATAGAGTAGATGCCAAAGCTGCCTCTGACTTCACAACCAAGGTGTGTTTCCTCAGACAAAAATTTGGTCTTCAGGGTGTGGCCCTGTTTGAGTTTAGCCTGGACAAAGTCATGACTGGGTCATTCCTAAAGGAAGGTTTTCATTTGATGGCAACCATTACCCGCCTAGCTCAGCTGGCTTAGGGCAAGGCTGAAAGACCCAAAGAAGACCAGGTGAATCCTCTCTGAGCTTAGCCAGGACAATTGCTCTCAGAGGCTGTGTTTGGTACAGGATTACCAGCTCATTTCCCTGCCTCCAATCCATGGAAGTGAGGGAACAGCCTAACATGACAGTTGTGCTGTGCACACCCTTCACCCCTCCCTTTGCACTCTCGGCCCACGGATGAGGCTCTTCCTGGGCCAAGCTTTTATTTCGCCATCTTCTTTCCTCCAAGTTCTTCCACTAAAGTAGTGGAGTGATGGAGCAGTCTAGGCTTCAGCCACTCTGTTTTCTCCAGATCTGCATACACTTCTGCATCATCAGAAGTGTCAATACGCTCAGCTACAGTTTCCCTGAGAGGAGTGGCCAGGAGTGGTGATGCCCTTGGTCCATTGGGAGTGAGGTTTGTGCAGGGTGAGAGATAAGGATCTAGTACCATTCTTCAGAATGTAGCTATCCAGTTAGACCAGCACCGTTTGTGGAAGATGCCATCTCTTGTCCAATGTGTATTTTTGGCCTCTTTGATAAAAATCAGGTGGCTATAAGAATGTTGGCTTTTATCTGGTTCTCAATTCTATTTCAACAAATGCATCTGTATTTATGCCAGTACCATACTGTTTTTATTTCTATAGTTTTATGGTATCCCTTGAAATCAGTAATGCACTCTGACAGTGGTTTTTTTTTATTGTTCAGGTGTGTTCTGGGTATCCTGGGTATTTTGAAATAACGATCATTCTGAGTGAGGTAACCCAAACCCAGGAAGATAAATGGCACACGTGTGAGCTTCTCATTTATGTGTGGATGCTAGCTAGCTTTGAACCTTGAGGTTTGTATGTTTTATTGGAGTACGCATACAAGGCATGGAAGAATAAGAGGCCACTGCGGTGGATTTTAAGGAATGGGGACTAGATTGCAGGTAGTCAGAAGGAGGAAGAGGGATAATGGAATGGGAAGGGTTGGATGGGATAAGGGGCGGGAGGGCAGGGTATAGGAGGGAGTATGAAGAGGGAGAATTAACACTGAAGACCTATGAAACTACCACGTGGAAATATACTGTCTCCCTGCTCCCAGTGTGTGTGTGTGTGTGTGTGTGTGTGTGTTTGTGTGTGCACGTGTGCATGCACGCACTTGCGCACGTACTGCATGCAGGTGCACACATACATGCATTTAATGGTGTTAGCTTGTAATGAGGGAGGGACAATGTCTCCCTCAGATAGTGTTGTTTATTATATAAGACACTAAGTGTCAAGTATGGGTTACTTCTTCTCAAATTGTTGGTCATTGGGATCCCATAAACCCTCCCAAGCATTACAGGCTATTTCTATTGCTCTTGGTGACCTCTAGAATTTGATGGTAAGACTCTGTTGCTGAAGGTATCACCCACTTGAGTGAGATTAGTCATGGAGAAATCAAACTGTTACCATCTTGGAAGCTTCATTCCTACAGGCTAGCTGTCACAGAGCTAGGAGGCGCTAGGCACACTATCAGAGTCTTCTCATGAACCATCAGTCTAAGCTGGGAGCTCTGCAAGCTTCAATAATAAAATCTAATGGGCAGAGTCTGCGGCGGAGTTTTTATACTCAAAGCCTAACTCACTTATTTACTCTGTCTACCTATGTAGCTACTATCTACCTAGTTTTCATCCTTTCCTTACATCATTTATAGGGAGATTTTGAGAAATTGGCTTATATTATTTTAGAGTTTAGCAGGTCTGAAATATGAAACCCAGCTAACATACTGGAAATTCTAGTAGAAGCCAATTGATGTTTAAGGGTAAAGTAGGAGCATGGTTTCTTCCTGCTGGGGAACTCAGTGTTTCCTCTGGGATCCTGTGGCTAATTGTATGAGACTTCTTCACATAATGGAGGAGAATTTGTTTACTGAGAGTCTATTGTGCTAAACGTTAACCACATCTGAAAATGACCATCATAGCAGCATCTGGACACACTTTACAAAACAGCTGGGTGCATAGCCTAGCCAAGGTGACACATTGTGTGAACTCAGAGAGCACTAGATATGGTCACAAACATTTTAGAAAAATATGACATTAAAAGAAGATAAACATCATGAACAACTTTATAATAACAACCACATTTCACCTCTTTTCCATCATTTTACTTCTCTATTGTTTTGTTATGAGATCTACACTCGCTGTGTGGACCCAGTTATGAGATCTGTGTATCTCTGCTTCTTGAGTATCAGGACAAAAGGTGTATGTTACTATGCCCAGCTAGTTCTCCACCATTATTCAAATAGCTCAGCTACCTGGGAACTGAAGACTTGGGAAAGTTATGCAGAAGATAACACAAGGGTTGGAGAGATGGCTCAGTGGTTAAGAGCACTGATTGCTCTTCCAAAGGGTCTGGGTTTAATCGCCAGCCCCTCATGGCAGCTCACAACCATCTGTAACTCCAATTCTGGATCAGATGCCCTCTCCTGGCCTCTAGCATCTCCAGACATACAAATGATGCACATAATTGCACATCAAACACCAAGAGACATAAAATAGAATTGATATTAAAAAAAGACTGGAAACAACCTAGATGCCCTTCAATGGAAGAATGGATGAAGAAAGTATGGAATATATACATATTAGAGTACTACTCAGCACAAAACAAAAAAACAAGGACTTCTTGAATTTTGCATGCAAATGGATGAAAATAGAAAACACTATCCTGAGTGAGGTAAGCCAGACGCAAAAAGAGGAACATGGGATGTACTCACTCATATTTGGTTTCTAGCCATAAATAAGGGACATTGAGTCTATAATTCGTGATCCTAGAGAAGCTAAATTAGAAGGAGAACCCAAAGAAAAACATATAGGCATCCTCCTGAATATTAACCTTCATCAGGCGATGAAAGGAGACAGAGACTCACATTGGAGCACCAGACAGAAATCTCAAGGTCCAAATCAGGAGCAGAAGGAGAGAGAGCACGAGCAAGGAACTTGGGACCGCGAGGGGTGCACCCACACACTGAGACAATGGGGATGTTCTATCGGGAACTCACCAAGGCCAGCTGGCCTGGGTCTGAAAAAGCATGGGATAAAATCGGACTCGCTGAACATAGTGGACAATGAGGACTACTGAGAACTCAAGAACAATGGCACTGGGTTTTGATCCTACTGCACATACTGGCTTTTTGGGAGCCTAGGCAGTTTGGATGCTCACCTAACTAGACCTGGAAGGAGGTAGGTGGTCCTTGGACTTCCCACAGGGCAGGGAACCCTGATTGCTCTTTGGGCTGATGAGGGAGGGGGACTTGATTCGGGGAGGGGGAGGGAAATGGGAGGCGGTGGAGGGGAAGAGACAGAAATCTTTAATAAATAAATAAATAAATGATAGAATTAAACAAAAAAAACAAAAAAAAAGAAATTAAAAAAAGGGAAAATAGCAAGCACAAATGAACTCAGCTGGGCAAACAGTTTCTGATAGTTGTGCTCTGAAAACAGAGAGAATAAATTAGCTAGACTGAAAATATTTTAGTGCCACTGTGCCCAAACGTTTGGATCAACATTACCTATCCCAAAGAACGTAGCCAAAAATGGAGCTTTAACATGTGTGGTGGTTAAGTTTTGACTTGTCTAGGTTAAAAGATGCCTAGAGAGCTGGGAAGGCATCGTTTCCAGGTGTGCTGTGAGGGCATGTCAGAGACTAGCCAATGAGTGGGGTGGATGGGGAAGGTCTGCCCTCAGTGTGGGTGGCTGCTATTTGAGGGGATGGGAGGGATGATTGGGGCGAGGATGGAGCAAAAGATCTTTCTTCTGAAGCTGGGACACTCCTTTCCTGCCCTTGAACATCAGAATGTCAAACTCTCTGGTCTTTGGATTCACGGTTTATGCTACTGTGCCCGGGCTCTCAGGTTGTGCATTGAGAGTTAAACCATCGACTTCCTCATTTTGCTTAGAGAAGCGTGTTATGGATTCTGTCCCTTGTGGCCAGGAGTAGCAATGAAAGTCAAAAAACAAAAGCTAGAATTCTTCTGAAGCCAAAATAGCTCACAATTAACAAAAGAATCCAGGTTTGAGGGAAGGAGATACGATAGAAGACGTCCTTGCTGGTGAGAGAGCAGCCTTTTATGACTTCCCAAACAATGTCACTAACTCTGAGTGTCCCTAAGTGTAGAGATGCTTGTGAGATGTCAGCTGTGGCCCCTGATATGTGGGATTCCATCATCTTATAGGAGAGGGAGAGACAGAGAGAGACAGCGAGAGCACGCATGGTTTCCTGGCCTAGGAGAAAACAATGGCATTAATTCTTGGCCCGAAGAAGAGCAGAGAGCTCAGCTTCTGGGAACTCAGGCCCAGCCCTCTGGCTTTCCTGGGAGTTTCCCTGTGTTAAAATGCATTGGCTGTGAGTCAGCAGTTCCCTCGAAGCAGGGGGCTCTGTGCCCAAGTTCCTTGGCCTCATTTCCTACCCAGGACCCTGATGACTGGCAGTCAACAGTGAATGACAAGCCCTCCAAATAAGGGAGGGTATGTGGCAGGGTGAAACAAGCCCTGACTTGGCAACAAAGCTCTTAGCTTTGGGGCCCTGTGAATATCATCCAGCCACATCCAGAGGATGTGTCCAGAAAGTGCATCTCTGGGCAGGGAGGAGCAGCTCGCACATTCCTAGGAAATCAGAGCCCCTCGGGGAGTCCATCAACGCCAAGAGAAGCCACATTGAGTATGGAAGGAGTGACTAGCCAGGGCTCCTGGCTTTTTTTGACATGTGAATTGTCATTTTGTCTCTAGAGCCAGATAGATGCACCCTTTGGACATGAACAACTATGATTTTACTCCAGCATCCTGGCTGAAAGTTTGAAGAGCTGGGTCCGGGTTCCTTCTCTCTACCACCCTGCTGTGAGAGTCCAGGCAAATCGTTTGTGTTCACTAAGCCCCTATTTCTTCATCTATGAATAGAGGAATGGATCTATGAGGTCACAGGTTCCTTCATCTTTAGGGGGGGGGTCTTGTGGAATGTTATTTCTTCTTATGCACTTTAATCACTATTAATCTACTTTCATTTGTTTCTGTATGATATCACATTTGAGATGGAAAACAAGGCCCTTTGGTTGATAGGATCCCATAGAATGAGGCATGTCTTTAGGTTCCTGGATACACATTCTCCTTCCTACTCTCTTCTATGCAACCTGAAATGTAGTTACGGCTTGAAGTAAAAGGGTCATTGCTGGGCTGGCAGAATTAGTCGAACCGCGGGGATTGTCACTGGGAACAAAGATGTCTACTCACATTGGATTCCTTGGCCATTCGCTTAAAGCCTTTGAGATCTTATTCGGTTTTAAGATGTGAGTATGTATGTGTATGAAATTTCATGAATTCAGATTTTAAATTCCAGTTTTAATAATAAAAAACTCACAGCAAAGAGAGCAGAGACCCATTCCTTACTCCATCTTACCTGTGTTAGCTTTCATTCAGGTTTATCTGTGTTGACACCCAGCAGACTTAGCTGCTTTTATCCAAACTGAGAGGTTAACGTTTACACAAGAATGTTAGCCATATAATGGACTTTATTTGGATTCCCTAGTTTTCCCACAAATGGCTTTTCTGTTCACATTAGCTCCTGCATCATTTTAATCCTGTCAGGGATGTGTGGTATTGACAGGGTTTGTCACTGCTGGCATAGGCCTTGGTCACTTGGCTCAGGTGATGTCTGACTGTTTCTCCACCATGGAGTTCCTATGTCTCATTTTCATTGGTCAGGAGTGTGCATATTTTTATTTTTTAAGTATGTTGGTATGTTACTCCTAGTACCAGGTTCTAGTAATCACCTCCCCGTGTACCTACTTAAGTATTACTTGACATAATTATACACAGTGCTTTGGGGCTATATGTATAACCATAACATACGTGTAACCAACCATATAACCAACCTGTTGGATCTTTAGCTGAGGTTCTGAGAGCCCAGAGAATGAGCTAGGATGGTAAAGTGGTGCCTGGCTGGGTTGGAGGAGCAGGCCAGTAATGAGCTGCAGGGAAGACAGTTTTCAATAGATATGGAATGAATTAGGAGGAAAGGGGGCTATGTGTGATGGGTGTTCTCTGACACTGTCTCTTCCTTAAGGAGGCACTCGCTGAAGCTGGGGACGTGGTCTGTGGCCATGAAAAGCTGGTAGAATGACTGATTTGCTAGGTTTGACATCATGGTCAGCATCCTGGCCGTAGATAGACAAGAAGCCCATTTAATTGTCAGGGGTATCTTTAGGTGTGTAATCCTAACTGGTCACATTTTGGGGGGGATCTAAAAGGAGTTGCAACTACTATCAGAAGGCAGACTCTTGTCTATTGCAGGTCAGAGGCCTAGAGCAGGCAGACTGTCCAGGTGCCTGCTGGGTATGTGCCTACAGGAAATTCTTCTGCAGGCTGGTCCTCCCGCTGCCCCACTCTGTGCGTTAGGGGTCTGCCATGGAGCTATTGTTCCAAGGGGAGGGCTCTGGGTCACTCTGCTGCCTCCTTCAAGTCACAATGACTTTTAACAGGCAACATCTGACAGTGCGGGAGCCCCTTGCAGCCCTGGGTGAAATTATGATAACAAGAGAAAAAAGCTATTACTGCCACCATGCTTTCATTATGCAAATGATATTAAGATAGGCTCTGTGGATTGCCCCTGGCTATGCTATAATCTCCATGCAGTGATTATAATGTGTCAAACTTAGTCATTTTGATTATGACATGTTAATTACATGCCATCCTCATGTAGACATGAATGTTAGTCCCCAGTAAGACAAAACACAAATTGGGGCCATTGTTGTCTGGTTAGTTGTGTGTACATTTTAACTTCTTCTTATTAAATAGATTAAAAGATTTATAAGCTATGTAATATTATTGCAAACTAATCAGATACTGTCTAGCTCTTCTGGCTCCAGTGAAGAGTCAGGGCTGGGGCTCACTCCGACTGTTTGTCCTCTGGAGCTGTTGATGAAAACCAGGTTTCATGGGAAATAAGGAGCTTGTGATGTTGGGGCTGAAGAGGGGCCTGGAAAAGACCAGAGCTGGGGCCTGGGGGGGGGTGTCAAAGGCTATAGGATGAGATGTAAGGGAAGCACTCAGAGCTGCAGGATCACCGTGGACTGGAGAAAGGATGGGAGAAAGTTTGGGTGCCATTGGCAAGGGCACACCCTCAAACCCACCTCTCCTTTCAGAGAAGGGGAGGCCCAGGACTCAGACAGGTAAAGGGATTTGCGCGGGATCACCCTCTGAGAAGGAGCTGGATTGGGCCATGCCGCTGTGACAGAGCCGCCATTCCCAGTGGGAAGGTTGGTCTGGTCCTCAAGAGAAATGCCACGTGACTGCTAGGTGACCACTGAGAGGGGAGATCTTTATATTTCTGTGGATCAGTCGAGCCTAAAGCCCCTGCAAGGGCCCTGTAGTCTCTTTAACTGATTTCTGATCTTCTAGGCTCAGCTACCGGAGCTCTTCGGCATCTGTTAGAATACTCTCTAAAGCATTTTCTCCAGATAAACTTGGAATATTTATTGCTTTGGGTTACATGACATCTAAAATAACAACAAAAGCTAGAATTTATCTGGCATGTTTTTATTGATTTTTTTTACCATGTTCTATTTACCATTCCAAAGCAGCTATGCGTGTTGCTATCTTTAGCTTCACAGCAAGTCTACCAAATATACTTTATTAGTAAACCCAAATAACAGGGGAGAAAACTGAGGCGGAATCAGCTTCATCCAGCGTCGCCTCTGAAGCTGATGCTTTTCATCTTTAGAACTTGCAGTCTCGCTGAATGAGCACATTCTTTCGATTGTCTTTGTCTCCAGAGATCCATGCCGTGTGGTCCTTCTCCAGGAAGCTCTCCTGCTATAGGGAATCGTATTGTTATTCACAAATATGTTCTGTCCTTACGGGAGGCTTGTACCTCCTGCTTGAGTGTGCGGCTTGTTTTGGTCATATAAATGACACTCAGTGTGGAACTCACCCAATAAGACGTGAGAAGACTTGACAAGGACAATGTCCAGCCTGAAGCTTGACCGTATGCATTTCTCCTTTCTCCTTTTTCGTGCCCATCAAGATGTCCCAAACAAAGATGCCACCAGCTGCTGGCCCAGGTCAAACAAGCTCATAACTGATGGGATATAAACTGTTACTGCCATGTGCCACAGAGAATCTGGGTCCATTTGTTATTCCAGCATGACAGAGCCTGTTCTGACTAATACACCTGCTCGGCTAACCCCTAAGAGTTTCCTTCTGCCATCACCCTCTTCTGATCTACCGTGGTCAGCTGACTGTCACCCCTTTCTGTCTCTCTAAGGACTGCTGTGTCAGTGCCCTGAGGACGAGCTGCGTGCTTACACTTGTTCACGCCCCCATCCTTAGAACTACTTTGATACACAGTTGGTAGCTTCTTACCGTGTGACTGCCTGCCCAGTTCACGATCATTGCTCCTTTTCCTTTTAGCCGAGGCTATGTCATCGAGATCCCAGGCCATGGGCTCTGATGGCTCTTTCCCACTCCCCCTCCACCCCATCATAGCCAGTTCCTCCCCAAAGCTACTCTCTGTGATTGTTCCCCTCGCTCTGTGTGCTGGGAAGACAGTGGGAAGTCTTTCCTCTGTGTACATCTCAGGGCTGGAGAATGGTTACTAAACAGCCAAGAGCCCAGAGCGTTCTAAAGTCCCATCAATGTCCCTCCTGGTACCCCAGCCAGGTCTGCACACACTCTTGTCTATCTTGCCGCCACATGACACAGGGCCGGCCTAGGGGAGCTTGTCAGGTCTTTCCCAACCTGAAAAGCCAGAGTCTAGCTAGGGTATTCTTGGTAGAGGAATGGTTGTCTTCAGGGGTTGAGGTTTTTGTCACCACCTTGGTAGGTGAGGCCAGCAGATGTCCAGAGTGCAGGTTTGAACAAGAGTTTACTGTTGGAGTTATTTAGACACTTCCTCTCACTACACACGCGTGCCCCCTCCCCTCTCCTGATCTCAGTGCTGTGAAGAGACAGCAGGAGGTGCAGGGCTGCCATTTGAATAAATAAAGCAGAATAAATCAGGTGTGAACCAATGGGTGAGTCTTGGCCTATCTGTCCGAATACCTGTCCCAGCACATGGCAGGGGATGGGTGCTCACCTAACTTTGATATGTTTGTCTGGTGTTGGCTTTAGGATTCTATAGCTCCCCATGAGAATGTGGGTATGTCAGGATTTGCCCTCAGTAGCCACCAGCCAGTATGTCACGGAGGCTAGTCTCATCTGAGTTAGCACAATAGGACATAACTCATGGCGCTTTAGAGGAATTCTGCAGGGTAAGGGGTAGTGCAAGGGAGAGGCTCACAAACACTGACCTCTGGACCCAGGACGTTAGGCACCTCCGCCTGAGCAGATTTCTCAGGGATGGTCCCTGGTCTCGGGAGAGAGGAGAGGATGGGGATTTCACACAGACCCTGGAGAGCTCCTGACCCCCACAGCAGGTCACTGACCCCATTGCTATCATAGTTCACACTTTGCTTGTCCAGCTACCCTGGGGCCACCTCTCCTGGGCAGGGTTCTGGCTCTGCTCTTCCGAGCTCCATCTTCAAGGACTACAAACTTCGTCCCCTCCAGTCAGCACGAGAGAGCAACTCCCACTCAGTCCCTCGGCAAGCACATCCACCGGTGCCTGATAGCAAGTTAAGACAGGGTAAGGTACAAGGGGAGAAAAGTTAATTTAAGGGGGAAATTATCTTTGTTCGCTGCTAATGGAACCTGTAAATTAGGGCATTTAATTACCAGAGACCATTTGCTCATTTCGGATGCTAATATTTACACTAGGAACTGCTTTAAAAACACAAAATCTGATGAATTGGCAAAACACTTTTACTCTTGATCCCCCAAATTAATCAAACAAGCTACGACGGGGCTATTTATAAGTCTAGTTAAGCACATCCCTAGCGAGGGAGCTTTTCTCCCCCTCACTCTCCGTGAGCTCTCACAGATGCTCAGCTTCTCACCTAGATACTCAGTTCCAGAGGACCTCAGCGGGAAGGTGTGTGATCTATTTCTATATTTAATGACACATTCCATCAGAGTGGAATGAAGCACGGTACCACCTCTGTCGAAATTCGATTTCAATGATAATCCCTTCTGTTGTCTAACCTGTGGCGACCCCCAGGGGGTTTTTGCGGAGAACGGCTCACCTCGGATTTGACTGAAAGCCCCAGCTTCAAATTTCGGGGAGACGGGGGACTGTCAATGTTTGTATGGAGCACCTCCCCTTACAAAAACATGTTTGGTAAGAAACTGTTCATCTGAGAGGCCAGGGGCCAATGGAGAGACCTAGGAAGAATACCTAAGGGCATCGTCAGAGCAAAGGTTCTCCATCCCTTCCTCTAGCCATTCAGGTCTCAAGTGAGCTCTTGTCTTAGATGTAGATGGTAGCCTACCTCATATTGAGTATCCTTGTTTAGTCATCTCTCCAAGGGTCCCCTCCCTCATCCAGGGGTATGATGAGAGGGGGTGGAGGTCTCAGCCTCATTCCGCCTCTCTACTGGTTATTCTGCTATCATAAACTCTGGTCCTCATGGTTCTTTAGGCTTCAAGTGCATAGCTCTTGACATGAAGGATGCATGCCGAAGGCCAGGGAGACTGGGAGACTTGCTTAACTTTATATATTATTGGGTGCCTCAGAAGGGGTCAGAGCTGTGGTGCTTGCTATCTGGGACCACCCTAGCGCGGTTTGTGAAGCTGAGTTTCTATCTTGTGAGGAGGGTATGAGGCAAGGGTCTCTGTGCATAGCACTTTTTTGTGTGTCTGAGTCTTACTCCATGCTGTGATCTGAACATTTGTGTGTTCATATGTTGAAATCGTGACTTCTAGGTGATTTCTATGAAGTGATGGGGCCTTTGGGAGGTGATGGGGTCATGGCGGCAGAATTCCCATAAATACACACACACACACAGTGGGAGGCCCAGAAGCCACAGGTACTTAGAAATAGGAGATGCGCTGTGCTTCAGGATTTCTCTTCTCTAAAGAACTATGTTCTAAGCCAGGTGGTGGTGATGCATGCCTTTAATCCCAGTGCCCAGGAAGCCAGGTCACCCTGGCCTACAGAGTGAATTCCAGGATGGCCAGGTCTACACAGAAAAACCCTGTCTCAAAAAGAAAAGAGAAAAGAAAAGGAAAGGAAAAAACTCAAACACAAACACAAGCCCCAAACCAACCAACCAACCAACCAACCAACCAACCAACCAACCAACCAACCAACCAAATAAACAAAAGACCTATGTTCAAAGGAGTTGGGCCCAAAGTTGCCAAATGGGCTTGAGCCCCACAAACCCTAATGGGATGAGCATGCAAACCAAGCTAGAGAGTGGTCCTGAGAAGGCTCATCTTCAACAAACCCTAATGGGATGAGCCCGCAAACCAAGCTAGAGAGTGGTCCTGAGAAGTCTCATCTTCAACAGCTGTGAGGAAGCCTGTGGCCTGAGCAGTTCTTAGGAAAAAGGAAGAGCAGACATCAGAGGGTATCATCTCCTGGTTATAAGAAGGCAGAATGGACACACGGTGGCCACACAAATATGTCTAATTGTGTGCCATGCATCTGTGCTCCAGATCTTGTTTCACACTGTAAATTACTTGCATGCCGTGTGCTACACAGCACTTCCACACTCAGTGGCTGCCACCAATGAGCCTTTGTCAGAATAAACAATGTCTAGGGTCAGGAACCCAACCCAGGGGTATCTGAGTCAAGATCTCTGCTGGCCCAGGCCGTAGTGCTAATCCAAGTTCTCTTCTGTGACATAGGCAGCAGGTGTCAGACCCTCCTTGAGTGGCCTCTCTTGACAGCTGATTTCCTCTAGAGCGGATGAGCCAGGTGAAGGGGGAGAGGGGAGAAGAGAGGATGTGGTGGGCAGTACAGTCCGATCTCAAAATGCCACCCTATTCTTTCTTTCACATTCTGTTCTTCCCATAGTGTGGCCCTGCTATAACATGGGAAAGGCCACACCGGGTGCAAACGCAGGAGGTGGGACCACCAGCAGCCATCTTGGAGCGTGGATACTTGTCACATTTATCCCCCACCCCAGGCTGTTACGGTGTTTATTTTATTAAGACAGCACCATTCTGTGTAGTACAGATATGACCCAATCTGGAGCTCCTCCTGTCTCAGCCTTCAGAGTGCTGGGATGATGGCTATGTACTACCATGCCTGGCATGGTGCACACCTCATACATACTATAGACTGGTGGGCAGCGTGCCTTACTTGAGGATCTTCGGACCCCTGAGCTAACAATGTGAGTTGACCAATAGACTTAGAGAATGATAAACTGATGTTTAGGGAAATTAGGGCCATTCCATCTCTTAAACTTTGCAAATTAGATGTTATAATTGCTTTCATGAGAGGAAGGAAATATTCCTAAGTCTGAAATAATCTTGTAAATACTTTCTTGAGCCCGGGTGATCCTCTGCGGCCCATGTCCTTGAGCCTTTTCTACACGTTTCTCAGAGTCCCTCTGTCCCCTCTTAGCTTCTCCAGGAAGCAAAGCTCGAGTTCTCAGCCTGTTAGGATAACTTTGGAACCATTTAAGATGGACTATTTTGAAAAGTACCAAATTCCCTGATCTTATAACTGAGCCATTTAACTAGATCATCCTGCAAAGAGCAGATGCGTTAAAAATACCAGTTAATTACTTTTTTTAATTCCCAAAGCACAAATAAGTCCTAGTTAACTGTCTTTGCACATTTATATATTTAGAAATCAGGTGACTCTATTGAAGTCACCGTGAGGCGGCAGGCACAGGAGCCGGAGATGACTGACTTTAGGCAGTGACTCTGGCCTCTGCAGAGACTTAAGACTGGCTCCATACTACCTGCCACATGTTTACAATGCAAAGCCCTGGGAAGAAAACGCTTGAGCCTAGGACCCTAGCAATTCCTTTTTAGAGACTACATCTTGGGTCCAAGTGAGGCAGAGAATATTGAAAGCATAATACTCAGAGATGTTAATTAAGCCCCATTTTTTGCCTGATGAATAGGATTCCAAAAGCAGGTTCGATTTACACCTTGAAAGCAATTAGCATTAAAAGAGAATCCTCAGAAATGGAATCTTTAATAAAATTATAAAATTTTAGAGTGAAAAGTGTTGTTCTCTTTCTTCTTCTCTGTAATTGAACTTCAAAGCAGACAATAGGACCGAGGAGAGCTAAACATCCATCTATATCCTACCGAGCAAGGCAAGGAGAGCTGGGTTTTAAGGCCAACAGCATCTGTCTCACTTTTAGAGATTTAGATAGCTAGTGACCCCAAATGTGCCCAGAATTAAGGAATGAGCACATGGGGTGAGCCTAGATGAAATGGGTTTTACCTACCAATGTACAAAGTCCAAGCCCTTTGGCATCTTACGGGACTCAGGCCTCATGCCAGTGTTTGGCTTTCTCTTCCTGAACCATGGAAGGAGGACAGGTTATCTGATGTGATGGCTAGTTTTGGTGGGCAACTTGATACACCTATTCTGTGGGACAATGGTCTTGTACCCCGTAAAGTTTTGTCTCTTGTATTGGTTTAATAAAACACTGATTGGCCAGCAGGAAGTATAGGTGGGGTGACCAGAATGGAGAATTCTGGGACGAAGAAAGGCTCAGTCTGTAGTTGTCACCCAGATGTAAAGGAGGCAAGGTGAGACCGCTTCACTGACCAAAGGTACCAAGCCACATGGCTATCACAGACAAGAATTATGGGTTAATTTGAGATGTAAGAGTTAGTTAATAAAAAGCCTGAGCTAATAGGCCAACAAGTTTATAATTAATGTAGGCCCTGTGTGTTTCTTTGGGATTGAATGGCTGTGGGACCGGACAAGACAGGAACCTCTGTCAACACACCAGTTAGAGGAAAGCTCAACTAAGAACTGTCTCCTGGCTTCTGGGCATTGTCTGCAGGGTATGGTCTTTATTGATGATTGATGTGAGTGGGCTCAGCCCACTCTGGGCAGTGCCATCCTGGGGAGGTGGTCCTGGGCTGTATGAGAAAGCAAGATGAGCATGCCTGGTGGAAACAAGCCAGTGAGCAGCATCCTCCAGGGCCTCTGCTTTAGTTTTTGCCTCCAGATTACTGCTTTGAGTTGCTGCTCTGACTTCCCTTCATGAGAATGTAATCTGTGAGCTGAATAAACCCATTTCCCCCCACATTGCTCTTTGGTCATGGTGTTTATCACAGCAACATAGAGAAAATTAGGACAATGGGACAATGGGGTTTCAGACAATAAACAGGTGACGGGGGCGGAATGGGAGAGAGATTGCTGCTAGAGGCAGGCAGGGCAGTCGCAAAATGTGCCAGGAGAAGCTCACTGAGGAACGATGTGGGACACAGACCAAAAGCATCCGTGAACTCAAGGATGCATTGTGGGCTGAGATGGATAGCATGATAATCAGTCTTAGCCAGGCCCTGGCTTTGAAAGGAGCTAGTGCATTCCAGTTCAGCATGAAGGCACTTACTCACTCTTTCCTTCAAAGGCTAGTACATGAAAGACAAGTGCCAACAATAGGGAAAGATACATTGTTGGATGAGCTCCAAGGCCTTCTAGATCTGTAGTTCTCCAGATACTTAGCATCTGCACGGAAAGGTCATGATTATGATTCTAGTGCATTCCCTGGAAAGCTCAGGCTGAGACTTGACTCCCATTGAGGTTCTATGAAGAGAAGGCACCCTTAGGAGGTGACTTGCCTGATGGAAGTGGGTCATTTGTCTATCTGTTGCTTTCATTGGTTAATTAATAAAGAAACTGCTTGGCTTTTGATAGGACAGAAAATTAGGTAGGTGGAGTAGACAGAACAGAATGCTGGGAGAAAGAAGCTGAGTCAGGCAGACGCCATGTCTCTCTTCTCCAAGATGGACACAGGTTAAGATCCTTTCTGGTAAGGTACCACCTCGTGGTGCTACACAGATTGTTTGAGGTGGGTTAATCAAGATTTAAGAGTTGGCCAGTGAGAGGCTAGAGCTAATGGGCCAAGCAGTGTTTAAAAGAATACAGTTTCTATGTAATTATTTCGGGGTAAAGCTAGCCGTATGGAGCTGGGCGGGAATGAATGCAGCCCACCACTACACAACACTTGCCTGTGACTAGTACCTCTGAGAAGAGCCTACCTTCTCCACTCACTGAGGACACAGTGTTTGCTCCTCTTCAGCCCTTTCTCTGCAGCCATGTGATGGCCCTGATGTGAGATGCTGACCAAGCAAGTCCACCACACACTGTTATACTTTATACTCTTATAAGAACCTGTTATACTTTACTCTTAAACTTCCCGACCTCCATATTTGTGGGGAAATAAATCTTCATTTCTTATACAGTATACAGTCTCGAGTATTTTGCTACAGCAGCACAGACTTCCTCGGATTCCCACGATGGATAGCCCATATTTTATGAGCTAAAATTTTCAAACATTAACCCACATTTATCCTGCCATGGCGAGATGGCTTCACCTGTCTTAAAAGATGTCAATCTCCAAGGGAGTTACCAAGGGGGTGTTATGTCTATCCTACTGCACATCTTGGCAGAACAATACCTTCCTGGACAGACTGTAAATGAGACATGACCATATACAGCTGTGGAACAGGTTAAAAAGTGAAGGCCAAGGAGTCAAGTTGCTCTTTCATGACTGAAACATGGGGTTAGAACCGGACAGTCAGAACCTGCTGAGGAGACAAGTGGGGACATCCTAGAATAACAATGGTCTCCAAGTCAAGTCCTTGGCTGCAGTTTTGGTGGAGTTAAGAAACTGGTATCCTGTGAATAGAGAAATACAAATAGGATGCCCGCTTTTCATGCCAGAGAGGCACACAGCCAGCATTAATATAGTAACTCTCCTGGTATACCAGTTAGAAGAACTTTGTATTGTCTATTATTAGCCAGGGAGCCAGCTGTTCTCCGAAAGTGTCTAGACTATTGAATGCTGTTTGGGTTCACTAGAAGGATTCCTCCTGCATTGCTGGATCCTCCATAACTGCCAGATTTCTTCCAGAGTTGTCAGAACTCTAATTTGGGGACTGAAGATGTAGCTTGGTTGATCGAGCACCTGCCCTGCATGCACGAGGTGCCGACTTCGATTCTTAACCCCAGTGCCCAGGAGGTATTGACAGAGGGTCAGGATCTCAAGGTGACCTGTGGTTATGTAGACAGAGTTTGTGGCTATAGGAGGCCCCATCTAAGAACCAAATGAAATACAAGTAGGGAAAAAAATGAACTCTAATTTGGAAGAGATTATAATGAACTCATTTCATAAAAATGTTGAGTGGGGCCTGTGACATACTTGTAATGCGTCCTCAGGCATGTGGGTTGGTCCAACACCACCCTGTGCTGCCAATTAGAAGGAGACTGTCAGCTGACCAATAAGACTTGGTGAATCTCATTAATGCCTCATCTCCATGTCTGGGATGGAAAGTTCAAGAACAGTCTTAGAATTTCAAAGGTGAAACCAGAGCTGGTTCTTTACTTACTTGGATTTTATATAAAGAACACCAGGTCACCAGACAGGGACAGAAGTGGACTTGGCTGCCTTTCTCTAAGAGCATAGAACTTTTGTAGGAGGAAAAGGAAGGATTAGGGTCCAGATCAGAGCGTGAGCACTGGAGCCAGGTCCCTCCAGGCTTTATACCCATAGACACTGGAGCCACCCCACAGGCTTCATACCCATAGATAGACACATTAACAACTTTTGCTTTAATTTCTCCTCTGGAGAAGAGAGCTAATAATAAGATCTATTTTGTAAAGGTATGGGAAGGATTAAATGAGTTAACACATGCAAAAGGCTTTAATACAGTGCTTGGTGAAGAGTTCAATGTCAGCTGTCAAATTGTCACTCAGCCCAGGGGACATTGCGCATTATTGCACTCAGGCTTCTAGGGATGCTACTTTCTTTCTGCTTCTTGCTATAAGATCGAAAAGGAAATAAAATTGATTTCTATCTGGGTATCTATTGTCTACAAATTACCATGCAAATGATGGGAAACCAAGAAATTAAGCAGAACCAGCAATCCTGTTAGATACTTGAATTCAAGTTCAAAACCTTGACTCAAATTTGACTGATAACTCTCATCTTTGCTAGAGTTGTTACTAACTTCAGAGTTTAGCTCTGCTAGCGTATGGTGTGTGCTCACCTGTGGTACTAGCTGGACAGGATGTGCGACTCTCACTTGGTCATGGCAGAGAGAAGAGGGTTAAATGGAAAGGAAGAGATTAGAGAGAACCATTATTTTCCAATATCGTTATTAAAGCCTCTCAATCCCAAAGCAGATCCCATGGCCAGGATCTGAGTTAGAGTCCATGTAGACAACTTGTTGAATATCTCTTTTTTTTCCTTATATGAAATTTATTTCAGACATATGGGTTGATGTATTATTGAATATTTTAAAATCAATTTTTACGTTGGTGAATTAATTTGTCTGTGCAAGTCTGTATTCAATTAAGTTCAGCAAATATTTTCTGAATGTTATTGTGTGTTGGACATATTCCTAGGATGCAGAGAGGACCCAGACACGTTCTCCTGTCCTTGAGATCTCATAGTATGTTTAGGATATTGATTAAGATATGAACCCAGAGGAGGGACTCAGAAGCCAGCCAAGAGGGTTGAGGGTGCTCCCAGGCTTCGGCCCCTTCACTTTCCCCTTTCTTGACTGTGTTCTTTCTTTCTTTCTTTCTTTCTTTCTTTCTTTCTTTCTTTCTTTCTTTCTTTCTTTCTTTCTTTCTTCTTAAGCAAAAGGCTAGCTCCTTGCTTTTCCCCTTCTGCTTCTCTCCGCACTTGAGCACGCCTCAAAGGCCTTGACCCTTCTTCTCTTCTGTTAACACTGAATGACAAGTCTCCATCTTTCTAGGCCTGCCAGTTCCAGCCCTCACTGATTTGAGCCCTCAGAATCACCGAGCACAATCACTCCTTCTCCTAGCTCTGAGTTAGTCAGCTTCCATCACTCCAGTGACATCCCTGAGGTGGCTACCTTTATGAAGAAAAATGGTTTCTCAAACTCACAACCTTGGAGGCCACAGAACCTGCACTGGCTAAACTCTAAGGTGGGCCCTGCCGGCTTCCCTGTCATGTCATGGCAGAAGCAGGGGTGGGAGCCTACAAAAGAGGGACCAATCATGTCTTTAGAAAGAAAGGAGAGCTGAGTGGGGGCCACACTCTGGCTTTGATGACAACCCTCTTATGAGAAGTATCAAAGAGCAACAGCAGAGCCCCCTGAACTCCTTCTGAGAGTAGGGCCTCATAAGTAGCGGGCGTGGGGGAGGCAGGTAAGGTAGAGCCATGGTGTTAGGGTGTCGAGTGTAGAGGGGTCTACCCGCTCCATTCTTGTGTCTCTGCTTCTGGCTCCACAGAGGAGCACCAGCATAAACTTGGTCAGCCCCAAGGTCAGGGAGGAGGTAAAGAAGATGATGAGGAGTACCTGGTACATCCAGGCTTTGTTCTACGCTGGTTCCAAGTGTGCCATCCGAATGGGAATTCCACGGGCTCTGGAGTCCAGCAGCACACTCCGGACGCTGCCTTCTCCTCTGCACTTCCTATCTTCACAAAGGAAGAAGGTGAATCTCAACAAGCGGTCTCGGGTTGTTTCACAGCACCCTGACCCTACCTTCACTCCTGGCCTCACCTGTTTTCTCCAGGTACAGTGTGACTCTGATAATCCTTTCTCCACTCTCCGTCTTGTCTAGAGGCTGCCAGAGCTCAGTAGATTAAAAAAATCTATACTACTCATACCTCGGAGGTACGTGCCCTGTAAGTGGAATGTAATAATAATAATGCTACAATAATTACCTTGATTAATTTATGCATAGAATAGGAAAAAAAGATTCTTAATTAAGAAGCAATTCAGCATCATCAACACAGGCCCCATGCATTGGAAAGGAGGAATTCCAACTTGGGGTCAGATCAACAGGAAAATGAATTGGTCATCTTTGCTTCCAAGTGACTTGTGTTATACACTCACTTAAAAATACCCATTCCCCAATTTTCTATCTTCCGTCCTATCTCCCAACAAAAGGTTGGTCAATGGCTGTCACCAGATCCTTAAAGGAGTTGCAAACTCAAAAGACCTATAGAGGAGAGGCTTCAAGGGCTCCTGGCTCCTGCTCTCCACAGGAGATGTGAATGGGCTGAGACCCACAGTTAAGAGAATTCAGCTGCCTCTCAACTCAGGAGACAGCAGGTTTGCCATCACCTGCTTGCAGTTTGGACGCCAGCTTCAGTGGGTATCCTGAGCCTGGCCCACGACCTGCAGAGCACGTCAGCCCAGAACGAAGTTGTGATCCCTGTGTTGTACTGCCAGCCGGGGGTCCCCCTATTGCTGCTCTTACTTTCCCCTCCGCACTCATCTGCTGGACTAGCCCAGCCTTTCGGCAGCCAGTCTCCTCATCATGAAGCATTTCTTACCCGCCAGTCAGTCTGCTTTCTCCTCTGCATCTCAGACCTCTGTGGCGTGTCCATGCTCTTGGCTGTATGCCAACCCTGCGATGCCACATGGTCCTGGCTGGAACTGACATCACTTAGGATCAGAGTTCTAGAAGAAAGCCTGAGTTATCTCTTCTGCTTCTCAGATGCCCCCAGACTTTGAGTAACAGCATGGCAGCTGTCCATAATCCCCCCACTCCCCAGGAATGCTGGTGCCAGGCCAGCCCTGGGAATGCTTTGAATGAAGAGTACAAGTTACTTACAGATTCCTCTTAGGATGCATTAAGATAGCCTACCATTGTCCATATTTCCAGTGACTCTGCAGTCACTCCAGCTTGTTCCTTCCCAGATGTTGTCTGTGGTCTCTCTTATGCCTCTTCTTCTAGTGAACTTTTTGTATTCCTAAACCACCTGTCTCAGGTGCAGCCCTTGGTCTACTAAGCTGTGGTCACCACCTCCATGTTTAAAGAGGGAAAAGTGATGCTCAGGGGGCCTGCAGGACTCACCCAGCTCCTAGTAGAGGCAAAAGACGAATCCCAGGCCTCTGCCTTCTGCCACAGGGACCATCTGAGAGGCAGTCATCTCTCTTTCCTTTGTGCAACTTTGCCTTTGTCAGGACCACGGGTTTCCCGGCCAGCACCAAAGCTATTCCCGGGCAAGCACATCCCGTGCAGCTTGTTTTATGCAGCGGGGTGTTGCAGGAGGTTGCATGCATTTCTTCTTTATAGCTTGTGTTTTGTTCACACAATGAGAAAGAAGTGCTGGAAGGGTTCTCGGAGCATCCCAGTATTCTCGTGTGCATACAAGAAGCCCACCTTATCAGCATGGTTACACATGTGCTTTGTATTCATACAGCAAGCATGGCAGAATGTGGAGTGACATGTGGACACACGGGAACATTTGCTGGAGGAAGCATCCCTGGCAGAGGGAGTGTGGGAGCCTTAGAACCAGCTCTCCTGTTCTCACCCCATTCTGACTCTGGCCTGAGGACCATTCCTCCCTCTCTGAGCCTAGTTTCATTACCTGCAGAGTTAAAGGACTGTGTTTGTTGCTTTCTATGCCTTGGCTCCCATTTGGACACCACAGCACTCCTTTGAATATTCATGTACACAAAATGGCCTCAGCCACAGGGAAGTAGGACTCTGCCTGGGGAAATTTGCATGGAACAGAAATCAAAGCCGTCAGCCACACAGAAGAATTCAGGGGTGGAAACTCCAAGGTATCATTATGAAAAAGAGAGGGACAGTGTTGGGAGCTAAGAGATATGCCAAGTGCCCTTGGGTTGAAGCTCCCTGCATGGGATCTGTCGAGGCTGGCTTTCCTGAGTTGTGCTTGCAGGAAGCTGTGCACGTGGGTGTCTGTGCACGTGGGCACAGCGGGCACCCAGTACCCACCACAGATTCCAGGTATAAGCTTATGGGGTCTGTGGGCTCACTTGTGGCTGGCTATTTAGTTTTAATGCCCAAAACCAATTTTAAATAAAATGAAGAAGTCCCCCTAAATATTCTATATGGGGTTTTCTGTTTTTTAGAGGGGCATTTCAAGACTAGTTTCACACAGGTTTAGCCGAAAGGGAAATTAAACTCTACATTTAAATGGAGATTGCGCACAAAGGAGTCCATTAGTTTCAATATTTCTCAGCAGGAGGGCTCAGAGTTATTTAAATAAGTTTAGATATTAAACCTAAAGTAGCCATTAAAGCAACGTGTATTTGTTTGCCTATTTTTTCCCCAGAAATCTTTTCTTTCCAGCTGACTGAAAAAATCTATTGCTTAACTGATGGAGGGTATTTTAATGTATATATAAAAAAAGCTAGGGACTTTTTAATATAGTACTTCCTTTGAATTTTTAAGTACCATATCACGGTGTAGTTATTATAGCCTGTGTCACCTTTTGGACAGATTAAACTGCAGGGTTTTCCCTTCCCCGCCCCCACACTCTACAGACCAAGGCTAATATAAACACCGACATTAAACCATATTGGCTATGGAAGAGTCTTTGATTGTCATTGAGATTATTTTAAAAGTTATTTAGGTCCCTCTGTTACATCTCTGCAAACCACTGAGAAAATGTTGTGCTAGGGTTTCTCTTTGCGACATTTCTTTGGGGATTCATAAATATTGATTGTACCGTAAAAAATTGATGGAATCTTGAAACAGACTGCATTTGAGGCAGCTGGGGAATTTACTCAATTTTTCTCAATCGCTGCAGTCTATAAAAAGAGGAGATTTTGCAAATTGTTTCTCACCTTGTCTTTTTAGTATTTAATAGCTCTCAATTCTATAGCCTTCTGAACCATGCGACGGGCATGTTTTCTATCAAGACTGGAATCAGGTCTCTTCAATGGGAATTAAAAGGTGAGAGCAGCTGTGAAGGGGTTAAATGCCATCCTCTTCCACGCCCTTTCTTCCAGCTCTCTTCCCACTTCCTCTCTGTTGTCAACATCCTGCTGTTTGGAATGATTGATCTGCTATGCCAACTTCCCAGATGCCCATATGATGCCCAGGAGCACATCTTCCTCCCAGGGTTCCGAAGGAGAGAAGGTCAAAGAACTAAGACCATTTAGGGACCTACTGAGTCACATTTTATCAAGTTGTACCCAGATTCCTTTTGTCTGTATGGTGCTACCCTTATCCTTCCTCGGGCAGGCGTCCAGAGCCCTTTGCCCATTGGACTCGAAACTCTGTCTTTGGCTGTATCCTCACAATTCTTTCTAGAATTCTGGTTTCTTTGCACACAAGTCCACACTCTGTCCCCCACACTCTCAGCATGCATTGCTGGTGTGAGCAGGACTTGGGTCTGAAGGATGGAGCCATGAGCCAAACAAAACAGATGACCTTTAGAAAGTGGAAAGAATTCAGGAAAGAGAAAAGAAGGAAGGAAGGAAGGAAGGAAGGAAGGAAGGAAGGAAGGAAGGAAGGAAGGAAGGAAGGAAAAGAAGCAGATTCTTTGGCACGTCCTCTCTCAGAGGAAGCTCAGGCCCTGTGTATTTTGACCTTGTTCAGCGAGGTCCTGCAGAATATCTGATGTAGAGAACTTTAAGGGTTTGTACTTGTGTTTATATGACGATAACTAAGTTTATGGGAGTTATATTTAACCATCCTTAATCACGCTTGCAAAGTCCGTTTTACCATATTCCATCCCATTCACAGGTCACAGGGATTAGGGTCTATGTCCCTGGACACATAGAAGTTGGTCCAGTGATTTTCCCAGGAGGGTTAAGGCCGGGCATTATGTCACAGGTGGCACCTAAGTGTGCCAGGATCAATCCCATCTCTGATGGAATTTGATCTCGACAACAGTCCCCACCCAGTCCACTGGACACAGTGTTAAGAGTCGCTGCCTGAGTTGGGAGGGTGAGAATGCCCTATGGGCCTTCAAAATTTGTTTGCCACGTGGTTTGTTGTTTGTTTTGCTTATTTTGTCGAATGAAGCTGTGGTTCATTCTTATTTTAAGAATGATAGTTAAGGTTCTTAAAGGAATCCACATTACAAAGTTAAGGCTGGGTCCTCTCTTCAGCTGATATTAAAATATAGGGGCCGGGGGCAGTAGGAGGACCCTGACCAGTCTATCCATAAAGAAACCTGGAAAAAACTGCTTTATTATTATTTTTAAATGGTTTATTTATATATTTTATGTATGAGTACTCTGTCTGCATGCCAGAAGAGGGCAGCAGATCTCATTATAGATGGCTGTGAGTTACCATGTGGTTGCTGGGAATTGAACATAGGAGCAGCCATTGCTTCATTTTTTAATTCTGCTTTCACTTTCCATGAGCTCAACTCCGGGGATCAAGGAGGCTGGAAGTTCGAAATGAGAGGTTTTGCCTTCAAAACTCGAGACCTTTGTCCTGCTCTGCCCTTGAGTGTGTAGGTTCTTTTCTTCACAGGGGTGACATTACTGTCTATCTTTGCATTCAAGCACCTATTGGTTCCTATTGGCTGCCTGTTGGAGGCTGGCCTCTGCCCTTAAATAGTTGGGAACTACCCATGTCAGGAGTGATTGCCCACCGTGCAAAGGAGCCTGTGACCAGGACTAAATGATCTGTGGTGGGCTCTGTGTTGATGGCTCCTGATGGTGGTCAAGTGTGCAGGAGAAATACTGGTCAATGGGCAGAGGTAAATTAGGTTTGGAAGGATCCAGAAGGCAGGAAAAAGGGATGGAAAGCAAGAAAGGAGAAACACACACAGGAGGCTGCTCTCTCTCTCTCTCTCTCTCTCTCTCTCTCTCTCTCTCTCTCTCTCTCTCTCTGTGTGTGTGTGTGTGTGTGTGTGTGTGTAACAAAGCAGGCCCTCAGCTTCCTGGATTTTCCTAACTAGTGGCCTCTGGGCTGTGGCCCATCTCTGTGTTCACCCCTCCCCCTTGCCCCAGCCTGACTCTGACCTCCATTAAACCTATGTCATTTTGAAGGGATTCCAGAACTAACGTCCCTTGAGCTGCAGGAAAAGGTGGCCAGAACTGAAGGCAGGATGCAGCCTTGTGGCACTTCCTGGGGAGCTGAAGGGTACCATCCTCACATCCCAAGGACCAGGAAGTCAAGGCTTCATGTCACCCACATGTTATGTAGAAACATCAGCACAGGTTAGTGTATGTGTAAGGGTTACCTCTGCCACTTTCTGCAGTTTCCAGAAGAGCCACTGGTACATCCCCTCCCCCATGGGACTGGCTGCAGACTTCAGCTCGCCTCTCAGAATTTCCTTCAGTTCTTTCTGCAGCAGACCTTCTGCTCTGAAGGAACCATTTCTCCATTGCCCTAACCCTTCTAGCTCTTGGCAGGAGAGCTGGTCCACACCCTGCTGCTGTAACATCCCAGCCAGGAGCAACAAATCCTGATGGCCTTTGCCTTTGAAGGATATATTCGTTGTAAGAATTCAGTGTTGGCAGCTGTTACTTCCAGGACGCTGAATGCGTTTTTCCCTGTCTCCAGGCGTCCATTATTTCTGTGAGCAAGTTGGCAATAAGTCTTCCCGCTCCTGTTAGAGGCAATATTTCTGTTTTCCTTTTGCTGTTTTTAAAGATGTTCTGGGCCCTGGTGGTCTGCAGCGGAGCTAATTTTGTCACCGTGTCCCATATGGCTTCAGTGTTCTCTGCTTTTCCATCTTCCTGTCTCTCTGAGTCATCTTCTGACCTGTAACTCAGGCTCTTGCCTGACTCCAGCCTCCTGACTCCTCACTTGCTGTCCTCCTCAGGCTGCTCCTCATCCTCCTCAGCCTGCCCCAGCCCCTGTCTTCCCAGGCTTGCTCTCCTCTTTTCCTCCCTTCCTTCTTG
>NC_022020.1:60545197-60552067 GCF_000317375.1 Microtus ochrogaster
TGTGTGCTCCCACAATGCCCTTTGGGTGTCTCTGTCATCACACTGAACACAAACCATCCTTCGAGTGTCCATCTTCTGTGTATTGCAAGTTTTTCAGCTACTGTGTTCTATTCATCTTCATAACCTCTGTGCCCAGTGCCTTGCCTTGGATATAGAAAATGCTCAATACATATTTAAATGATTGATGAGTTAATATGCAAATTTATATAAAACTTTCTTTAATTTCACAACCTTGTAGTAGTCAATAATATTAGTCCCATTTTAGGTATGAGAAAAAACCAAACCAAAACAAAACAAAACAAAACAAAATTACAACCAGACAAATATAAACTGAATATGTCTCTCATTGGTAAAATAAAGCCCCCAAGAGTTCCTTCTTCTGCCCACACTCACTCATCTCCTGCCAGAGAATACTTACCACAGAATCTAGTCCCTGAGAAAATGTAGCTTCCTATTGTTCTCTAATCATAACACAGGGGAAAAATCAATGGGCCAGTTGTTTTCTGTAACATTTTTCCATCAGTTCAGTTCAATACTATATTCTTATTGATCAATGACATGGAAATTGGCCATTACAAAAGACTGTTTTGATTAAATATTATTGTCTTGTTGGTTTTAACTGGCAGATCCTGCGCCTCAAAGCCTCTGCCTCTCTCGGTGGAAGGCCCTGGGAGGGGCCTGCATTCCAGCCACATCTGCCAGAGAAGGCAGTCTTAGGAATAGGTGTTGAGATGCATTGTGTTGCTCACACTGGAACAGCCAAGGGAGGCTGGGATGTTGGATGTAGCTCACTTGGCAGTTGAGCCACTGGAAAGTCAGCAGTGCAAAAGGACAGCAAGCTCAAGCTGTGGCCCAGTGACTCAACCAGAGGCTCTTAAACACCATGATGCGCTGGGAGGGCACCAACCATATCAAGAAATAAGCCAGGAAGGAGAGGTAGAAAGGCTCGTTGAGGGTGGGATGTGGGAGGGCAGGATGAAAGTGAGATGGAGCTAGGCATGGGTAGAGCTGAGGCCTGTGAATCAGAGGAACACACAATGAGTTGGACTCAGCCTACCTGATTGCCAACATGCAGAAGAGGCTATGGAGCCAAGGTACAAGGAGGGAGATTGGGCATCAAGGCTCTGGGATGTAGGTAATGACTGGATATCAGAGGGCAACAGGTGCTGTGGGACAATGGTCTTATACTCTGTCACTTATATTGTATTGTTTTAATAGAATGCTGATTGGCCAGTAGCCAGGCAGGAAGTATAGGCAGTCAACCAGTCAGGAACTAGAGGTGGGGCAACCAGAATTGGAGAATTCTGAGAAGAGGAAAGAGTCAGGCTACAGTCAACACAGAGGAAGCCAGATGAGAATGCCTGGCTGATAAAAGGTACCAATCCACGTGGCTAACATGGACAAGAATAATGAGCTAATTTAAGATGTAAGAATTAGTTAACAAAAAGCCTGAGCTAATAGGCCAACCAATTTATGATTAATGTAGACCTCTGTGTGTTTCTTTGGGACTGAAAGGCTGCTGAACTGGGTGGGACAGAAACCTCTGTCAACAAACAGGTGTTGTGCTGTTGAGGTCTGTGGGCCATTTCCCAGCAAGTTCTGGGGACAAGAAAGAGGCAGGATAGGTTGCAGGTGGAATAGTCAGGAAAGTCACAGGATAGTCAGACACAAAGCAGATGGAGAGCAAGCAACAGGCAAACAGGCCTGGCACAAACCCTGCTTTTTCACTGAGGGAGCCGATGCTGTCTAGAAGATCCAACTAACCTCGGGAGAGGTAGAGGTTGCCCAGAGTGGTTTCTGAAGGTCCTTCCAGATGGCGACAAGTATTCTGTGGCAAGTAGCGTTTGGGTGGGGAGACTTCATTGGTTCTGCCACCCCGCTGTAGTCGCTACTGGACACCCTAGCCCAGCCTCCTAGAGGCCTATGGCCGATACTTCCCTCGCTCCCAACACTGTCCTAGCACAGGCTGGTTGAGCAGCCTTGGGCTATTATATAGGCTGGGGATTAGGAGCTTGAATAATTAGAGAACTTCTCTTGCTGGTGAGCTGGGGGAGGGGGGATGTGGCTTCTTGATTGCATCTTGTTTGGAGCCGCCCCACAATCTGACCAATTTGCTAGCTCCTGGCCTCCGTCTGGAAGCCTTCCAGCTCATTTTCATGCCACGCTGCTCAGTTGTGCCTTCTTAATGTAGTCTTAAAGTTGTATTAAATAAACAATGGGTATAAAAATCAAATTAATTATTGGACACTCCATGCTATTTAATTTTAAGGCTCCCCTTTTACCCATATTTCTTCTGAGGACAACAAGGCATGGCGTGCCAGGCAGCTGGACTGGTCTCCCTGAGCCTCTTGGTGAAGGCTCGCAGAGGAGGGGTGGGGGAAATTAAGAAAACCAGCATGCTGGTAAGCAGAACCGAGCTCTTTATTGTGGGGAAATGGTGTTCGATCCAATTTCTTCGGATGGCCCAATTATATGGACAGCCAAGTGGGAAGAAGACCAATTAATTGTTGAGGAAAAAGGTCCAATGAATTGTGGGGTATACAGCCTCGAGAGCCCTTGGGCTGTGGTAAATCCTTTACCTGAAGAGGTGAGACCTGTCTTTTTCCCTTCTGCCCAGTCCAACCTGCTCATCAGTTCTCGGCTTTTGTTTTGTGATCTTTTTCTCTGCTGGAGCCATGCTGGGCTGACCCTGCTTTCCAGCTTTCCAGGCCAAGTCGTATTGTGTTGTTAGACTGCTTGGGACCCTTGGCCCTCATCTGCATGGCACTCGTCCATCCTATCTGTGGTATCATGCTTGCTTAATTCATTTGGTATTGTCCCTTTAAACTGCAGCTCTTTCTCACAAATGGTCCCCGCTCCTGGCCCTCAGCCCATGGCCTGGAATGTAATGCAGATGTTCTAACTGCTAGATGCTTGAGAAGAAAGCCGAAAAACGTCAGCAAGAGGCAAGAAAAGGTCCTCTTTCAGGGGCTCACAACCTCAGTCCTGGTTTCTGTCGGAGTGGAGAGGCGCATTTCCCAGCAATCTGCAGTTTAGAAGCCCAGTGCCCCACCATTTATTTCCAGCAGGCTCCCATGTATGAGTCTGGATTCTTGGACCTTCTTGCCTAGTGTAGGTTTGCTACCCGCCTTTCTGGCACAGCCCCTCATGGGCACGGTTCTGTCTTCTTCCTGCTCCAGAAACTGCACTTTGTTGTTCAACTGAAGGCTGCCACCCAGGGGCCCCCACCGGGAGAAGCCCCACTCCACTCATTCCAGCCCTCCCAGCATCACACGTCCTGTTTATTTTACAGACCACCTCAAGCCTTGAAAGACACCCCGTTGCTCTGAAAGACTCAGCATGGGTTTGTATCCCATCTTCCGTGTTATTCAGATTGACAGTGATTTCTTGGTGTGTTGAAGTTGGGTGTCCTCTAGTCTAGGGTGACCAGCTCTTCCCAGTGTGCCTGGACATTGCCCAGTTTGAATACTGGAAACTCCCACATTCTCAGACACCCCTTGCCCTGTGAAAAATAGAATGGTTAGGTTTTCTCCATCCTGGCCTGTCTACCCATTTCTGGCAAGCTTCAGTCAACTTGATGCTCAAGATTCAATTTAAGAGTCACTTTGTCCAGAGAGAGGAGTCTCTCATGGGTACAGGAGAATTTGTCAAATCCAGTCACTCTTATGCTGTGTTCCCCACAACCAAGGTCACTCTGGGTCACATCTTCAGCATCTCAAGTGTGTCCGTCACAGCATGTGACACATAGCAGGTTCTCAGGCGAGGGGGATTGCTGATCAAGTAGATTTAATCATGTGCTCCCAAAGATGCTGAGACCCCAACTCCAGCCTTTCTGCCTGCCCCAGGGTGTAGGGTTCACCGTGTAGTTTCACTTCTTCATTGTCCAAGGCAGACCCTTGAGGTGTCTGAACTGACTGGTCTGTGTCCAGTGTTCAGCGGTGGGTTCCTAGAGGAGCCAGGACTGGAAGCATGAGCCCAGAACATTCCATGTTCTGGAAAGGCTCCCAGAACAAGAGAACCTGTTAGAAGCCAGCCAGCCTGGACGTCCCAGCAGCTGCTTCTTGGGAAATGGGAGCATCAGAATGACCTATTATATCCTGAGGAAATAAGTATGCTTGGGTCCAGACAGAGATGATGAAGACAGAATGAGTCCAGGAGTCAGAGCTTTGCCATTGGTCACAAAGTGAATTTTTATATTAAGACTTAGTTTGAATGTTAAAAAAGAATAGAGATGTGTCCCTGGGACTCCAGCTTGCTCTGCAAGTGTCCTTCCCAAAAGGAGCTTCACTCCCCTCCCCTTTTCCAGATGGAGAGAAAACTCAGGAAGAATTAGGATGTTTTCCAGAATTGCTTGGCGACCAATCTGCGAGGAATCCAGAAGCAGACCCTGGGCCCCGAGACTCTGGCTGAGTGTGCATGACCCACCTGCCCTCCACTCCTGAGGATGCCCCTGCCTGCTGGGGATGTGACATCTCTGTCCCCGATTCTGGCCAACCCTCTCCTCCCTGGGTGGAGTGAATGCCCTTGGACCAGCCTACAGAGGACCCAAGTCGTTTCCCACTTCCTGACCCCCACATCCAAAACTTATTAAGCAGATGCCTGCCACCTCCACCTTAATAAATAAGAATCTCTTTTCGGCTTCTTTGTCTTCTTCACCTCAGGGTCCACCTCCTGTAACCACACTGTCAATTACACCCTCATGTCTACCAAGGCCAGAGCTAATGAAAAGCAATAGAGAATTCACTGCCTTTTAATGAGAGAAACATGGCTTTTTACAGGGAACAATTTATTGGGCCAATTCCCCCTGTCCATCACCCAGGGGAGCTGCTGCTTGTTTGTAGCCTGGGCTTGTTACCATGTCAGGCCCAGTGTAAACCTGCCAGCCACGCACTGGGGTGAAGTCCCTGACTCAATTTACAGGGTGACATCTCTAATCTCCCTCCCTGAATCAGTAAGTGATCTTGGCAATGATATGCATGGAAATTAATTACTCCATCCCCCCTGCTCCTCCTGAGCGGCCTGGAGTTGAGACATCTTCCCAGGTCAGAAGGCTGATCTACCTCTTCACTGCCCTTTGTCATCCCTAGCTGTTTGTCTTGGATGGAGTATGCAAGACAGACGGAGGATCATAAAGGACCACAAATGCACGGAAGAGATCATCTTGTACTCTTATGCACTCTTGAAGATCAAGGGCAAACACTGGGTCCATTACCATTTCTGGGGCGGGAGGAAGGCTAGGGATACAGGAAGAACTGCTCTTTGGGCAACTTTCTCTGTGAACTCTAAGGTAAAGTTCTGCAGAGCACCACACAACACTACAGAGAAGACAGCCCACCCTCGTGGTTCCTCAGTGCTCTCTGGGAGTGGCACAAGATGATCCTGAAATACAGAAAAGTTTATTTTAGAACCAGGTCTCCTTAGGGCACCTGGGCTTGGAGATCACTATGTAGCTCAGGCTGGCTCAGTTCCTGATCCTCCTGTCTCCAGGGTGCTGGGATTACAGGTGTACAATACCACATCTGGTTTAGCACAATGCCATTTATTAAAGTTTAGAAGCCTGTAGCACTTGGCAGCGGTTCCCTTGCGAGTGTCTGTAAATAGTCCAAAGTCTGAAGTGCACATTGCGCAACCATGTTCAGGGTGGCTCCTGCCTTCTTGGGGACACTGGAAAGCAAGACCCAGATGAACTGTGTTTGATCTCTCCAGCTGGGTCACAGCATGCAGGTCTTTGTGATCTCTGTACCTTTTTGTGTGTCTTAAAATTACTGTTACCATTGTTTCAAATGGAATGGAAAGCAGAGAAACAAAGGATGGGCAGGAGGAGATGTCCCGAGGGCTCCATGGTAGAGAGGACTGTGCAAAGGTAGCAGCTTGGCATCGAAGACCCAGGTGGGATTCCCAGCTCTGAGGCTGGCCAACCGTGGTGTGACTGGAAGGGCAAGTTAATTAACCTCTCAACGGCTGGGTTTTCCCAGGTGCCAAATAAGAATAATGATATTTACTCTTACCTGGATGTGGTCAGTCAGGGCTAAGTAGACTGTTGTGGGTATCTAACCATGCTTGGCTCATCTTCAGGGAGACTACATAGTCTAGCATATCTGGGACAGTTCCAGTTTGTAACTTTAAATATCAGAAATATCTTCCTTTGGAGGAGAAGCAATGCGATCCTATACATTGTAAATTCAATGCAATTCATTAAAAATCTAAACAATAAAAGCTGGATAGATGGTTCTGACCAGAGTTCTATTCCTAACATCCATGTTATATGGCTCACAACTGCCTGTAACTCAAGGGCTGGGAGATACGGCACTTTCTTCTAGTCTCTGCAGGTATCTGCATGTATATGATGTACATCCACATACAACTCACACACATGCACATGCATACACATACATAAATCACAATAAATGGAAGCACTCTAAACAACAGCGTGTTACTCTGTGAACTGGCCAGTCAATTAACATGCACGTGCTTCTTGATTATTTGGGCAGCTCCGTGGAGGGAGGATACACATATGGAACCATCCTTGGTTCCTGATGTTAGTTTAGGAAGCAGAAAGGAGAATGTGATGTTGAGGTCAGTACTGAAGAAGTGGCCAACGTGACAAGAAGTTTCAGCAAAGGAGGAGAAATGGGGCAGACTAAGGAATTCTAGAGGTTTCTGGTGGGGATATCCTTGGTCCAGACTGCTGAAGGTGGGGCTGGGAAGTAATCAAGCAGGATTTTTCCATTTCTTTGAGTAGAGAAGTCTCCTCTAAGCAGAAGAAAAGGGAAACCTGTGGGCACCTGCTGTGTTAGCGAGCTCCCCTGTAGTGGAGACTGCAAGATGTGTGTGTGTATGTGTGTGTGTGTGCGCGTGTGCGTGCGTGAG
>NC_022020.1:60552167-60563743 GCF_000317375.1 Microtus ochrogaster
GCCACAGAGGGAGCTGAGGGTCTTTGCCCAGATTTACAGAGGATTGCCAGTCCAAGGGTGAGTCACTCCGTACTGGCTAGAGCTGGACAGGCTGCGCTGATGGACTGGCCCCGTGGCCACCAATCATTCCTTGACATTTCCTGTCACAGGAAACTTCTGCTGCTCTGCCAGGTGGTCACCAAGGATACATCCAAGGTTATCACCTTCAAGGGACAGGCTGGGACTCCAGGGACAGACACTCCAGGGACATCTGGAGGTGGTTAATCTGGGCTGATGATAAGTCTTGTCTCTGCTTCTGCAAGGCTCATGCTAGATGATGAGGAGCAGAGACATATAGCTCAAGCTGGCTTATTTAATAAATAAAGCCTCATGCAGTTGTTGTTTCTTTTAAAGATTTATTTATTTTACTTGATATGTATGAGTGTTTTGCTTGCTTGTGTACCATATGCATGCGTTGTTTGAAGAGGCCAGAAGACTATGCTGGATCCTCTAGAACTGAAATTACAGATGGCTGTGAGCTTCCATGCAGGTGCTGGGATTTGAACACAGGTCCTCCGGAAGAGCAGCCAATGCTCTTAACCACTGAGCTGTCAAGTAGTTATTTTGAGACAAAAGTCTCGTTATGCTATTGTAGCAGTTGAGATAAAAGACTTAATAACAATAATGACACCTACTTTTTACTGACTACCTCCTGCATGCCATTGGATGCTTGCAAGTCTCAGAATGTAAGATGTTCAACAGGATGAATGGTTGGAGAAACTTTGGCTACACCCAGTACTGTTTATAAATGAGTAACACAGATTCTTGGAGAAGAATGGGAAATACTCTTCACTGTCTCTTTACACAGAACTGAGACCCCAAACTTTGCTAGCCTTTGGTCTTAGTGTAAAGGGGAGCTTTCTAATAGTCTGAGATGGGCCAAGTGGTCTAGGCCGGGTCACATGTCATCATCTCACAATAGAAATAATTAAGATCACATTTGGATCCTTAGAGAGTGGAGATTGAGTTTTTTTTATTGATTGATTGATGGATTTTGTGTGTATGCGTACATGCATGCAAATAGCATGTATAGCATGCATATAGCACATAGGAGGTCAGAGGACAGCTTTCGAGAGTCTGTACCCTCCTACCACGTGGGCTCTGAGGCTTCAACCCAGGTTTTCCTATAGGTGTGGCAGCATCTTTAACTGTTGGGCCATCTCAGCAGCCACATCCATTCGTTTTGTTTGCATGCACTGACCGCTTCTTTACCAAGGACCAGGGCCTTTGCTGGTTGTTAGTCAGGCAAGGACAATCCAGCCCTGAGGTCCTGTGTGTCTAGACTTCTGAGCCTCCTGCATTGTGATTCCTTGTCAAAATCATCTCAGCCACCCTCTGGAAGAGTACAGTCAACTGCATTTTTGAAGGAAGCTGCAATTTAAGGCTCATCTAACTGAAGAGTCGGGTCTGTTGACCAATGGGCTTTGTTCACACGGACGAATCTCAGAAAACGAAATCTGAGCAGAGGAAAGAAAGCACATTTTTTTTTTTTATCAAAGATATTACTTCAGTGTAGAGATGCTGCCAGGAGAAGACCCTCCAGCCTCAGCATAATGGACAGGTGACATTCTTCCAGCGAGGCAGCCATTTACCTAGGAGCTGATGCTCTGTGGTACCTGAGCACAGAGCGTAGCACAAGCTTAGATGACTTGAGTCCCATCCACACTACGTCCTCCACCAGGAGAACAAGAGTCTATGACAGCTCCTTCAATGCAGTGTCCTTGTATGCTCAGGGAAGCCGTGGTCCTGTGGTCAAAAATCCCTAGGCAGAAGCTGTGTCTCCATAGAATGATTGACGGATCGAAACGGCAGGGATGTGGAGAGGTTAAAGCGATGCAGGTCTAGAGGCTGATTACCGTATCTTAGGGTAGCTCTAGCCCCCGAACAACCGTTCCATCTCTGTGTCAGAACTGACATCTCGTGGCTAACAAAAACCTTTTGAAATCTCCTAACTTCCATCAATCCAAAGCTAAGAATATCCTCAGACAATAGTGAGGGCCTATAGGACAGCCATCCCTTCTTGCCACGGCCACTTCTGGGATCCAGCCACTACTGTATTTAAACTTGTTTTGCCTTATGATTTATATGACTTCATTCCGTGAAACTGTTAAACTTCACAGGACAGTATCCACATTGGAACATGGAATTTGGGGTGCTCTAGTGTTTGTTCCTGGGCTATCGTATCTCAAATGTCTCCAGAATAAACTCTATCGTATTCTCTTTAAAGGGAATGCTGTGATTTTTTTTTCTGTGTGTGTGACACTTCTTTTCTAAACTGCCCCTCCACCGTGATCTAAGGAGCTTGGGGAAATCTGCCCAGATCCAACATTCCATGATTTCATGATTCTAGCTATCAGCCATCCTGGACACAGATGTTCGTTCTGTGTCTGGATGACAAGTTCTGAGTGGGAAAAACCTAGAACCTCATAACCACATCTCTCAATGACCGTCCCGTGCACAGCCCAGTGTCATCCCTCACAGAACCTCATAACCACATCTCTCAGTGACCGTCCCGTGCACAGACCAGCTACATGCACACTCGAAACACAATGGAAGCAGAAAGTCTTTGTCACGGTCTTGCTTTGGGGTCAAGCCAAAGCCGGCCATGTGAGTCAGATTCAGTCCCTGAACCTGTTTTTGGTAATTTCTGTCTTGATCAGCAAATGGCATCAGGGAAGAGCAGAAACAGAGGCGGTTCCTCAGAACTTCAAAGAGGTGCCACGCGCTGAGCACCGGTGGGAGAAGCGGGCCCTGGGCCCTCCCTCCTGACCAGGGAGCCTCGGCCTTAACTGCATAACCATCACTCTGGTCTTTTTATCTGTGCTCTCAGCAGACCCACTGTCTGAGAGGGGGTCTATGGCCCTGTGTCCACTGGAGCGTCACATGGACATGATTCAATTAACCTTTGGGGTGGCTCGGGAAGTTTGTGCGATAGGAGAGCCATACCTTAATTGGCAGTCTGACACAGGCAATAAAGTTTGATCAGATGAAGAGGCATCGGGGACGTCATTAGCATCCTCTCCTGAAGACCGTGTGGTGTGTAAAGGTTGTTTAATTTCTGCTGGAGAAAGCAGGGAAGAGGAAAGACGGGAAGAGGAAGCAGAGTTTGCATCTTCCTGCCCCCTCCCCCCATTAAGCGTGCCATTTTCCCCACTACAAACATCACCCAGGCCTAGGATTGTGATGTCTGTGGTTCCCAGGCTTGTTCTCGAAGCCATTTCGACCTCCACAGTGATATATCCTGTCACAAAAGAAAAGCCTTGCGCTTTGAAAGAGGCATTTTGGAAAAGACAGCAGACGGGGGTGATCCCTTTCCAAGAGTACAGATGGGACCAAGGAGCAGGGGAGAGGTGACCTAAGACTGTGCACTGGAGGAAGGGTAGAAGGAGGTGGTCGTGGTGTGTTTGCCTGTTTGTTTATTAATTTAGAGAGAAAGGGTGTGTGTGTGTGTGTGTGTGCCCCCGCGTGCATGTGTGTGCGCTCTCAAGCATGCACACATGCTGTGAGACACACAGTGACACACGCACGGAGGGCAGAAGACAAATTAAGGAAGTTGATTCTCTCCTTCCGTTTTATGGACTCTGAGGATTGAATTCAGGTTGTTAGGCTTGGGAGCGACTTGCTGAGTTATCTCAGGGGCCCAGGGCCTTGGTGTTTCTTTAAACTTTTCTAGGTGAAGAGAGTTAGACAGTCTGCACTGTGAAGGAAGCCAGGCATGGGTGACAGCTCTGAGGTCACCTGTCTGTCCTCTGCTCCCTGTTTGGAACAAAATGCCTCAAGTACAGCCAGCTGCTCTAGTGAGCCCTGCTGTTCTCTATTAGAACATTATCTTCCAAGTTCTCTAGAGCGACCGCGGTCTACCAACTTAATTCACGTATTAACTTATGTGCAATTGAAAAGCTTTCAGATGTATAATGTTCTGAAAATGAACAATTAGTTATTCTTCATGCAAAGGCATTTAAAATTACATAGAACCAGACCAGTATAGGTGGGATCATCGCTGCCATGTTGTAGATTCTTTTAGAATCAACACATTGTCATCCAATGTGGAATAAATGCTCACTCCAAACGGAATAGTCTACTGAGAACAGGGAGGAAAAAAGAGGTGGAAAAAAACCAACATTTTGTACTTCCCAAGGAATCAAGAGAGGCAAAACCTTACATGAGGTTGATGTTAAAGGTACAGTGCCCACACTGACACACGCACACACATACATACACACATGCACACATGCGCACACACACATTCACCTCATGGTGGACAGCAAGCGTGTGGCAGAAGAGGAAGTTCTCATGGTGGACAGCAAACGTGTGACTAAGAGGAAGTTCTCCTCATGGTGGACAGGAAGCATGTGACAGAAGAGGAAGTTCTCGTCATGGTGGACAGGAAGCAGAGAGAGGGAAGGAGCCAGAGCAAAACAAGCTCTTCAGTGATGTGTCCAGTGATCTACTTCCTTCACCCTTCCTGTACCTGCTTTCACACTGTTCAATTTTTAAAGCCTCTAATGTCTTAAAGTATTAGTAGACATGCTGGGCAGTGGTGGCACATGCCTTTAATCACAGCACTCAGAGGAAGAGGCAGGCAGATCTCTGTGAGTTCAAACCCTGCCTAGTCTACAAAGAGAGTTCCAAGATAGCAAAGGTTGCACAGAGAAACCCTGTCTCAAACAAACAAGCAAAACAAAACAAAAGCATCATTAGCCTCGTGATCTAATTGTTTCCAGAAATGGCCTCACAGACTAATTCTGAGACAGCTTCACTCATCTTCTAGGTGCTCCTCAAGCCAATCAAGCTGGCAGTCAAAAATAACCATCACGCTCCCTAAACAATTCAGGTGACATCTTCAATATTCAATGTCTTTCCCTGACCAGAACAGAGAAATGAGCATTTTGTCTTTTAGGGCAGGGAGAGACAGTCTAGTTGTCCTGTCCTCTGACCCATCCTTCCTGGTGACGAACATCCATTTAACACCCAGTCTTCCTGCTACGGGGTTACACCGTGGGACTTTATGGGTGTCTGTCAGAGTTGAGCACATGTAGGGGAATGCGCTGCAGGAACTGGCCAGGTCTGCTCTTGTTTTATAATAACTGCGCACTCCCCCACTACCATTGCATTTTATGAGGGTGCTAATATACAGATGTTGCTTTAATCTGCCTTTTAATTTCTCTTGGCTATCCCACAGGGACGTCTTTAAGTGACTCATTTACGTAGCAGCTCCACATTTATTTTAGAAGTTTTTTTTATTTCATCACCGTACAGACACTAATGGCATCTGTACCCAGCTTCTTTGCCATTTCTTGGTTCACCCTGAGTTCAGACATGCTCTTCCCAGCGTCAGGACCATGGTCTTGTCACCATCTGCCTTGACCACAGGCTGCAATGATAAGCTTTCCTGTCTCTCAGAAGTATGACTGCGAAGAACAGATTGTGTTCAACTTCAGACTAAAGCAAACCAGACATCTGTTTAGGGGAGCAGACTCTGTCTCAAAGCCATTTCTTTTCTTTAAATATGTATATGTATATATATATATATATACATATGCATGTATAAAAATTATTTTAGAATTTCATACAGTGTATTTTGATAATATTCACCCCTCAATGCCTCCTCATAACTCCTCCCAGATCTATCTCATCTTCTTATCTACCATACCCATCTATTCCAATTTGTGCTATCCTTAGACTCCTTGGTGTGCGGGCATCCACAGAGTATGGCCAACCTTCCAGTAGTCACATTTTTTAAGGAAAGTGATGCCGCCTCCCCACAAAGCCATAACCTGTCCATAGCTCCCAGGTTATGGGTGGGGCTCATGAACCCTTGTAGCTTGGTCTTATCTGAGCATCTAAACATGAGACTGAATTTGTACATGGGTGCAGCTGCAGACATTCACGATTCCCTCACCTGGAGGAAGCTTTCTAGTTTGACACTTTGCTTGGGATAAATCACCCTGAGCCTGACATTATCTTTCCTTAATAGTTCAATGGAACTAGGCAATGACCTCCCATTGTTCAAGATTTAAGTCACTCAGACTTGTACCCATCAGCATCATGTTACTCACTTCGGCCTACCTGTAGCCTTCCAGCAGAATCCCAGGTACTACACTGGTACAGAACAGCAGGGCTAACCATGCACCACCAGCTGGCTGCTGGGGTGTTCTCATTACCAGCCAGTCAAACAGTGATGTCCCCAGCTGCTGTGGGATAACGCTCTTGTACACTGTAAACATTCGTCACTCGTATCGATTTAATAAAATGCTGATTGGCCAGTAGCCAGGCAGGAAGTATAGGTGGGGTGACTAGACTATGAGAATTCTGGGAAGAGGAAAGGCAGAGACACAGTTACCAGCCAGACACAGAGGAAGCAAGATGGGAATGCTTCATTAAGGAAAGGTACCAACCCACACGGTTTAATATAGGCAAGAATTATGGGTTAATTTCAGTTGAAAGAGATGGCTAATAATAATAAGCCTGAGCTAACAGGCCAAGCTTATAGAGCCTCTGTGTGTTTCTTTGGGACTGAACGACTGTGGGACCGGGGAGGACAGAAACTTTGTTCTATACTCAAGTCTCCATGGCCCCATATGATGATCTAATTCTGGGCCCTGTAGCTGTGTGGGTGGCAAATCAATACTTGGAGTAGAGGGTGGTTTGCAAGGGCTGACTGGAAGGTGCTCCTGACAGAAGTGGGGGAATCAGGGGGTGCAGAGGAAGCAGTGGTTTGCAAGATGGGAAAACAAAAAAATAAGGTCTCAGCTTATCCGACAGAGATGGTCCATTCAGTCAGCCTATGTGGGGTTTTTACATTTTCATATTAGCCAGCCCCTCACTGCAGCCCCCCATGAGGGGGCATAACCTTAGCCATGGCAGTTCTTTGTGACCTAGGCCGATGCCCAGCAAGAGACACAGTGGTTCGCCGTCTGCATCCGGAATTCCTGACAGGAAGCCTGTAAACATGCCTGTCTTGTAAAGCATTCTAAATGTCATTTCATGTTTAAAAAAAAAAGTGTGTGTGTGTGTGTGTGTGTGTGTGTGTGTGCACGTGCATGAGCGTGCACACAATGAGAAAGAGCTGCATGTTGGCAGGATCCTGGAAGACAGCTTGCCACACTTGGCAGACTTTGCCCACAGTGGCAGCCCTTGCAGAACCCAGCAGATCAGCCAAATGGCCTTCCCTGCTGCTCACGTCTTGGTGAAGTGGGAGAGGTTCACCACTCTCAGGAAGGAGGCTCCTCCAAGTCACCCTCTCCAGAGACCGTCCCCCTCTCCAGAGAGCGTGCAACTTAAGGCTTATTTCTCAGTATGGAAAGAACAACAGTGCTCCCTGACAAAGGGATGCCAAGCATCATTAGGCCAGTGTGTGCTGGCTGTGGATGGAGGGTAGAGGCCCTCCCGGTGCTTTGGAGATCATGCCGCTGGCGCCATCCGAGTGGAAAGCGGGTCCAGCAGATGAGGCCAGGGTGGCACTCAGGATTTAAGACTCTGCACGTTAAAAAAGATGGCATGTCAAGAACAAGGCTACCAGAGCTGTTCACATTGAACGGACTATTCTCTTCGGCACACACACCTACATGAACAAAGACAGCGACTTTGTATATCACTATTGCACTAGGAAGCATTATAAAAACCCTAAATTTGAGTTTGCATGAGACACAGGCATAGGCAAATTAAATCTTGTCTGCATTTGAGGACAAGGTGTGAGTCTGCGGTGTCCAGTCTGAAATGGGTCATATAGAAGCCCTATTTAATCACGATCACTTCTAAAACCACGTTCTTTTCCTGAACTTGTATTTGATTCTTCGTTTATCATTTGTCACAGCCCATCCACCCAACAAACAAACACACAATTGAAAGCTTCGAGTTGCCCTTCTCTATGGGGAACGGCTGGACCCCAGCCCTCTATCCTAATAGAAGCTAAAGCCAGGGGGCCATTTGGGGCTGCCATGATCTTGCTGTCTCTGATACCTTCCAAATGTATTTGCTATTTGCTCCAGCGTCCCTGAAAACCCCTGCTGTTCCCAATTGTCCATTGCCTATTAGGAATGGTTCCAGCCAAGGTCTTTTCTCCCCCGACTTATTTGATCCTTTTTTTTTTTCCCTGAGAACTTTACTATGCATGAGTAGCTGGCCTGTGAGGCTGCTTTTGTTTGACATTTTGCATTCGTTAAAAACCAGTCATCTGCATGTTTTATAAAAGCTGTGGGGGTCTCTCCCCGTGATCAGCGCTAGAAGCACTCATTAACATCCGGGGAAGAGATGGCCCCACACAGGGGGTATACACCCAGTGTGGGTTTAGGGAATATGTCTTACAGGGGGAAAAGACGCCAAAGCACTTTATATTCATTGCCATGCTTGTTCACTGACAGAAATGAGCCCGCCTGCCTTTAGTACCTTGGTGGATCCCCTTTCCCCAGCCTGAAATGCATTTTCTCAACCTGTCTAGGGTGATTTTCCCTCTGGGAAGCCCTTCTTGGTCATCTCAGCCAGCTCAGATTCTCTCTTTCCCTGGGAAGCACAGGAGAGTCAATATTGCCAACTTTTACTGGGCCCCTCCTACCGCCAGGTGCCAGGTAAGACAGTCTGAAGATTTAACAGAAAGGAGAGGAGTCCTCAGTTCTCAGATGCAACCGAGGAAAGCAGTTGCAGTATTAAGAGAAATTGTTAGGACATTCGGAGGGTACTGTGCAGAAAGACTAGAGGAGGGGAAGCTGACAGGTCTAACCTTTGCCCTTCGCGATAGGGAGCGTTTCCAGGAGGAAGTGGCAGGAAAGGACGTGTGGTCGGTCTGAAGTAGCTTGCATCTGTCCCATCATTTCCCATGTGCCTTCTACCTCAACCAGTCATGCTTGAATCACTGGAGATGGTTGTTACAGGGTGGTTTCTGGGGACCATGGTAGACTACTTACTCATGAGGTAATCAGCGCCTGCAGGACAATGGGTTGTGGCTGCAGAAGGTCATTGGAGGTTCTGATTTGGCTTGTCGCTGGTATGTGGAGTTGGACCTTAAACCATAGTGGATGCAATGTTCAAAGAATTAAAAAGATTGAAAGATCGATCATTTTGGTAGGCAAATTCCAAAACTACAAAAATACGTAAACCAATATTAAGAACTCAGTGAATCATACATAATGAAGACAAAATATAGAGCTGTAAAATATATTACATGTAACTATCCACTTTGAAGCATAGAGAAAAATGTCATTGAAAGAAACACATATTCATATTGGAGAAATGACTTATCTCTGAGGGTGCTTGCTTTCCTCATCTGTAGGAAAACAAGAACATTAGTGATGCCCTTCATGTTATAGGATTACCACAAGGATCAAACAAGTTCAATATATAGAAATATACTCAAGACATAAAACTGTGTAGAAGCATAGAAAACTTCTAGACTCTTTTGCTGACAGATAGTAGGTGCTGTGTAAAGATTTCTCTTTAGTTATTGATCCTTGAAATTGTTTCATCTTAGGTATATCATTTTTGTCACATTGTCTTCATCCTTTTTCAAAGCTATAGAGCGTTTTGTAGCATGAATACCCTGTGACTGAGAAGGAATTTCTACAAAACATTTAAGATATTTTAAGTGGCTATCTTTGCATACTATTGCATTCTTGTTCACATATGTAACTATATCTGCATATGGAGTATGATTTTTAGATGTATTTCAGGAAACATGTTCTTTAAATATTTCTCAAGGATTATATTTGATATATTAAAAATTAATACATATTTTGCAGTTTCCAAAATGGCAGCACATATCCACCAATAAATTTGAGACTGACTCTTTTCTCCAAATTATTAATTCCAGTATATTGTCAGACTTTTTAAAATAGCCAATCTGATGACGTTTAATAGAGAAACAGGCATTTTTCTTACCAAGTCAGAGTTCTTTTTCTGATTATGGAAACCTAGACATATTTCATTTTCTGTTTATGTTTCCTTGACAGTTTTTGTATTGGAGACTTAGGTTTTTCTCTTATTGATTTGTAGACACCATTTGTATATTTAGGCTGTTAGAACCTTGTAGCTTTTATCGCAAATATGTTTTTCTTGGTTGACTCTTCATCGTCTGCATTTTCTTATGGCATGTTTTCTAAGCAAAACATTTTGATTTTATACATTCAGATTTATAATTCTTTTGTTTTATTAAATGTTTATGTCTTAATAAGGCCTTTCCCCTTTAAAAAACTTCAAATGTCCTTTCTGTATTCTGCTGAATTGTTTCAAGTTTTGTAAAGTTAAGATCTGATTATGTCAGGCAGTGGTGGAGCACGCCTTTAATCCCAGCACTTGGGAGGTAGAGGCAGGCAGATCTCTACAAGTTTGAGGTCAGCCTGGTCTACGGAGCTAGTTTCAGGACAGCCAAGGCTATACAAAGAAACCCTGTCTCAAAAAACCAAATATATACATACATATATATACATATGATTATATTATATTATATATATGATTAAATTAGAGAACTCTTCCCACCATTGTTTTCCCCTCCCCTTTCTTTTTTTCAAAATTTTTCTTATTTTTGAGACTGTCACATATGTATGCCATGAGATATGATCATACCAACCCAGTATTTCCCATGTTCAGTTCCTCCTGTGTTGTCCCCACACCCCTTTGCCAATTTTATGTCTTTATTTTTATATAACCTACGGAGTCCAGTTGGTGTTGTCCATACATCCTCTGGAGCATGGGAAACCTGACAGTGGCCACTTCCTCAAAATAGAATGTTCCCACCTTCCAGCGACTATCGCTCTTCAATACCTCCTCAGTAAGAAGTAGGGCCTGGAGGTCATCTCTACACCCAGGCTGGAATCCTGGCTGCTTGGTCTCAGGTGGATCTTATGCAGGTAACCACAGCCGCAGTGAGTTCACGGCGCGCTAGCCATGTCATTCAGAGAAGACAGAGTTTCAGAGCACCCCTTGCAGCCTGTTGCTCTGCTTCCTTCCCATCCTTCCTCTCATATTCCCTGAGCCTTGGTGGTAGTGAGGTCAATAAAGATGTCCTGCCTGGGGCTGAGCACTCTACAATTCTCAACACTTTGACCAGTTACCTCTCCGTTGACTTTGACTGCTGCCCACTGCAAAAAGAAAGCTTCTCCTGCTAAGGCTGAGAGCAGCTCAGGTCTGTTAGCCTGGGGATCCACGTGGTTTGAGTGGCAGGTATCTAGCAACCTCTGACCTATGGGTGCCAGAAGCTGGGCAGACAGGGCAAGTTTGAGCCAAATGTCCTTGCTCTTTCTTCTACGTTTAGCGTTTTTCTCCTCCATGTTGTCCCCCATCTTCTTCAGCCATGCCCATGCTGACTTAGCAATCCTGACTCTATTTACCTTCTAGAGAGACCCGATGACAATGCATGGCACCAGAAGAAACACATGACATTAGAGATGGGAGCCTAGTGAAAATCCTAATCAGAGTCCGAAGAAGGGTATTCTGGTAAATAGAGCCATTTACCTACTCTGTTTCCTTAGGGAACTCTCTGAGAAGAGGCCATTACTAGGGATCTTGTGTTGTGCAATATTCCTTCACACTGTGTGAAGATGTGT
>NC_022020.1:60563997-60606872 GCF_000317375.1 Microtus ochrogaster
AAAGGCTATTGGCTAGGTGGGGGGTTAGGCGGGACTTCTGGGGACAGAGAGTTCTGGGAGGAAGAAAGGAGGAGCGGCCAGCCAGACTCAGAGGGAGTGCCAAGTTGCAACTCCCTGGAGGAGGGGTGAAGGTCACGGGCTACGTGGCAGCACTTGAATGAATGGAGGCAGGTTGATTTTGAGTTAAAAGAGTAAGTTGGAAACGGGCCTAGGCTAAGGCCAAGCTTTCGTGATTGATATTAGGTCTCCGTGTCATTTTTTTTTTTTTTTTATGAGCTGGCGGTCCAAGGAAGAGTTCTGCTGCGATCTTGAGTACAGAGGATTTCAATATTGCCGTGAGAGAGGAGTGATGGGATATTGGAGTCTGCAAGTGCACGCATGCGTGCATTTGTTCAGCACACCGGAAACCTCCCCCCCATGACTAGAAAGGGGCAGGGTATAAAATGAGTGGAGGAAGCCAAAGGCCACTGAACGACGACTCCATAGAGCTCACATTATGATCCAATCCCATCATCCTCCAAGTAAAACCAAGTAAAACGTAGGTGCTTGACAAATAAGTGGCCGTGGGTGCCTAGAAGGGAGCGAGCTCAGTCCTAGCCAGGAAGAATCAAGACAGGCTTCCTGGAGTAAGAGGCGTCATCACTTGGCCTTGAAGGACAGTGGGGCAGTGACAGGCAGACAGGGGGAGGGTGCCTGGCTCCTCTGCAGTCTGATTGAGAACTCTGCTCTTTCAGGTGCATATATTTTAATGGGGATTTATTTTCTGCATTGTTAAAGCTTAACGGTTCCCTCAAATCATACTGACACAAAGGGAAGCCAGCGCAGTTCACCAAACAGCAGATTTTGCCCTGAGCAAAGGCACTTACTTCTCCATGCGTGGAGCCGTCCCCCACTGTTTCCCATAAGAGCCTGTGCTGGCTTTTGCAAATCGAACTGGAGCTCTTAAACAAAGCATCCTTTTCCAGCAAAGGAGTAACTAAGGGCTGGGTTACCCCAGGACAGCACCTGCAGGAATGTCGTGCTAATGGCAACTGTTGGAAGCCATCTTGACCCCATTCACGGGGAGCATCAAGAGCCCAGGTGGACCTTAACTACCTTTGGGTTTGCAGTTGGCCGACTCCACCAGGGAAATCCCTGCTTGTTCTGTTCTTCCCCTGTGCTACAACGAGTAGATGGCCCAGGCAGAGATGGAAGGAAGGAAGGCTGGATGAATACCTTCCTCTGTGTTGCTGCTGAAGGAGTGAGCACTCCAGTCTTCTTGGAACGTCCTGCTCACCTGCCGATGGGGACTTCGTGCAGCTGGTTTTCTTGTATACCGTGGAGACGTCTGTGGGTCCCATGGGGGACCCTTAGGAGGTCATGGAGAACTGGAAAACTGGAGTGATCTGAGGCTTCTGGATCTGACTTTCAACTTCCTTAATCGTGACACCAAGGCCAAGGAACTGCTTCTAAGGCTGCATGTGACCCCTCTCCCCCTCTTCACAGAGGGCTGTTTACCTGCCTTCCAGGACTGGTGTTTGTTGCTGTGTGGGATTGGTATGGTCTTTTAGCCAAACACCAGTGGAATCAAGACAAGCGGCCATCCGAGTTAACAAACACTTATAAAGCTAAACACAATTAATCAATGCAAAGGTTTTAATACTGTCACTAATGTCACAGGCAAGGGTGAAGACATGGAAACCCCACTCACTCAACTCCAGCAGGGGCACAGCCACCAGGGCCCTGCCCTTCCAGCTCTGAGGTTTTAGGGAGGGAGATTGGGTCTCCATGGGAACAGTCTCATTTCCTTGGCTACTGGGTACTGACTCGGAGGGCTGGGACTGAAGAATCTTTTAACATTTCCCCAGTCTTGTCAATGAGGTCCTGGCCCGGCTCCAATCTGGGTAATTACATTAACCCTATGCAAATTGCCCTCAGTGGTTGCCTAGGTGGATCTGGCGGAGTGGAGAGTAGGCTCGCACCAAACCCCCTTTTCCTTCTCTTCCTGGATCCCAGCAGACCTGGTTCCTAATCTGCGGCATGCATAATGATGCCCATCCAGTCACCCTGTCCATGCAGGGAGGCTTCGTCTGTCTGAGGATGCTTGGTCGGGTCTAAGACAGTGCAGAGAAAAATCCAGAGTGGCAGAATGGAGGCCTAGATTGCAGCCCTGCTCTAAGTGGGGAACCTGGGTGGGCCACTTCCCATTGTGTAGCCTGTTTCCTCACCCCTGAATGTGGGGTTGGTTCAGACCACACAGCTTTCCATACCCTTTCTAAAAGCATTTTAAAATTGTTTCAATAAATGCCTTTTCTTAATTAACAAAGCCAATCATCACTCACACACACACACACACACACACACACACACACACACACAAATATTTCATTGGAGAAAAATATCTGTTTTTTTTTTTGCCAGCAGGTATCAGTTGCAAATAGCTTCTTAAACCATTTTTTTTTGAGTGAGTGGGAAGGAGAGAAAAGAGAGAGAGAGAAAGAGAGAGAGAGAGAGAGAGAGAGAGAGAGAGAGAACATGAGGTTTGGTGGGTAAGTAGTTGCTAGAATCTGGGAGTTGAGAGAACAGTGGAAACATGATCAAGATATATTGCATAAAAAACATTTTAAATGGTACAAATTTTAAAAGAAAGCAAATAGCCAGGCTGCTTAGATTTGGTGCCTGCCTTGGAGCATCAGTAGATGGCTACATAACTGACATAATACACTGACTAGGGTGGCCTAGGAAGCCAATTTCCTAGGTCTAATAATGATCTCTCTCCTTTACCTTCCTCCTTGGAATGGGCATCTGGGGTGTGTACCTTGAAAGGTTGCTGTGACATAAAATTAACTCACACATCTAAAGCACTTGCAGCAGTGACAGCAGCCAGCACCAGGCGGCCCTGGGTCCCCACGGTTTAACATCTAACCCTTAAGCCTCAACACATTTCTGGAAGTTTGGTGTGGTTGCTGTTTTCACGGACAGAGACGTTAAGTCCGTTCCCAGAAATCACAGGGCCAGCAGGGCAGAGTGGTGTTGATTACAGCACTGCTGTCTGGTCCCGTCCTATAGGGATCCCCCGGAATTATTGAAGGGCATTTCAGCATTGGCTTCCTGGGATTCCGTACTATTCAAGTGAGCTCATGGAGGTAGTTTTCAGAGGAGCCTGTCACCAGGTAGATCAATGACTTTAAATTCTGTTACCTTCCTGACTTGTCTGTGCTTATTTTTGTCTCAGTCTGTTGACTTCCGTTAAAGACAACCCTACCCTTCTTCTTCCTCTTATGAAATAAATGTACATTAGTATCATTAAAACATACCATCTCAAGACATATTTGCTTTGGAGGCATATCTGTCTTTCTCACCCACCCTCTGTCTTGTGAAATTGAAGATCACAGAATGTCTTTTTGTTGGTTTGTTTGGACTTTAAGGTCAATTCTCTCTCACTATAGCCCAGCCTGGCCTGGAATATTCTACGTGTACAGGACGACCTTGAACTCAGGACAATCCTCCTCTTCCTGAGTACTGGGATTACCATGTGAGCCATCGTGCCCAGCTCACACGGTGTCTTAACGAATGACTTTGCAGAGGAGGCCACTTCAATGCTGCCATGGGAGTAGTCAGGGAGTCCGGCTGACTCCGGAATGAATAGGTGGTCAAAGTCACATCTGGATTGGGTACCTCTGCCTGAAGGGGGCTCCAAATCAGCCCCTCACCCCTGCTAGGAGGTTCAGCCCCAGGTGAGGCTGACGGTAATGGATGTGAGACCTGGGCCTGTTCGAAGGTGGTAGCAGCTTAGGGTCTTTCTAGTCTTGTCCTCTCGCTGGAGGTGAGCAAGAAGATGAGGGCCCCATTGGAGGGTGCGGTGTGCAGCATGGGCTTCCAGCTCTTTATGTTTTGCTATGTGCTGGGCTTAGTTTTCTAGCGTTTGGCCGTGTTGATGTCCTGGCCTGACCCTTGGGGTGACTCCCTCATCCGGACTCATGACCTTGGCTGCTAGATCCACTTCTCTGGGATTCCTCCCTGAATCCTGGAGCCTCAGGGAAGCCAGCAAGCCCCAGGGGGGCTTGAACAGCACTAACCCAGCCACTGTTGTTCGTAGCTGACAAGTCTGTAACCATTGATGTTGGGAACATCGACTTGTGAATGTCCCCCATTGCTATTTGTCTTCCCTCAGTCTCACAAATCCCCCTTACCCCCCATTGGCGGTGGAGGAAACCACTGGGGTGATGACATGCCACCGCCACTGTCTCTCCTCACAGTCTTCCTGGAGTCAAGGCCCCCTCACGGCTCTGAATGTAGCCTGTGTGTGTGGCTCCTGCGTGTGGGGCCTATGGCTGTGCACACACATGCCTCTGCTTTCTGCAGGAGCCCGTACTCCGTCTGTTTATTTCCCATTTACAACCTATTCCTCCCCCTTTGCAAAGCGCCAGGATGGGCCTGGCATTCTAGGAACTGCTTGCAAGTGGTCCTCCAAGCCTCGGCGCCGGCCTCCGCTGTCCCCATGCAGTGAGAGTAATGGGTCCTCCCAGGGACAATTTGCATAAAGGATAAATAAGAGAAAGACAATGTGAAGTTTATTCATTTTTAAATCCTGCAGCGTTTGTGATTGAAGGCCCAAGCTCAGATGTTTGCCGGATGCGTCCCATTAAGACTCGGGGCTCATCTAATGCCGCCTCTGCTCCTGCAGGGGGGGGGGGGGTAACGCGAAGTTGTCCTCCGCACTGGAGGGCCGTTTCCACAGCCTCCCGTGCACCCAGGGACAGGAGCAGCGGGCTGCGTTCCTTTCACCAAGCTCCCTCACTTTAATTTGCTGTAACAGAGCCAGCACATTAAATACACAACATATTGGTGTCCCTGCGCACCCTGGAGGGTCTTTACCCTTCCTCGTCAAAGGAGCCTAGCATGCCGGGAGGGAGAGGAGAAGTGTTTGGCACTCCTGCAGAGTGATGCCTCTGGCGGGTCACAATCGACTGTCTGCCAAGGACTGTGCCCTCCCAAAGGACAAAGAGTGGGCAAAAGGACAGAGGTACCATTAGGCGTGCCTCAGAGTGAGAGGGGGCATGGAGATAGGGAGGACACCAAGGACAGCAGTGCATGTATGGATGGGGGGAATGTGAGCGAGCCTGGAGGGTAAAGGCAGAATGTCCCCAGTGAGAGCACTGGGCTGGGCCTGGTCATTCCAGGACAATGTCAAGCAACACATTTCCAAACAGCACGAGTTGGAGGGGCTGGATGAGGCTCTAACTTGGCTTCTCTCTGTTCAGCATGCCCTGGGCTCTGGGAATCTGGCAGCGGAGATGTAGCTGTCACGTTTGTGTGTGTTTGCGCCAACAAGTGAGGCAAGAAAAAGAGAGACCCTCCAGCAAATCGCCACTTCCCTTATGGCACGGTTCCCCGGAGTGGAGGCAACAGAACTTGGTGAAGAAAGAAGGGTCCACACAGACTAGAAACGCAGGGTGGGTCCCTGCAAGGTCACTAAGCTGGTACTCTTCTCTCCAGAGGGCAAGGTGCCCGAAGACTCTGTAGTCAGACTGTCCCTCCATACCTAGAAACGCCTGACTATTGGTGCTTAGTTTAGTAGCTACATGCTTGTGGTGATTGTCTTATGCTACCAAATGTTTCCATGGCTTCTGATCCTCACAACACAAATTGTTGCTATTACGACCCCGAATCTGAGACATCCCAGACCACAGAGCTGACAAACAAGTAGACCCAGCTCCAGCCCGGCCTGATCTGGTGGTAGTGACTGCATTGTTGATGGATGTTGTGATGGCAGTTTGGTAGTGGTGGTTTAGTGATAGGATGGGTGTTGGTATTGGTAGTGGTGGTGATCATATGGCGGTCTTTGTGAAGGTGTTGGTTGTGGTGCCAGATATGGTGGTAATGATGGGGTGATGGTGGTGGTGGTAGTTTTTGGCTATTTATGGTTTTCGTTATTGTAATATTTGCGATGATTTGTAATATTAGAGGTAGTATTGTGTTGGTAATGATGGTTGTGTTTTTGGTGGCCCTAGTGAAGGCAATAGTGATGGTAGTTTGGATGGAGGTGATGGTGTGGTAAAAGCTGTGGTAGTGGTGGTAATTATTTTGATGTTATAGCTGTATTGATGCTAGTAGTAGTTGTGGTGGTAGTGGTGTAGTTTAGTGATGTTCATGGGGATGATAGTTATGGTGGTGGTGATAATAGTTTGGTAGTGTTTGCTGTATTATGATCACAGTTATGGTAGTTATAGTGATGACAGTGATAGCTATGGTGGTGGTGATTACGGTGGTAGCAGTTATCATTATGGTGAGGATGATGGTGGTGGTAGTTATAGTGATGATGGCAGTTATGTGGTGGTTGCGGTTATGGTGAGGATGATGGTAGTGGTAGTTGTGATGATGGATATGGTGATTATGATGGTGGTGATGGCATTTATGGTGAGGATGATGGTGGTGGTAGTAGTTACAGTGGTGGTGGTTGTAGTGATGGTGGTAGTAGTTATGGTAGTGATGGTAATTATGGTGATAATGGTGGTGATAGTTATGGTGATGTTGGCAGTAGTGGTAATGGTTTTGATTCTGGTGGGGATATTGGTACAGGTTTCAGCAATTACGTAAATCCTCTTGGAGAAAGCACCAATCAACACCAACCAGACAGTATCTGTTTTTAAGTCTCCCCAGCTGTCAGCACTGGCACTTGCACCTGGCCTCTTATGGGTGAGCACGGAAGCTGCATGAACTGGGAAAGGGTATCTGAGCTTCCCTCGGAACCCAGACTGAGTCCTTAGGATGTGGCCCTGTGTGATGCTATTAAGGGCTCTCCACAAATGGCTTGGAGAAAATAGAGAGACCCCTCCTTTCTAAGTCTGACCCTACCTATGACCTTGATGCAATCTGTCAGCCAATTCTTCTGGAAGTTCTACTGTTTAGCCTCCATTTTCATTGTGTGGCTAGGCATGTCCTCTGAAACACAAACTTCCCAGTCTGAAGATTCTCTAGGACTGATGACACCATGAAGCCTCCTGTGGACATTCTGACCTTAGCCAGAGCCCACATCCCCTCTTGTTAGATAGAAGGACTCTTCTGGCTTAGTCATCCCAGTAAGGAATTCTAGGCATAGACTACCTACTGGTATGTGATATTCCTCATGCCCAGGGAGAAGAGGCTGGGGCAGGGGCTGAGGACAGAGAGAAGGACACATGACGATGCTGCTTGGGGTTGGGGAAGTCCTAGGACATGAGTCAGCTGCTGGGTCACACAACACACACTGTACCCAGGGGACCTACTGACCTGTTACCTTGGTTTTCACACAATACACACTGTACCCAGGGGACCTACTGACCTGTTGTTACCTTGGTTTCCTTATCCCATTGTGTTAACAGGCCAAGGTCACGGGTACCAGACCTACAAGGAAAGGAACAAGCTATACATAGAGATAATTGTCAAAATCTTGTTTAAAATGAAAGTCACTTGCCCTGGATACCTCTCTAGCACCCAAGGCATTTCTGAAACATTGTTTTACTTGGTTTGACTTAATCAGAGCTCTTTGCAAGAGTTCTGAAAGTAACAATATAACATGTTCTTATGCCCATTTTGCAGAGTTTGAAATGATGACCAAAGTGAGACAGAAAGTAAATGGTAGAGACAGCACCAGGTACAAAGTCATTAATTAATTAATTAATTAATTTATTTATTTATTTATTTATAAATTTGTTACTGAACTCCCACTGTGTTCCAGGCACTGTGTTAGCTACTGAGTAAGCACAGTGGGCAAGAAATGCTGTTGCCTGGGCCCACAGTTCCCACACTGAAAGCATTCGTTCCGATTTCAACCTTTTACCCATCACTGCGCTTTCTTGGATGCCATAAAAAATCAACAGGTGTGACAAAGAAGTTAAAAAAAAATAGCACTGCTCTGCTCAGAGCCAACAATGCTGAGCTGCTGGAAGTCTGAACCACCAAGGCAGGGTGCACACCCTTAAAGACCTGTGTGCCATTCTTGTCCCTTCCCCGACCCATTGTATTAACGCTTGATCACATTGATGGTAATTACAGATACTGTTAAATTGTTTTGGCAAATGTCATTGGCATGACCAGAAAATATGTAAAAATTTTATAGGGCTTTGTCCATGATTATTTAAAATTATCAGAGTTGAAACATCAGTCTCTTGGGAGGGATTTGTGGGAGGGGATTTGGTAGGGGCTGAAGGGAAGAAAGGCATAGGGAAAATGACATAATTCTATTTCAATTAAAAATATAGTAAATAATATCAGTCCTTGGGAAAACTCATTTGTGGGGGCCACTGTGCCAGGAATGGCTGGCCCACAAGGCATTGCTCTGTGATCAGGATTCTACCCCCAGGCCACTTCACTCTGGAGATGATAATATCAGGCCGTCTGACGTTTATCTTCATCCCAGGATGCCCTTCTGTGACACCACTCTGGCCATCCCAACAGAGCCTGTGGCTGGTTCACACAGACAAGAGGGCTCCAAGCTCTTCTCCTATCTTCAGATCTCTGAATCTTAGCGTGGCCAGCTGAAGAAATGGAAGAAGTTCAAGGAAGATGCTTCAGGTTAGAGGGAGGCATTTATCTTCTGATGAGAAGCTATCTTGACCACCTTATGAGGGGTAACTCACTAATTCTTGTGTTAAAAACGTTTGTTGTTACTTCTGTGTGGACTCTCTTCCAAGTCAGGCCTGGGCTGATTGGAGCAGTCCACAGACAGGATGTTCTAGGTATGGGCATTCCTAGATGGCCCAAACTAATTTCAGCCCACAGTATAATCTATATGTGTTCCCAAGATGGCAGTAGCAAAGGGTCTTTAATATCAATAAAGGATTAAGAAAAATAGTGCACTTGCTAAGGACAGACCCCAGTGCCTTCCTAGATGACTTCTTAGAATCCTATTACTGATCTTGTAGGTTCCTGAAACCATGTTTCTTGCCAGCGTTAGGAAAAGGAAATGAGTCTCCCCACAGATGGGCAAGCAAGTCCTGAGCTGAGAGTCACAGGAAAGCTCCACTCACCTCAGTCAACACTTTATCCACATTCCTTTAACTTAGTCCACCCTAAAGTTTCCTGAATTCCCTCTTAAAACATGAGCAGGTGACAGCCAGTGACAGTTTACGTTGGCTTCTCTCAGGGTCAGTGCATCCTCAACATGTTGACAGTAATGACCTAAGTTGACAACTCCATTGAACTTCCGAAGAAGAAATCCCATCAGAATGGGAACGAGGGCTGGGGGGATAGCATAGGATTCCCACACAGCTCTTTCAGGGAGATTTACGGGCATTTGGAGCATGTGGAACAATGGTCTGTACCCCTGTCACTTGTATTTTAAATAAATGCTGATTGTCCAGTAACCAGGCAGGAAGGATAGGTGGGGAGACCAGGCAGGGAGTAGAGGTGGGGCAATGAGAATTCTGGGAAGAGAGAAGTTTCAGTCTGCAGTAGTCATCCAGACACAGAGGAAGCAAGATGTGACTGTCTCGCTGAAAAAGGTACCAAGCCATGTGACTAACACAGACAAGAATAATGGGCTAATATAAGATGTAAGAAAGAGTTAAAAAAGAAGCCTGAGACACTAGGCCAACCCGTTTATGATTAACATAGACCTCTGTGTGTTTGTTTGGGACTGAATGGCTGTGGGACATGGTGGGAAAGAAAACCTCTCTCAGCATACATCTCAAGTGATGAGCACTGCAATTTGCCTCCCAGAAGGTGCTCAAGAAGATGGCCTACTCCTCCTAAATACTCAAGGAGATATTCTGTGGCAGATTGGCCCATTGAAAAGGTGGTCCTGGGTCTCCTTGCAAAACAGAGCAAGGATATGTGAGCACATATATCTAGAGACTGGGCCAATAACCAAAGTCTCAGGATGCTTTAATCTCAGACATTGTTCATCACCAGCATGCTTTTCAGGAGCTTTTGGTGTTGGTTCTAGCTACAATTAGTTCTGTAACCATATGTGGTCCTTGGCTTCCTCATCTTCAAAATGGAGTAAAAAAAAAATAGTATCATTAGCGTTTGCTACAATGCTGGGCTTAGAGTCTTCTTGAGGTACAGGGCAAAGGCTGCTTACTTCCTCAGCCCTTTGGTGTTCCACATGGATAAGGGACCACACAGACAATGAGATGGTGGTTCCAAATGGGAGTATGAGCAAGAGAGGGGAGGAATACTCAAGGTTCCTATAATAAAGATACAGCCAATAGAAGGTCTAAGATGTATAACTGCAGGGCAGTGTAGGATTGCAGAGCCAGAGTTCCCCTGCCTTTGCCTTGTTGTTAGACTGTCCCTGAGCGGCTAACGTTGAATTATTGTGCTTCTTAGAGCAACAATATTCATTCTTCCTATGTCACAAGGTGAGATTAAAGAGGCAAACAGAAGTGGGTATTTGGAAAGAGCTTGGAGAAGTGTGCCGCACCACTCAATCACAGATGGATTAGATTAACAGCCACGTTTAATTGTTGGGACAGGTCTTCGGTTGACTAGAAAACATCGGACCATTTCAGACTTTTTTTCTGAGCTTCCTGTCCTTTGCCCTCTGCTGCTACCAAGTCTGTATACTCTGGGATACGTGCTCTCACACTGGCAGGTATCAGAACCAGGTGTGCCTGCTGAACAGCTTGATGATTTCCATTCTGAGTTTGGGATTTAGCAGGTTCAGGGTGGGTGTCTGAGAATTATGGTATCTAAGTCCCTAGACACTGCTCTTTCTGGTGCTGATGCTGTGTCTGAGAACCAGTGACATTTTTTTTTGATGTTTTCAGAGTTTGTGTGGATTTTTTTGTAGTTTGGTTCCTTCTAGGCTGTCTCGTGGCATCTCTGTACAAAGGGAGTAGGGTAGGCAGCGTGAGGGGTGTTCCATAAACAAATTGGAGCCCAGAAGCTGAAAGTGATGGTACTACAGTTAGGGTCTCTGGACTTCCTCCTCCCTGTCCTTCCCACTGGGCTAAAGTGCCCCCTACTGGCCAGTCACTCCTGGCCATTAGCCTCCTGTCCTGACAGGAGCTCAGGCCAGTGGTTAGGTGTCAGAAGCATCTCCTGGGGACAGAGCTTCAGGCATTTGTTTGCTTAGTGGAAGGTCTAGGAATAGGAAAGGTTTTCACTGTCCCTGGCTGCTGCAGCGGGATCTGCCCCATCTGTTCCTTCCTCATCACCAAGGCCTGAGTGGGTAGCTTTCTCCAAGGTTCAGGTATGACTCCAGTAGACCTAGCCCTTACCCCCATGGCTTCTCTGGACCACACTTTCATTAGCTGCTCTGAATCTTTTCTCCTAACTGGTGGCCTTGGCCTAGAGCCCAATTGTAGCACAGAATCAGGCTAAGCCAGTTTATGGTTACAATTCCCGCCTTTGCTGTCTGGTCAAGTTCCTTCCCCTGCTTCCTCACAAAACTGACCAAGCTCTCTGCATAACCTCCTTGCCCTGGCTGCAGGCATCTAAGGAACTCCATTGCTTGCAGGCCTGGGTTGAGCCTCCTGCTGCTGCAGGCATCTGGAATAAAACCTGTCTTACCACTTACAAGTGTCCAAGGGATTACCTTTTCTTTAAAAACAGAGATGTGTTTGATGACAGGTCTTGAAAATGTTCTTGAAATGGAATGACTTGTGAGCCTACCATGTGAGTTCTCAGTGCTTGAGCAGACAAGGAATTTACTCAGCCCACACCCCCAAAAGCAGCCTTTTGCTAACTCCCAAGTCTGCAGGCCCTGCAACCTGGGAAGGGACAATATGAATTTTGCCGTTGACCTTTCCTTTACTGTATGGAAGGGCCCAACTATTCCCCATCTAGTGAAGCCCATGCTCTTATAGCTGCCAAGTGAGGTGGAGTCTGGTCCCAGAAACTGAGAGTGGCCTTTGCACCAGACCATTCCAGGCTGCTCAGAGAGGGCATGAAAACCTAGGCATGAACTATAAAACCCAGCTTGGAGTACATTGTTCTCTCTGTGAGGCCGCATACGCTCGCCCCTCTGGCTGTTTTTCCCCTCCATTCTTCTTTCCCAGAGCCTCCTGGCCTGAACAGGCCTGTACGCTGCAGTGGCGATGGCGGCGGCTCTCTGGGTACCCGTGTGCGCGCGCGTGTGAGAGAGAGTGTGTGTGCGCAGGTTTTCTCCAGAGTGACTGGTTTGTGCTGTCATCAGCCGTTGTTTTGGTAAATGGCGAGTTAAACAGATATATCCAAGCGTAAAATCTAAAAAATGTTCCCTCTGGGCGCCCGGGGGGTGTTGTTTGAAACCAACTACATATCAATTGAGCGGCGGCGAGCGGATCCGATGATAAATTCCAGTCAGCAGACGCCTTATAAATTACATTTTTTTGTTCGCGATCTTGCCTCATCTCAGCTCCCCAGAGGCCCTTAGACTGAGAACTATGATTGTGTTGGAGGAGCGTTTGCTCAGCTTGAGCGAGGCCATTAGCATTGCATGTGCCAGGCCGTCCCTGCGCTCCCCCACCTCCCCCGCCCCCACCCGCCCCTTTAACAAAATACAATATGTGCCGGGTAATTTTTCTGTTCATTATCTCATTGTTTTCTGTAAGTACAAGGTTAGATTGAATTACTGCGGGCTCCGCCGTCTATTTGTAATTCTCCTTCCATGCCGAGCTGCTAATGAATGGGCAATTTAGTCAATTCTTTGTAACGGCTTCTTCTGTGCGTCAGCCACTTAATTACTCTAAGCCTTTCTCACTGCTGCTTTATTGCATGGAAAGTCGGGGCTGCTTGGAGAGCTTGGCACGGGATCTCCAGCTTCCAAAAGAAAAAAAAAAAAAAACAGGAAAAATTGTTAGAGACAACCAGGCTTCTGCGTCCTAGATGCCGGCTGCTGTGATCTCAGCCGGCTCAGGTCTATCACACACAGAGTTTTTCCTCCATCCTTGCTTAATTCTGGCCTTTGTGGTCAGCATTTCTATCAGGACAGCAGGAAGATGTGAGCTCCTGCTCACAGCACAGCCTTAGAGGGAACTGTCCTAGTATATAGAAAATGCTTTATGTTAGCCTGATTATTTTGCTATGCACATCACTGTGGCTGCTCCCAGCTACATGAATCCTGCGGTCCTATCCCATGCATTCTGAACTGCCTCTTTCTCTGTGCACAGAGCACCTCACTCTCATGACACAGGGAAGGGGACACATGGTTATTAGCTTCTCTGGGCAAAGGGGATGTCAAGTCTTGGCAGAGAAGGACTTGCCTGGGTTCAATGAAGCAGGTTGAAAGGATAAGGGTTATTGCTTGCCTAGGGTACCCAAGATCCTGGTCTTTTCTCCAACCCACCCTACTACCAAGGGGTACGTCTGAATACTGCCCCTGTATTGGATGGAAGTGTTTCACAATGAAAACAAGAGAAGGGTGTCCTCAGAGGACTAGTATAACTCTGGAAAAGGAATGGTAGCTTTCTGGGAGTCTGAAAAATCACAGGGAGCTAGGACTTACGAAATAAACACCAGTCTGCCTAGCAGCACCGCTCCATACATCTGCCTGAACATTCCTTTGCAAGCTTGAATTGCCGTACACATACACATTGTCGCCCCAATCGGGACTCATTTGAAAGTGGAGCACCATGCTCAAGCCATGTGGGTAAACTTAGACTGTCCTGAGCAAAGCTGGTCACGTGGTCACCTGCCCAGGCAGTGAAGGAAGGTAAGAGCTGTGACCACTGTTTGCCCACCTACAGCAACCCTGGGAGAGGGACATTGCCAGAGGAACTCCTGTTCTTGCAAGGATTCTTGTCTGCCTCAGAGTACAGGGGACTCCAGACAGCTATAGGAATCTCAGCCCGTGTCTGGAAAGCGATGGCCTCCACGCTGCTGAATGAATCATGGCTTCTAACAGGGACCTAAGGATGAGAGATGAGCTCTGCTGGTATTTCCACCTGGATGCTGTAGCAGAGTAGGGCATGGGCTCTATTGACTGATTTCCCAGACAGCCTCCTGAAAGTGCAGAGCCCCTGTTTGGGAAGCTCCAGCTCTCCCTTGGGTCTGCTTTGTGTCCACTCTTCCTTTGGACATCAGTTTAAGTTGCTTCTTTCAAGAAGTCCTCCTTGATCTCAGGGATAATTAGCATCAGATCCCCTGCTGGCCTAGCTCATGACCCCTGGTTTTCTTTTCCATCACTCAGCACGGTTGTCATGGAAGTATGTGGGTAATTGTGTACTCAGTGTTGGTTGCTCTTCCTCTTTCCCCACCGGCTCTGACCATCTGTGTGCAGCCCTCAGTAGACAGAGAGTTCCAACAATGCCGGGCCACTCCTCAATAGCAGTGTCCACTCACCAGGCACTGTTCTAAGGGAATCTTCTCCACAGTCCTGTGCCCGGTGTGCAGAGGTCTAGGAATGCTGGGCTGAGGGAGAAGAGCTAGTGCTTCCGGAACCAACTTCCCCAGGGTTGTGTGAGCCCTCTTGGATCCCCCCCTCCAATACCACAGATGTAACACATTGTGTTACATAGCACTCAATTCCTCCTTGGTACCACCTGTGTCCTCTGCCAAACTATAGAGTTATGAAATTTAGTGGGCCGGCAGTAAGAAGAGGAAGGAAAGGGGGTGAGGGAGGAGCTAAGTTACGGGAACTGGGTTTGGAGCGTCTTCACTATTCTTAAGGCCAAGGTTCTCTCACTCCAGCTCAGAGCCCAGAGGGGATGCCTGGTCTCCTTCATTCGTCTTCCAGGCAGAACACAGCACCGTGTCCAGTCCTTCCAAAGATACCCAGGTAAGAAGTATATATTATGGTTTTTAAGCAGTCTATTCCCTCTGACATTATTTTCGGACTCTAGTTTAAAGAAACATTTCTGAATCCAGATCATGTATTATGAATTCTTCACAGTGTCATTGTAATAGAAGGAAATCTCTTCCTGAATTGTGGTCAGTCTGAGATGGAGCTTTGCCTACAGCCCTCGCTATTAGTTTCTCGACAGCAAGGAATACCTGGGGTGTACATCTGTGTGCCTGAGGGCAAGATTTCTGGTTTGCCCATCCCTGGTCCTCTACACTGAGGGGAATAACATATTCTGGTCCTTGATAACCACCTGCAGGAAGAAAAGCCTCATGATTAAGATCTTGCTATGTAGTCCAGGCTAACTCAAAGCTAATGTTACTCTTGTCTCTGCCTCTTACATGAGGGTTTCCAGACCTGCACCCCCATACACACTCTGCCCAGACTTCTGCAAGATATGCAATGGTCCCCTCTCTGCAAAAATCCAGTGCAAAAGCGGGAAGGAGAGCTTAGGCAGAGCAAAGGAGTCCTTGTTTTACAGCAGCACTTCCAACAGGGTGGCTTTCAAAGGTCAGCCCCCTTCGGACGTGCCTGGGAAGAACCTCCTTGTGGGCCAATTGTTGTCAAAGAGTCACAGTCCTGGTTCTGGCTAAGACCAGGATCCTTCCTAGAAGGAGCCCCTCACCCCACATCATTCCCTCTCTCAGGTTTAGAGCCTGGCAAATGACCTGGCAAATGACCAGGTGACGGATGGTCCAGTTCATGGCCCACAAAGTCAAAGCCTGCCTCTTGGAGGTCGAGTTCTCCAGAGAGCCCAAGCTGCCTACCAAACACTCCACACTTCTTTGGAGCCCCATACCTAGAGTTCCTTCAGCCCCTGAGATCTAGGAAGCCACAGTGAGGGGGTTGCTATTTACTGATGTTAGCCCCTTAGGGCAGAGATGACCTATGATACTTCCCATGTGGTCACCAGCCCACAAGCTCCTGTCCACTAGCCTCTGCTCCCAGGGCCTGGTTGTCTGCTTGGGGCATTTGGTGCTGACTGAGGCAGTGCTGATTTACAGGGACCTTGCAGCCCTGTCTGGAGCATCTGAGCTCCTAGCATGACCCAACTCTCTGGACCAGTGGTTCTCAACCTGCGGGTCACCACCATTGGAAAACACATATTTCCCATGGTCTTAGGAGCCCCCAACCATAAATGTATTTTTATTGCTGCTTCGTAATTGTAATTTTGCTACTGAGCAGTGTCTCAGTCCCTAAGACCATCAGTAATATGTTTTCAGATGGTTGCGATCTACAGATTGAGAACCACTGTGTCTGGACAGCACTTCTAAGCTTCTGGAGCCTCCACACTTGGCCTTTCATCTTTTCAGAGAAAGTGATATTTCTGAAGCATCTAGAATCAGCCAATCCTGTGTTGTTAGGCCAGCTAATCTCACCTGATACTCTGAGGTTAAATGGTGACTCTTATTTCCCATCTGATGCTCAGGAAGGCTAGATAACTTTGCTAAGGTCAAAGACTCCTATGCCACAAAACCCAGAAGAACAAAACAGGGCCCAGGGATAGAGGAGATGCCATGAGGCTTCTTAGCTCAGGAGTCAGTCGTGGTGGGGAGACAAGAATTCAACTCTCAATCATAGTCTGGGGAAGTTTAACAATTGGTCCCTGGCTCCAGGTTCCTATGGCAACTGTGTGGAATAAACTATCCTTTATTTTTATTTTTATTTTTTGGTAGCACTGACACATTCATCATAGTATAATTCTTTACCTCTTTCTTTTAAAAAAATGTGTGTGGTGTGTGTCATGCATGTGTGATGTATGCGTGTGTACGCTCGTGTGTACGTATGTTTGTATGTGTGTAATGCAAACCCATGCACATGCGTTGGAAACCAGAGAGGGGTATATGGTGTCTTTCTCTGCCACTTTTAATGTTTGTAACTGAACCCAAAACTGACCGGTTTGGTTGGGCTGGCCATGGAGCTCCTGAGATCTGTCACCATCTCCTAACCTTGGGGCTATAGGGACATTCGCTCATTCCTGGCTTTTTGTGAAGTGCTGGAGAGTCAAGCTCAGGTCCCTGTGCTCACATAGCAGGCATGTTCACCTCTGAGCTATGTCTCTAGCTTTTCCTATTGCAGGAAACACTCTCTTCACCTTCCTCAAATGAGTTCGTGAAACAAAGAGAGCAGGATACCTTCCAAGACAGGAATATTCTGGCAAGAAAAGAAGGTCTGAACTGCAGAAGGCCTGGGAAGGCCTTTGTGTGTCTATCAAGATGGAGCTGGTGACACGGGAGTAAGAGTTCTGCAGTCTCTGCCTGAGATCCCCTGCTGATCTTTGTTGCACATCTTATCCAGCGTAACAAGGGCTTCTACATGAAAGGTTACCCAGTTGCAAGTGCTGTGCTTCCAGAAGGCTTTGTCACACTGATTTCATTTGGTCCTCTGGCAGGGCAGGTGTTCCCATCTTACAAGCAGGGAAACTGACTCCGAGGAAAGTGGGAGTCACGAGGCCAGTGTAAAGCTCCTCGGTGGTCAGATTCTCTGGGTCTGAGGAGAGATCAAGGTGGACACCTGGCATGAGGCAGATCCTTGGTAGACATCTTGGAAGCAGTGCAGGCTTGGTCACCAGGGCCTGGATGCGGCCAGTGATGAGCTAAAAGCACAAGTGAAAGTGTTGTGGGCTGTCACACTCATCACGGAGAAAGCTCAAGGGTACCGTGAGTAGCTAAGGATGCATCACACTCATCACGGAGAAAGCTCACAGAAGGGTATCGTGGGTAGCTAAGGATGCATTTCTAAGGGTGTCAAATCGAACTTGAGAATCAAATGGTAGAGAAGAGCCAGGATATGAAAAAGAACCACTCGGAGGGAGCAACGTGTGATGGGACCCTGGAGGGGAGAGAAGTTTACAAGATTAAAGGAATGTTCAAGAGCAGGAGGGGCACAGCTTGGGACAGAGAGAGGAGACAGGAAGGTGAGCTGGAGAGGCCAAAGAAAAGAGTCAGGTGATGCCATCCTTCCAGGCCTGTAAGAGGCACCCTCACTCCTATGTGAGTACGTCTGACCATTCACATACCCAGCCATGTATGTACACACACATGGATTACCACACAGATACAAGTAGACATGGACATGGATGTATACACAAAGCACACATACACAATTCTGTCACAACACACTGCCATAGAAGCTTAACGTACTTGCACACTTCCACACACACAAATGCACACTTGCTCCCATATACCAAACACACTGATATTTGTAAAACAGCCATGTACATTAATGCATTTACTTGTACACATGTTCTTAACAATCAATCACATGTGTACTTATAGCCACATGTAAAGTCATGTGCACATAAAAGTACATGTGCAGTTCTCCTCCAACACGTTATCTGCACTTGAAAACTCCTGCACATCTGCACATGCAGAGAGGCATGCGTACTTACATGTCTATTCAAAATGCACAACAGCACAGACACACATTCTCCACACATGTGCCACGTGTCATTAACACACAGATGCACATGTGCCCATCTGCCTAGTGACATATGACTTTGTGTGTGTGTGCGGGGAGTGGGTTGTAGACAATCCACAGCAATCCCTGCTCAGACAAGCTCCTGGCCACGGATAAACTTCTCTGCTGGTCGGTTATAATCTTTCATTGGAACTGACACATTGATAGCCCCAGTTTTTCTAGGAAGTGACCTTCATGCTGGCTATTGATTTCCAGTGGCTATCAGGCGGCTGCCACTGGAGTGACAGGCTCGGTCGGAGGTCAGCCCTTAAATAAACTTTCTGGATTGCTAAGCACCAGCTACGCCAATGAAAATGGAAATTGGCAGCCCCGGCTAGCTTTTATGGGGTGGGCTCCTATTGATGGGATTTCAGCCCGTGTGGCCCTTCTGTTCCTATACCACAGGCCAGGTGCCATGTGTGCCCAGAGGTGCCTGTGTTGCAGAGGATCTTTCTTGAAGGCTCTTGGGGGTAGGTGTGTGGCAGCTTCTAGGGCCTGATACTCTTGCAAAGCTTTGCAGTCTATGACAGATAACCGTGTGGGTCCCGAGTTCCATGAGTGACAGGATTTGCCGTCTTGGGCAGGTGGTGTAAACTTCCTGGGCCTCAGTTCTTTTATTCACATGCCATCTGCTCTCAGAGTCTCTTCCCACTTCACAACGATGTGGCTCCACCAGAGGAACTGACAGTATTGGATGTGCGCTGAGCTGTGTACAGTTGGCAAGAGAATGTAGGGTATCACGTTTTAACATTAGCGTTGTCAACCACAAGATACCACTTAATTAAATCCTGTGGTGATTGGAAGTCCCTGGGGTTGTGGCACCATTCAGGGGTCACTGGGCAAGCATAGGTATGGTGGGGCAGAGGCTAAAGGAATGTTCTGGATTTCAAATTGTTAGTTTTGCCTCTCCTGCCTTGCCTGCTTTTCAAGGCCTGTGACAGAAAATATTGAACTTCTACTCAGACAACAATCAAACCTTTCGGATAAAGCTGAGCATGGTTGGATAGGCTTTTAGCTCCCTCACTCAGGAGACCAGGTCAAGAGAAGCTCAAGTTATAATCCAGCTGGGGCTACACAGTGGGATGAGTTCACACACACACACACACACACACACACACACACACACACACACCCCACTGGAAACAAAAAAACAAAACAAACAAGCAAACAACCCCTCCCCCAAAGAAAAACCCAGAAACCTAACAGCAAAACACATCCAGAGATGCTTTTGTCCCAATTAGCACCTGCGTCTTCCCCGAATACAGTTCTTTCCATCCCCACCATCTGTGCCAATGCCACCTCTGGCCTGACCTCAGCCAAGTAAGTCCCTTCTGGAGTGCCAGATCCTACTCCACACAGTCCAGGGACCACTGAGCACTAGCTTCTACTGGGTGTCACACAGCACATCCGACCTCACCTCTGAACATGGGAGAAATAATTTCTATTCAAATAGGAATTTACAATAGCCACAACCAAACCTGGTTTAGAAGAACCTGGCTTAGGGAAAGTAGCAAGGCTGTCAGCCCCCAGCGTCTAGTGTTGCCTGGTAGTAACGCTTGTCCCTTTTTGTCTCAGCCTATGCTTCTTGCTGCTTTATGTATTTCTCCAGGACAGGGGCTGTTAGCTGAGGTGTGTGTATCCTAAAGAAAGGACAAGCAGACACTGGAATGTTTGCTAACATCAGAGAAGCAACAGTTGCCAGTGGATGGTGAAGGTCAAGGAGAAGCTATTCATGCTGAAGGGATAAAGCCCAGCAACATGGCTGGATACCCCAGGTTAGACCCTTGGCTACAGCTTGCACACGGAGTGAGACCAGCAAGGTCATGACATGCTAGACAGGAAGTGGGCCATGCAGTTTTGGGAAGAGGGGGTCTAGAAGAGGTCAGCACCACACAGTTCTGGTGTGTGATTGAACTGTTTTACTTACTGATACATAAAGCTGTTTCATGCTTCCTCTAGAGTCCACAGGACAGACACATCTAGAGACAGGGTCTCTTGGGACCAGCTTGTTTCATAGAACATGAAAAATGTTTAGAAATTAGCCACTCATTTCCAAAGAGGACCTGGGGCAGCTCATAGTTAAAGATACAGGGTTGTTAAAATAGCAATAGCAGACATGTTTCTATTGTTTTTTTTTATTTTAAATTCAAACATTTCATTTCTTATAGAGACTCAATCTCCTAGTCTGTATAAGCTGGGAAATACTGTGCCCCCAAAGACCTCTGTCAGTCAACCTTGTAAGTGACAGAAATCTTAGAGAATGACACTGTTGTGCATCTCTCTGTCCAGGGATCTTTGTAGGTAGCCCAAGGAGAGGCACCAAGCTCCTCCCACTTCCCTGGGTCCTGTGGGTCAGGTATGGTAGTGAAAGGAAGGGCTTGCTCCAGGATGGGGGGGGTGGGTTCAGGAGGTGAGGAGGTGGGGATAGGGAAGCAGGTGTACGGCAGTGGAAGCGATAGCCAAGACATGATCCAAACAGTCTTGGTTCCCAGCCAAGTACACAGTCAGAAAACAGAGAGGCTAAGCAACTGCCTCAAGTCCTCACAAGGTGAACCGCGACACAGAGCCATGACAAACCCAGCACCAAAGTTTGGAAAAAACTCCACTTTCAAATGCAGCTCCGCCACTTTCCTGTTGAGCATCTTTGAGCCAATCACAGCTCTTTCTGAACTGTGGATTCTCCATCACAGAGGGGCCAGGGACTCCCGGCATCTCCCTGCACAGCTCAGTAAATGTCTGATGCTGGACAACACGCAGGTAGATCATCCTCACATCGGATGCTATCCACTGCCTGATTCGTATCACAGTTAGGGACAGCCAGCAGTTCCCAGAGACGGTGATTTGGTCCCTCTCCCCTGGGAACAATTCAGTGGTGTCTGGAATGATTTTTGGTTGTTACATCTGGGACAAGAGTAAAACTGGCATATGAAAATAGAAAGCCAAGGATGCTGCTGAGGATGTGCATGAGACAGCTCCATGGTAGAGTCACCCGACCCCAAATGGCAGTGGTGGCCAAGACAAGGGCCCTCCTTTAAGAGATCCCATCTCTCCGTCCTCCCTCTGTGCTCAGCAAACAGCCCCGAAACCCTTTCATTTCTCCAACAGGGCAGACTCAGGCTGTGCAGGGAGTGGCTGCCTGCCTCCCCTCACCCTGAGGCCATTCAGCCAGATGGCAGAGGGGTCAGCAGCAACCAAACATCTAATGACGTGTGACAAGTGTGGCCAGACAACAGGCCCAGGCTGGGCCCCTTGGAGGCCACTCATTGGGCAAGGGAGACTCATAAATAACAGCATAGTGACAGCCGGACTCTTGCTCAGTGGGAGAAATGAAGCTCCTCCACTTGCCCTGGCTCCTGGGGCCAGACTCTATCTATGGGACAGATTCCAGTGGGAGGGCAGGAGGAGCAGAGGCAAGGCTGAGCACCTCGCGCCAGGCTTAAGGGACCTGTCCCTAGAGCAGCTGTCCTGACAGTGACTTTGCTACATGGCTCTCTCCTTGATGGTGCCCTTTTTAGATTTCTGACCCAGTACAGCTGGGTACAGCCTCCAGACAACCCACTCAGTCACCATTTATGGCAGGTGATAGGCTAGGGAGCTTGCTGGTCTCCAGCAGTTCTGTTTGCTATAGCCTATTGAACCTCCATCTCCACATCTGTTAAATGGGGCCATCAGAGCAGCAGATACGCTAATTTATAGGAAATTATGTACAAAGCGACAAATTAATGGAAGGGATGATGATGATTATGATTATTCAATCATTCGGGAGAAAATAATTTATATTTGAAAAAAATGTCTCTTCTAATGCTCTAAAAATATTAATCAGTTTTAAAGTTTTTAGGCAGCTCCAAATAGGCTTTTCGCAATAACAATCGTAATAACGATGCCTATATTAAATAGCGCTTTTATTTTCACATTTGTTATCTCCAAGCCTCATGTGGCTTAAAATGGGACCTGTTTGCAGCGATGCGTGTTCCTCGAAAATAAAAGTGGGGAAAGCTGAGCTGCGCCGCACAGACAGACTTCGCTTTGTTGCCGATTGGAGTCCCGGTTCAGAAGGTGGCAGGGGCTCCAGGTGAGGCTGGTGCCTAAGGCCCAGCACTGGGCCCTCAGTTCTGTCGTTTATGAAACCTACATTATGATTTCTTCCTGACCTCCTCGGGACGGCTGTGTCAGGGAGCCCAGGCACCTGGAAGTCATGTGGTAATCGAAACATCACCCAACAAGGGAGCCAGCGCCATGATCATTAGCGTCATCATTGCTATTCATTATTATTCCTAATGACGCTTGGGAGACGGAGCTTCTCCGAAGGAGCGCTGCCCGAACTGGCTTTGCAAAGTTTTACAAAAAGACGTCAGATGAAGAACCCAAACCCCTGGACATTCCTTCCCCCTCCCCGAATGCGAGCTTGCTTCTACAAATCTTCGGGCTCTCCTTTTACTTTATCAGGCTTCCCCACCCCCAAACCAGGCCTTGCACGTCTTCTGTGGAAATGGTTCTTGTGGCCCAAGACCTCGGATGCCAGTTTCCAGCCAGGAGCACAGTTTTGCAGAGAGGGTTATAAATCAAAACCTGGGTCCTAATGAAACCTCTGACAGAACGCTAACTGTAACAGAAAGCGCCCAGGCGCCACTTTGAGGAAATGAGAGGCAGGAGCAGGGTTCGAGGTGCCCGACGCAGCGAGGGGGCCAGCCTCAGCCCCCCTTCTTCCCTTTGTTTCCTCCTGTCTGCTCCCCCTTTCCTTTATCATTCCTACTGAATCCCTGACTGCAGTCCTCTGTAGCTGCCCTCGGAATCAGTGGTTGCTAAGCTGCGGACCCTGGTGGTTCCTGAGCCAGACTCCTCTGTTGCTCTCCACCTAGGAGTCCTGTGGTGATGGATATTGTGCGTGGGAGTGGGGGTGGAGGCGCAGTATAGAGACTGGTGAAGGCAAAACCCTGGGTTCAGAGGGGACCTTTCAAGTCCTGCCCTGTCGCGGGCTACTTTGAATCTCAAAGCGAGGACAGCAGTCATTTCTCAGGGCAAGGCTCCGGAAAGGGTGTGGAAAATGTAGGTCACCAAGTAGCAAGGTGAAGGGGTCGTGGACCGGGAAAGCAGCCTGAGATGCTTAGGGCCTTCCTGTCTGCCTTGCCGAACCGGCTCCTCTATCCAGTCTCGCTTCACGCGGAGCCACAGGTACTTGCAGTTTGATTTTAATGAGCTCTTTACCATGCCTGTTATTAACTCAGCCTCAGCAGATCACCTATGCCGGAAGTTCGCCCCGTCTGGCACGACACTACCTGTATGGATGGCACTCTCCTTAGCTCACCTCATGGGAGAGGAAGTGCCATTTCTAACTCCTCAGCCCCCTCACCCCCAGGCTGAGTTCATGGGAACTCAGATCCTGAGACCCACACAGTGTGAGTGAGTCTCCAGGCCACTGACTGGGGAGTACTCCACGTACCCCAAAACTTTTCCCAGGACCCCCAACTCAGTCTGATCTTTTCCTTTGAGCCCTATAGCTTTGCTACTCTATCACTTAGTTGAGCCAGGACAAAGACACCATGTTCTTCACAGCTAGGCAGCCAGCCTCCCCAGGGAGAGGCCACGCCCAGAACCTCTGAAGGACCCTGCTCCATCAGCTTTAACCGGTTCTGTTACCTCACATCTTTCTACTGACTAAGGTTTGTTTTGTCTTTTTGAGATAGCATCTTGCTGTGTAGCCCAGGCTGACCCCTAACGCAGAATCTCCTGCTGTAGCCTCCTGAGTGTGGGGATTGCAGGTGTGTGCCACCACAACTGGCTAACAACAAGGACTCTCACTAAGAGGCCTATTGGACGGCCACAGAAGGTCCGTTATTGGCCTGTTCTATACCCCTTCTGCTCATGTTCCATTGGCTAGACCAGGTCACAGGGTCAGCAAGGGAAGAGTTTAAAAATCCTTTCGTTTAAGGTGGATTCATCAGGCAAGGGTCTGGGTTAGTCCAAGGAAGCACAAGGTGATCCAAGTCCCTCTCCCCTCTCTCTGGTATGGGTGCAGGGTCCCTGGCAGGTGGAAGAAGCTGTCTTCATATGATCTGGAGTAGCTGCTGACACCAGAAGCTCCCCCATCTCCATTTGCAGCTCATATTCCCAGGATTTTGTTGTTGTTGTTCTGGCTTTTGTTAGTAGAACATCAATTTCTTGCTATCTTTCAAAGCCTTTAGCCCCCCAAACAGAAGGAAGAAAGTTTTCATGGCACAGTTGGGTCCTTAACCAGACTGGTTTTCTTTTCAAACTAGCCAAGGGCCAGGGAGAGGAGAAGGCCGGGCGGAGCCAAGGCGGAGAATCAGCAGCATGCAAGAGCAAGTGCAGCTGATGAAGGTCCCTGAGGTGACTTGCAAATCTGCTGAAATCCTGAACGAGCTTTGATTTAACCCAAGCTTGAAACAGCTTTTATTTACTGTCTATTGTGGAATAAATGACATCTCATAAACAGGCTTTATCCATTACCCAGAACGGAGAGCATCATGTTAGGGACATTTTATCCTCTTGATATCAAAGGAGGTATGCCTGGGTGTGTTATCACAAATAGAAAAATCAATGCCAAGGCACACACAGCTGAAATTTCATTTTCATCCAACAATATTTTCAAGGGGGGGAAAAAAAGAGACAGTTGCTCATAAAAATGACCCCAGAGCCAGAGGACCGACCAAGGCTAAGAAAAGGCTGGGCTGCACGAATGGATCTAGCTCTGTTCCCTTCCTAAACCACTAACCCCACCCAGGGCCAGCCCCACCCAGGGCCAGCCCCACAGCCTCCCAGATACGCACCCAACCTTGACCGAATGCTGCTCATATGTCCAGGAGTTGCCTCTCTGCCTTTAGTCCACCGCTCCAGCCATACTTGGACACAAATTCCATAGAAAATACCAGAACTATCCAAAAGGCCTGTACTACCTTAAGAGAAGTGAAGAGGAAAGACCCCCACAGAGCAGAGGAAGTTGGGCAAACCCCAACGGGAGGCCTGGACTCTGCTTTTCACTGAGCTGAAGCCATTTCTCTCCACACCAGCCCTCTTTCAGAAAGAGAAGGGAGGAGACAAATACTCTTAATTCTTTATGATTTTCTTGGTTTCAACCCACAGGACTCCATCACAGCGCATAGCCGTGTGCGGGGTGGTTCCTTGGTTTGCGGTGTTGTTTCCCCCTGAGGCTGTGAGCTCAGTGGAGCCTCAGACCAGTCCTGATGCTGTTTATATTTCCAGCACTGAGCACAGCACTCGGTAAATGACAGCCTGCTCAAGAGGTACGCGTTCACTCCAAGAGATAGACAGAGCAGGGCGCGTGGGGGATGAACGACTGCCTGCATGCTTGACATGGTGGTCAACTATGGGCCGAACCTGGGTACCCGAAAATAATTCTGGGAGAGAGCCTAGTAATAAAGACGGATGCAGTCCAACCGCCATCCCAGAGGCAGCCCCAGTGACTGTCTCTTTCATTAGGTGACTGTTCCTGGGAGAATCTGGTGGGTCGTGGAGCCGGAGAGCATTTGCAGGGTTCTAATGGTATTTTTGCTGTTTTAAAGAAGGGGAGGGCTCTTGTTTTCTCTACTGCCTTGGCTCAGTTGCAGGCCACTAATCAGGACTGAGAAAGGCACTTCGGGGAAGAAGAAAAAGTCGCTGTGCGGCATCCCCGGCTCCCATAGAGATGTGGGCTGTCTGTTCTTCCCCCAGTATTTCATAAGGGATTGAGAGAACAAATGAAGCCAGGCAGCGCGGCTGCCACAGCTGCCTGAAACCAGCAGTAGTATTTAAATAAGGCTTCAGTGGGAAGGCAGAGTCTCTTTGGACTTGGTCTGTGTTGTAGTTATCGGGAGGAGAAATTCGCAGAACCCATTACCTGCCTCTCCTTCCCCCAGGAAATCCCTTGTTTGTGCAATGTGACTCTCTGCCGCTTTCACACAGCACCAGATTGTCCCGGGCAAACATCTGCCTCGCTGTGTGTTTATAAGAAGAGGCATTTGTGCCGTTGATTGTTTAGAGGTTTGTGCAGAAAGCATGTGCTTGTTCCGGCAGCCTTGCCCCTCCCAACTGCCCATGCGCTGTGCCAGCAGTGCCCCCCCACCCCCGGTGTTGATTTCTGTCCTTTTAACTTGGTAGTATGTCAGTGGGTTGGGGGAGGGAAGATCTTTACCATGACCCGCCTGCTCTGCTTGGCGTGGACACCTTTTCCTAGCCAGGAAAGTATGTCTTCATTGTGCTGTTGTCATTACTATTTATCCCGCATAAAAATTTCAAACCCTTCCTCTACAGAATGCTGAATGAGGCCAGTGAGCTATTGAAGAGGCCCCCTTGTCCAGGAGTTCACGGACTTAGCAAGAGGTGGAGTCAGCAACAGTCCGCATTATGGCTTCAATGTGTGAGGACCATGGGCATGGGCAGGGCAGAGAACTGGCTGCTGGCCTCTTGACCAAAGAGGGTGCCTCGTCTTGAGTCCTCGGGGAGTGCAGCCCATATTTGGATCACATTTCTCAAGAATTTGCTTTTGAAAAGGAATGTGACAGAAGGGTTTCCTCTAGCTTTCCATGTCCTCTCTTCCCAGGTCCTCTCCCTGCACCTCTGACCTGGCCACTGAGGAGGGTGATCAGAGTGGGCCCATTTTTAGCTGAAACTCAACAAGCTGTGCAGTGATAGAGGAAGGAAGGGTTGTTGTCATTCCAAGTGTAGGTCAGAAACACATGAGAAAACCCTGTTACTAAGTACTTAGTCAACATCTTCCAAAGAATAAAGATTAATTCTTCGTGGAGTTTTTGAAGGACCAGGTTTGGCTCAGATCTAGCCTGGATCTTGTCTCCTTCACCACCTGCTGAGTATGGACGCCTTTCTCTCAGGAAACAACCAAAAGCCCTCAGCAGCCAAGACAGGTGTGTGATAGGGAAGAAAGAGTGGGGGCTTCAGTCTGGGCATGTGGGTCCAGGACTATTTCCCAACTGGGTCTGGAGGTGCTGGGCTGTAGCTCCAGCTCTTTATGAGGATGAGGAGAGGGGCTGCAAGTTGAAGAACTGTCTCAGCTACAAAGTGAGTTCAAGGCCAGCCTGGACAACTTGTTGAGACACTTCTGAAAGAATAAGACGTAGGCTGGGCCATAGCTCAGTGCTGAGTGCTTGCCTAGCTTGCTACCCATCCTGTATTGATAGTGCAGACAGGGTAACAGCTCAGATGACTCTTCAGGGCACAGGCAAGGCTGTCTTGGATTCAGCACTGAATGGGAGGCCCAGGTGCCCATCCAGGCACTAACACTGTTGTGGTGGTAAGCTCATTTGAATCTGTCAGCCTCTCTGGTCTCCATTGTGACTGACTTCCCACAGCCTTTCCATGAATAGGGGTCGGACTTTATTCAACAATTAGGTCAGGTTAGACCACAGCTTCTTTTGTAATCTCGCAATTCTTCCCTGCATGTGTGTTCCCTTTGAATACTCCTGCAGCACCCATCCAGGCCAGGAGCCAGATAAGTGGTTATTGTCACTGCTGTGTCTTGAGGTTATGCTATTATTGCCTTGAAGCAGAAATATAGCCAGGCCTTGGGGTCAGGGGCTTGCTTGCTCACCACGAGAAGGCAGCTCCAGCGTCATCAGTAAGGCTTTCTTGTTCTCCCTAGGAGAAGTAAACAGATTTGATAACAGCAAGAAATGCCAGTGAGCGAGCAGTGTCTGCGGGGTGCTTGCCAGTGTTTTCTGGGCTTTTTATAATCTCTTAAAAATAGAAAAAGTTCTATAGAGGTAGTGTAAGTCCACATGGTCTCTGGTCGGAGTCAGGTTATATGGCCAGATGGGGAAACATAGCCTTTTCTGGTATGTTGGGCAATTTTAATGTTAAACTGGTTGGTAGACAATAACTGTTTTCCCATTTTTTAAAACGGTGCTATATGGTACACATATGCTTCGTATGTTTATATTGCATTGCAAATGCTACTTTGACACGACAAGGAGGGAGTATTGTTAATGGCTTGGTAAAGTATGCCCTCCCTCACAAATGAAGGTGTGGGTATAATACTGAGGTATACAACAGAAATCTAACCAGACCATGTATGCGATTTTAACATTTCTAGTAGATGTGTTTTAAAACATAAGGTTAGCATTTACTTACACCCTATATTTTGTTTAAGCTAACAAAGCTAATTTGTTGTTATTTCAGCATATAATTAATATTAGACATCGATACTTTAACTTCTGGGGGACACTGACTTGTAATAAGATATACATAAATCTACCACCCAGCTCCACTGACTAGCCACTGAGTTGAGTCTGGAAAAGCTCTTCTTAAGCAAGCTTCCTGAGTTTCTCTGGGCTTCCCTCCTGCATAGGCCTGCATGCTGACATCACAATATCATCTCACCTATTTGGCATCTTCCTCCTGCTCTGGGGTCTGGGATCTGGGGTTGGAACTGGCATTCGAGGGACAGGTTACTCACCTCACCATCAGGAGTCCTAGGAAAGAGGCCCAACATGGCTGCCTTTGCTCTGAGATGGGGCCTTTTGCTTAAGAATCTTAGGAATCCTTTGGCTAGTCCACCAAAGTAAACATATAAGTCAGCTTGCTTTCAAAGGGACAAAGTGTCAACAGTCTGGGAGAAAATGACAAACAATAAGACACAGTGCTCAAGGTGTGTGAAGAGACCAGCTCCACAAACCCTCTTGCTGGCTCTGTGTCTCACAGACAGCCCCATAAAACACTTGAAGACAGGTGATGGATGCCCTGGGGTCTCCCAGCCCATGGCAAGCCAAGGCAGTGTGGAGCCCTATTCTGGGAGAAGAGGCAGGACTTAAATCCCACCCAGGAAGGCACTTGCTCCCTTGTCACGAAGACAAAGCTGTAGCCCTGGCAGTGGAATCAAGTCTCCTAGGTTATTTTGGGCACTGTCAGAAAAATGTCCCAATCAGATTTCAAGTATGACATCGCTCCTGGAGAAGGACTGGTACTCCCTGAACATGGGGAAAGGCATATGTTTCTGGTGCAGAGTGCAGGACCGTAGCAGCACCTTCTCTCTGCTTCAGAGCCCACATTGCTGCAGTCGTAGAATGATCTTAGTTCAAGGACCATGTGCGTTAAGCCAGGAACAGAGATGTTTCTTGGCATCCCATAGCAAAAAGATGGTCCATATATACAATATGAAATGGGATATGTACGAGATGCTTGTGAGTACAGAGAGAGGGAAGGAAGGAAAGAGAGAGGGAGGAAGGGAGGGAGAAGAAAGGGAGAGAAGAAGAGAGACAGAGAGACAGAGAGAGAGAGGAGGGGGAGGAGGGAGAGATAGGAAGAGGTCAGGCTATATTAGCAATCAGCAGAGTATCCCAGCCTGTGCAAGCATGAAACCCTGCTTGGAGGCTAGTGGGAAAGATGCAATTTACCTTTGGACGGTGCAGCTTGGATTCCTGTTTAAAAGTCTAAGCCGGCTGATTATTTATTGATGTCCCTTTCTCTCTCTCTGTCACACACACAGCTGTCTGGCTCTAACTGGTTAGAAGCTCCTGTGTGCCTAAAGGATTTTTTGAATTAAGTTCTTCCCAGTCATTTTCCCCTCAGGTGTTAACCAATGAGACTGTACTTGGACAAGAAAAAAAGTTGACATCCCTTCCCTACCTTCCTCCTCTATTTTGTGTCATGAAACAGAATTAAGTACCTGGACAGAAGCCATCAAACAACTGGCCCGGCATGTATTTTTTATTTACAGAGAGGGTGAGAATAATGTATCCAAGGCAGTCATTTTTTTTTAAGGTGTGTGTGCTTCCAAGTCCTGCTGGGGCACAAACACAGGCAATAAAGGGGTGCGTTCTGGGTGGCTCACACAACAAACACAGGCAATAAAGGGGTGCGTTCTGGGTGGCTCACACAACAAACACAGGCAATAAAGGGGTGCGTTCTGGGTGGCTCCCCGGTGATCTTGCTGCAGTCGTCCTCAATGCTGCCCGTTTTCCCAATTACATGGAGTGGGGATAGCTTTGGCTTCTCTTTTACCTGGGGTGGCTCATCTGTAAGGTGGAGGGAGTCCCCTCACTGCAGGTCAGGGGCTGAGGTCCCATTGTAGCACTCTTACTTCCGTGAGCAAGGACCTTCTTTCCAAACATTGTCCTACAAATAACCCTAGCCTAAGCACCCTAGTTGACTCTTTATTTGAGCAAGAATTTTTCCTCTCTCCATCTTCACTTTATTATGTAGGGGAAATGGGAGCCAAAGGCATCGTCAGGAAGAGGTAAACAAGGAACACTTGGTGAGGCTGGTAGACCAGAACTGTGAGCAGGTGGAGCGGTTCCCTAGGGGTCTGGGTGACCCTAGCCTTGGAGACATAGGGGACCTAGTATGAGTGACCTGCTCTGTAAGGGTGTCTGTGAACGTTTGTGTAGACGTCGAACACTGCTCAGAAGGAATTCAGGTACCGCTTTGAAAGTATGTGTTGTTGATAAGCACGCCTGGGTGCCACATCTTCATCATGGTCTCTGTGCTAGGCACTGTGGTAGACCTTTGCATCTGACAGCACTTTAATTGCCAGCCCTTTAGGAAGCTACTCAGTGCTTCTGAGCTTCCATTTCAGCATATGAAAAGCAAAGATAGAGGCAATCATGGAGCGCAGATACCTGGGCCAAACTGGGATTCAAGGAGAGGTCCTTTTCAATTATTGCAGTGACTCCTGCTTGTTAGAGCCCCTCACCCAAAAAGGAAGTCTTTGTAGAAGTGTGTGCCTAAGGCACTCACAGGGTTCTTCTAGTAGATTTGGGGTGGCATCAAATAGAGTTGCTTCATCTAGAGTAGCTACTCTCCAGGTTTCCTAGTTTAGCTTTTGGTCACCGTAGTTTCAACCTCTAGCATGTTTTTGGCCCTCTGCCATCAATCCAGGCATTCCCTCCTTACCTTCCTTTCTCCCTTTCCTCCCTTGTTTCTTCCCTTGCCCCATCTGCCCCCGTTCTTTCTCTCCCTTTTTCCCCCTTCATTTCTCCTGTTCTTTATCTCCCCCTCCACACACACGTATTTTCAGAGGAATCAAAAAGGCATGGTTTACTCAGCTGAGGAAGAGCCTGTAGACAAGTACTTAGATCATCAGAGTACCTGTGGGTGCACAGGCATCTCTTCATCAGCGCCCTCCTGAAGTTTCCCCACTCTCTTTTCTGTACACAACTCCCTGGCTTATTTCCGATGTCGCAGCAGACACCTGGCTGATTGCTGTTATGTCCTGACCATGTGTAGTGTTGACTGACTAGCCTTGTTGCTATGCTATTCATTTTCTATCTCCGCATAATCCCTGGAAATAAGATGGAACATCCTAAGAGCCAAATACACGATGCTGAATGAATGGTCTGAGCGTGCCTGAATGAATGAATGCGTGATGTAAATGCAAGAGGCTTTGCTAAGAGTCCCTTCCCCCCACAGCTCTCGCCATTGTCCATAGCGACTCAACCCTTCTCACCTCTCCTGTCCACTGCTGAACCCTCATAGCTCCCTATTTCCCATGCCTTATCTGCCTGCCTCTTCGGTTTGAGCAGTAGTGATATTGTTATTGAAATAGCTCGGATGAACCTCAGTCACCTCGTACGGGTGACATTATTATTAATAGTGGCAGGTTCCTGGTCCTACTTTATGTGCTGGATATGGCTGTTTGGTTACCAAAATGGAAGGTTAATAGGTAGACGCCCCCCGCCCCGGTCTGACCCCTTTACTGACCTCAAACTCATTCTGAATCTCTTTAAGCCCCACGAGATTAATATCTCTGCTGAGGACGTGTGACTACAGTTAGAAAAATACAACCAGTAATTGAATGTGGTGGCTGCATCCGAATACTAAACAACACTGGTAATAATGTATATCCTCCTGGCAACCGTCTGTGTCCTTTCAAAGCTAGGGTTCATGTTTGGTGCCTTCCCAGGGAGACAACCCACTGGGGAGCTTCCTGCCTTCAAGCAAGCATGCTGGACATGGGGCCTGCTGCGCCAGGCCTCCAGCAAAGGAGGAGCAGATTCTTCCTGACCATGACCCACAGGTGGACTCTGCAAACTCCAGGAGAGTACATGAAGCCAGAGGTTTGTTCCCAAAGGTACACTGCCTCACTTGTGCCTGGTTTGAGATGCCCCCATGGGACCACAACCCCAGATCCACAGACCTTCAAGCAGAAGCTGTGGATTGCAGTAGACAGAGTGATATTTCCTAGGAGCACAGGCTTCCTATTGAAAACGTCACCTGAAACTAACTACCATTTTGAGACCATCCCCCTTTCCAACTGCCGTGTGTAGGAAGAAGGGACAATAGTGGCAAGATGGATTTGACTTCTGTTGCTATCTGTCTTGTCTGCATCTCTCCCCAGCCTGATAGCAGGAATGGGTTCCAGACCCCACTGCTGGGACCCATCATGAGGCTGGGCACATACACCCACAGAGCAAAGGCTGCAGAAAAAGTCATGGTGACTATTCACTTAGCTAATGTCACTCCTAATAATACAAGCTGACACTTTCTGAGTGGCCCAGACTCTGCTCGAAGCACGTTAAATACATTATCTGATTTAGGCTTCCCCACAGTCTTGGAAGATGGGCATTATTATGTCTGTTTAGATGAGCGCTGGGCTTGAGAGAAGTTGCTCTGATTTTAAAGCAGAGTGCCAAGATTATTGGAGGCGCCTCTCACTGACTGGGGTGATGGGGGGGGGCTTCATGTCCCTTCTCCTTGAATGGGGACAGAGTCTTCTGGCTGGACTTACTAATGGCTCCAGGGATGCTGTGTGGCTTCTGAGACTAGATCCTGGGAGGTCAGGCACCCAGTTTGTTCACAGGAAGCCATGGATTGGAGAACTGTGTCTCTCGCTGAGCTGTGGCATTTGCCCCAAGGCTGCTTGTGTCAAGGAAGTTGCCAGAGGGGAGAAACGGAAGAGCCTGTGGTCCCCGACCCTAGGCTATGAGGCACACAGATACGTAAGTAAACCCCTTAGATGAGTATATCCCTAGGAGTTGAGGTCTCCTCACTCTTGCTATACACCATCTAAATGATGTTCACAGGGGTAATAATATACTACTTGTTTTAAGCTGGTGGATGTGGGGGCAATTTGCTGTACAGCAATCATAAGCAGAACAGAAGTTAATTTAACTTGCCCAGGGGCAACCAAGCTAGCAAGGGGCAAATGTGGGACTCGAACGTAGGTGATCTGACGTCAGAGCTCATGAACTAGAATTCTGTACTGGGGTATACTGACGCATAGTGTGTATACAAGCAAAATGGTCTCAAATCTGGGGAAGCGGAAGCTAAGCTCCGAGGAAATGACGTGTGGGTGGGCCTTTGCTGGGCCGATGGAGAGGAAGAATGTAGAGTGTAAGGGGTGGGGCCTGAGGCTCCGCCTTAAATACACTGGTTTCCAGCTGATGCTCATGGAGGACAGAGTCAGACTCCCCTAGGAAAACCTGTGCTGGGGGCAGCAGGTCCCAGGAAATGAGCTCCCCATGAGCATCCTTGTAGGTACTCTCTCAGGAAGATGCTCCATCCCGTGGGCCCATTTTTAGTGAGTTCTAAGCTCAGATGTGCTGATTTCACTGCCACAATGCAAGCTGAGTATAGAGTGGGATAGAGTAAGAAAACAGCACACTCAGCCAGAACAGTCAGGATGCAGGGCATGCTAGCCACCCAAGTGTATTCCTTGCACACCTGAAGAAAGTGAAAGGAAAGCTGACTTCATGGTCAGACCTCCAGTGCAGACTATAAGAGTCTCAGGAGGCCCCACCCACAGCTGAGGCAGTTGATGGCTGCTGGGAGAAAAGGAGTCGGTATTTTTGGGGTGTGTGGCCACTGGCAGGTTGCCCATGCTCTGGTGGATGAGCCCACAGCCATATACACACAGGGTACACTAAGTGGACTAGTGGGTTATTAGAAAACAAAAGAGGATAGGATCGGGACAGGAATATGTTGGGGTGGTTCAGGGAGAGTTGCGGAGGGTGAGAGTGGAGAGTGGACATGATCAAAATGCATCACATGCATGTATGAAATTTTTAGAGAACAAATAAAGAAAATTATCTTTTAAAAATCTGGCTTGGGCTCATGTCTCTTGAGTGCAGGCAGTGGGCAGTTATCTGAAGTTGGCCATGTTGTAGAGTTGGTGGTCCATAATTTCACCCCAGAGCCTTTCTGGTGCTGGCCTGGGGGCCTCCACTCCAAAGTGTTGTCTACAGAAAGATCTGGACCTAATTGCCTTCTCGTCTGAGTGGCTAAACGGAGCAAGACCTCCCCATCCCCTCCCACCTCTTCACCCCCTCAACCCCTCCCGGGCCACACCCCCATGCTGTCTGCAGGAGGATGTTTAGGAAAAGTTGGTTCTTTGCGAACGGATCTCAGGAAGGGAGGGGAGGACTCAGGAAGGCTGGGCTGGTGTCGGTCCTCAGAAGCCAAGACTAATTCTGCAACCTAGTCACTCCTCAAACATTTAGTGTATCCGGGTGATTGTTCCCTGGTAGGCCAAGCCGGTCTATCTGCTAGGCCTTTTGTCATGTTAACTGCAGCCGATCAATGGATTGAGGTCAGGACTTCTGATGTAGGTGCAAGCTTAGAGGGAAAAAAGTCTCCAAGATTCATTTTTTCTCGTCTGGTAACACTCCGGTCACTTATTTTTTCTCAGTTAGCCTCTGCCGCTCTAAAGTGGATATTGATCAGTGCTTTAATGCAAACCTGTCAAATTAATTTTGCAGACCTGGGATATGACTGGCCTAAAATTGCTTCTGCATCTGTTGTCTGCAGCAAGCCTATGAATTTTAATCACGGCCAGAATGGGTTGGTGGCTTTTTTTTGTTAGAAACTTGAATAGGAAAGGTTTAAACTGTAAATGCCAGGGAATGATGCTGTTTTGTTCTTTTCAGAAACTCATGTGGTGGAGGTCAAAGAAATTATTATGTCGGCTGTATTCTCGGCAGATGCTGCGGGCGCTTTGCGGCGGGCTTTCTGCGGGCTGCGCCTTGGGAACACTGGGGCCTTCAAGAACACACAGGTGTGGGGATGCGGCTCCAAGGAGCATCAGTACTGCCTCAGCACCGGATGCTTGCACAGTTGGTCGCTCTGGCTTGCTGTGCTGCCCCCCAACTTCCGTGTCTGTTTTGATTTTTTTTTTAAATCCCAGACAGCTTCTTCTCCAGGGGTGGGGGTGAAAGAGGCCTACATACCACATATTTATACCATTGCAGCTCTGGCTGTCTCTGCCTCACCTGCTTCATGTACTCTGGGTGAGGTGATGTCTCTTCTGGACCCAGGTCCATACTAGAGAATGGCTGTGGTGTGCCATGAGTCCTTTTGCTACCCAAGCTCAGGCTCCCACACAGCCCATGAAAGCCTTAGCCACTGCCTGCTGCACTCTTAGCCTGACCTCTGGAGAGTTCTGACCAAAAGCACCCCCACTCCGTCAGGTCTGGGAATGGAGTCAGGATGAACAATTCAATGTCATATACACTTCTGGCCCCTGATCCATCATCACCAGAATGTCCTGCTGCTTGTATGCTTTGGAATATTTTTTTAAAACAACTGAACCACCGGTGCACACAGGTTCTTTTGCACGCCAAGGTGTTTCCAGTCCCTGGGTGTTCCTGGGAGGAGCATGGCAGTCAAAATCATTCAGGGACCCCACTCAAGCCATCTGAAAGCAACCTTGTGAAATACAGCATTGGCATGTTCTATGTTCTGGCTACAGAGAACCAAGAGACCACACCTCCAAGGGCATCTGGTCTCCACCGCGCTCTGCCGTTGTCTGTGTACAGGGTCTTGAGTGTGCCAGTTCTGCCCTGCTTTTCATTCATCATTTCTCATCATCCTTGAGACCCTGGCGCTCTTCTTATGCGTTATTGAGATGATGCTAGGCACAGAGATGGCAAATGAACCGCTCAGTTAGCTCACATAGCTCTTGCTGTCAAAGCAGCAAGACATGGAAAGGCCCCTGAGTGTGGTTTGGTCTCAGTCTCTACGCCTGCGCGTTGATCCCCTTGGTGGGGTATTGCCCTGGCTGGCTCTCTTGTTGCAGTATCTGTGTTATGTTTAGTTCCTTGGTAAACTATTAGGCTCCCCCAGGGCTTTGCCCCATGTATTTTATGAGTGGTAGTATATAGAGGGTCACAGAGAACAGGCTAGGAAAGTGTCTGGGGACAGCTTTGTTGGGAACTTTTGTAAAAGCAACTTTGTAAGAAGAGAGAGGGCATGGGAAGAGAGACACAGAGAATGGCTGCTCCAGTGACCATACATTTAGACGCTTCAACCAAGGGAACCCTAGCTGTGGAAGTCTGGGAAGCAAACCCTGAGGAGAAAGTTGGAGCACTAGGAGATAGTGGACCGCCTCTCTCGTGTCAGAGAGCCGTAATGGGAGGTCACTTGGGGGTACCAGATTGCTCTCATGAAGGCCCACAGAGAGCAGTGTTTGGACTTCCTACCTCCTGGCCACTTCTAGTCTGTCAGAGGTGTGAGGGGAAACAGCAGGAACGGAGAGAAAAGGGATCTTCTTGTGACCCCTCATCACTCACTGCCCCACGGGTCTCTCACACTCTGTGCTGGGGACAGACACAACGGTGGGATCCAGCAGGCAACTGGGGTTACGTTTTGAACTGGGCAGTGCAAATTTATTAGGAACTACAATGACCCGAAGTTGTCATTGAGGAAGGTCAGTGGGAGGTCAAGGAGAGAGGGGTGGAAAGAGGATAAAATCATGCTGTATTGACATCTCATCTACCAATTGCTGACTACCTGTAAGAGCCACACAATATAATCAACAGATTGTGCACAACACAAACACAACCCTACAGTCCTGTCAACACCTTCTCTCAGGTGGAGCAGTGCTGGAAGACACTCGTTTACATTAGGTTAATGAGTCGCTCACGCCCGTCTCTGCACAAAGAACATTTCCTGTTGAAGACCTCCATGAACGCCCTGAGTTCTTCATGGCTACGTGAACAAGAGCTGGTTTGTCATAACGGACCACTCTCCAAGAACACGAGTTCTGTGTGGTTGCGTGGGTAGAAATAAACTCTCAAGGATACCGGGTGTAGGGGCTGAGTCACCCCGGTAACTCCATTTCCTGACTCTGCCTGTTAAAGTCTGCTATTAGTGTTTTTGTGCACAAGTGACAGTTTATGTTCCCCTGCCTCAGAAGGCAAACTGTCTCCTCAAAGGAAGAGATTTCTGTTTCACATACAGCTAGTAAGTACTGGGGACCCACCTTGATTGCCTTGATTCAGTTGAGCAGTTCTATCTGTGGGAGGATATCTATCCACCCACCCCACGCGTTAGTCTCATCCCCTTGGATAGGGTCTGTAGCCAGGCAGCTAGCAGGCCTAGTCACTACCCATGCCTGGGGAGTGTCTCTCCATAGGGAGGACAAGACCAGGAAGGACCGGGCTACATGTATCCAGGAGTTAATTCCAATTTGAGTGTTTGCCAAAGACCTGCTGATTATCTGTGGCTGTGCCGAGCTTGTCAGTTTAAAGGGAGAGCGTGCCTTAGGTGCCCAAATGCCCACATCATCTGGCCTCCTCACTAGCTCTACACTAGCAGAGTCTCTGACCTGTGAGAATAGGGCCCTCTCCCGACAGGTCCCTTTCTCCTGCCCCAGTTTCTCCTGCCAGGCCAAGCAGAAAGCCAAGGATGTGGGAGGCACTCAATGGATGTCCCGTGAATGAGTGTCGGTCTCTGACTCTATGAATGACTCTGTCAATGAAAGGGAAGGAAATGTGAAGCAATTAGACCCACACATACCCAGAGCTCAACTAACCACACGGCTTCCTGCCCTGGAGCATCTGCTAAAAGCCTTGTGCCCATAATGTCAGGTTTGGGCTCCTCAGTCCCTGAGGGGAGGAGCATGGGGTTGCTCTCTGTGGTCTCCAGGAAAAGGCGCTGGGTTAGAGTTCAGAGGGCTGTCCTGCCACTTAATACCTGTGTGGCCTTGGGCAAGCCACTTGACCTGCCTTCCCTCCAGCTTCATCATCCATCAGCTGGAAAAGGGCTCTCTGTGTATCACCCCACGACACAAACAAGCGAGCAAACAGCATTTAGGAGAATCTGGAAGGACCATGTGGAGGATAAATAAGCATTTACCAAGAGCTCCATCAGGGTGCTTACTCACTGCAGAGGACTGGGGGGGGGGTGCTCAGTCCTCCACATGAAGGACCCCATTCTTAGGAAGAAAATCCCCAACTTCAGGACTTGGTCTATAGTGTGCCCAGTTCTAAGGAATAAATGGAAGAAGGTTACCTGCCTTTAAGAAAAGATTCACATGCCCCAAACAACCAGATATTTATAAAGGATTTTGTGATGTGCCACAGAAAGTTAGTCAGCCAGTGGGTGTTTGATAAGCACCTATCATAACAGGCACTATTGCAGAAATCTGAAGGGAGGGTGTGGTCCCATCTAAAGTGCCACATGAGGAAATAGTCGAGCATATATGGAGATAAGCAGATCACAAGTGGATGAGCTGGCTTCAGCATCTGAGAAAGGCTGGGAAGACAGCAGCATGGGAGAACAAGGAAGCAAGCATCTTCACCCGGGTGAAGGGCTGAGGTAGGAACAGCCTGGGGGTGGTCATGTGCAGTTAAGGCCTGGTCAAGGAGAAGCAGAAGTGTGGGCCAGGCAGACAGCCTGGGAGTGGGTGCTGGAGCACGGTGAGTAAGGACAAGGTGGGTTTGTGAACCACGAAAGGAGTTCAAGGCCATGGGAATCTCTGTAGATATAACAGTATGCAGATGACCCTAGAGAGAGCGTGACCAAGTGCACAGACCTCAGTGCTGGCTATTCTGAATCCTGGGAAGGCACCATGAAAGTTCTTTGTGTTCGCCTTAGAATTTGCCACATGTCTAAAATTATTTAAAAAGAAAAAATGGAAAAAATGGAGTTGGGCCTGGGGAACTGACTTAGTGGGCAAGAAAGGGGACTGGGATTTGAATCCCTAGTATCTATGGAAGAAGAAAAAGGAGAAGGAGGAGGAAGAAGGAAGGAGAAGGAATAAGAAAAGGAGGAGTAGGAGGAGGAAGAGGAGGAGAAGGATAAGGAGAAGCAGAAGCAGAAGCAGCCAGGAAACGCCATGTGTGTCTGTAACCCCAGCAGTAGAATCAGCTGGATGACCAGAGTTCGTCAGCCAGGCAGCCCCACCAAAATGGTGAACTTCAGGTTCAGTGAGAAACTCTGCCTTAAACAAATAAGATGCAGGTGTGCAGAGCACTACTTTGCCCCTGGGCTTACACCCAAGGGGGCTCAGGCTTTCCTGTCCAGTGCACTTGGGCCTGTCCATGGACTTTGGCCATGGTGCTTGTGAGTTCGGTGGCTAGTGCCAGTGTGTGAATTGTGGTGGTGTTGGTGGTGGGGGCCTGTGCATAACCACCTCGAAAAGAAAGACTAGGATCATCAAGATGATACCAGAATTCCAGAGAAGTTCAGTTCGTATCAGGAACCCTACAGGAGTAGAGAAATTATCTGGGGTCTTGTTATAGGAGGAGGGAGTAAAACTTCAGGTAGTAACACACTTTGATACGACACTAAGTAGGTTTTCCTACAATGGGAAAAATGTCCAACATGTCATAGTATCCCTGACAGTTCTAAGTTCGTTGCAGATGAATGCTGAGGAAAGTTACTGCGTGGAGCAGTATTACGCTGTTGAAGTTGATGCTGTTTTCACGGTGGAAGAAAAGTTCCATTACATAGTAGAGTTGTGTACTAAATCACCCATTTGCCTGTTAAACAAGCCATACCAAAAGCCAACATAAAGAGACTGTGGCAGACTCTGAAGTTATGCTCAGCAGAGAACATGAGAGGTTTTTTGGGTAGCCCAGAATCCCCGTGTTCATACTCTCGGCTGTTACCAGTGATGCGCCGGGAGAAGTCATTCATCAAACTGGAGCTTGCCACTCAAATGTCCTGGATTCTGACGGAAATGAAGCGGTCGGTGGGAGGACTTCAACTAGAGCTACTTCATGTCTTTATCAAACGTGATTTTTGGCTTGAGGAAAACAGCCTCGTTCCGCCAACTGGGAGACACAGAGACATCATTCTTCTGGGGAGACTCCCAAGAATGCTTAAGAATAGTGTCCTCAGGAAAGTCAACGTGAGGGCATATTGGGGAATACATACGGCTGCTGTAGTGACACACACAGGGACCATACTGGCTGAGGGCAGTCTCAGGACTACAGGATGCAGGGCCAGGAAGAGGAAAAGGACATGTTGACTCTTCCAGTCTGGCCAGGGAAGGCCTAACAAGACCAGTTCTTTCCTGACACTCCTGTCGACAGCTTAGAGGACCCATGTGTCCTGGGCACTGGGGCTGAGGGTGGTGTGGAATGAAGGCAGAAGTATCCTTTTCTCTTTTGGAATTGCCACTCTTAAATCAAACAATCCAATCCAGGTGGAAGAGGGTTGGCAGGGGAGGGAGGGGAGAAGAAAGAGAAGCAGACGATAAAAAAAAAAAAAATCAATAACGCTGCCCCATAAAATAAATTGAGATTTGTGGAATTCACTTCCACTTGACATCAAAGACGCCGATTTGGTGAATTCATTTAAGGCCAAATTGAAAGCGTATCATTTTAATCTGGGTCCCTAAGCTACCCCAGCTTGGTGGCAAGGGCCTTGCGGGGCTAGGTTCACTGTAGTTTTCCATGCTTGTTTGGGCCCAACCTTCACTGCCTTAGGGGAGCTAGGCCCAGCATGCTGGAGATGTGGATGCTCCTCTCTGCCAAGTGCTCCGGGAGCCAGGGCTGTGGTTGAGTTTGACTGCGTGGGAAGCGACTAAGAGACCAGCCAAGGCTTTGGCCATCTGGTCTTGTGCAGCTATTTTGAGCTCCTGGGCCTGAATATTTTCTTCTGCAATCATGAGTGTGGCGAAGGGAAGGTATCAGAGCCCACAGCCTGCTGGATGGATACTGTTCTTCAGAGCTATAGCTGGAGTGAAGAGCAAGCTGGTGGCCTAGGCCTGGAATCTTGAAGAAACAGCAGAGACCTGATGAGTGCAACATGAATTTCCTTGATCCAGGTTTCCCCACCTTTTGCAAAGAGGACAGGACCAAAACATGCTAGGTCAGGAGACAGCCCATCTTAACAGAGGTTCACACCCGGCCTCCTTCTGGAAGCTTCCATTAGCCCAAGACACGCACTTATGGCGGCACAGTCTGTATACAGGCATGTTAAGACTAAGGAGGAACCGTGGACTACTCAAGAGAACAGTAAGGGTGGGGTAAGGGTGGGGCAGGAGTGGCTGGGATGCTGCAGAAATGAAGGTAGACAAGGAAGAACCTGGATGGGCACATCCAAATGCCAACTACCACTGCATAACCTGGCTACTGGGCTCTCTGGGCCTCAGTTTCCACACCTCTCAAGTGGGAACAGAGGGCTGACTGTCCTATGCTCACCTGATGGGGGCTTTTGCTATGGGAATCAACATAACCACTAGATAGGGAACTTCCTACAAGCCATTAATCTTACCCAGGTTTAATGTTCTCCACCACAGAGTAAAAGGGTCAAGGTCAAAATCAAATGTCTTCCCTTCCCACGCCATTCTGGACTTGCTGGAGGTTCTGCCCCTGAGGGACTCTTCCCTGTCAAATGATTGTCTCAACAGTTTCCAGCCCTGAACCCTAGAACCATGGACCAAGATATCTGGGGATCTGGAAACGGGAACCATCAACCCATAAGCTATCCAGGAAGAGCAGCAGCAGCTAGCAAAGGACCAAATCTAAGGCTATGCCCTCCCAGAACCAACTCTGCCTTGCTGGGCTCTTGCTCTGGGCTTTAGGATTCCAGCTTGATTTGACCTCCTCAAATTGAATGTTCACTTTAGCCTAGATTTGCAAAACCATTTGTGAATGCGCCTGTGCGTGGGCTGTTTTCTCTAGGGTTTTAAAGAAAAAACTCATTTCAATGTCAAATTCACAGCCCCAAATTGAAATGTATTCTGAACAGAGTGAGTGGCTCAGAATTCCCGGGCCCCTCGATCAGCAGCACGCCACACTGTAATCACACCGTTCTTTGTGCGTCAGCTGCAGGCCTAGAGAGGAGAATAGAAGGTAGCGCTGACCCTCGAGAGCAAAGAAAAGACTTTTGTGTGGGCTCCCTGAAAGGAGATGATGGGGGAGAGGGACACCTGAACCAACCCATCAAGGGAACAAAACCATTAGGATCTTCAGGCTCCTTAGCCGAGATTGGTTCCACTCAACAGTTTCTGGAGTTTAACTCGTATTTCTTCAAATGTATTGGGAGGGAAGGGGGAATTGGAGCTTGCTAGCACATCTTGGTTCATTTAGGTCAGAGATGATTCCGTAGTATCTCCCTCCTCAGAGTACACACACCCCTGCACACACACACTCACACACAAGTGCACATACACAAATGCATGCACACAGGTACGCATATGCACTCACATATGCATGAACACGGTAGGAAGCAGTCTGAAGAAAACTATGCCCCAATTCCCAAAATGATTGTTTATAAATGTTTGTTTTCAAGCTTGCTTTTTTAAAAAAAAAATGGGCATGGATGTTTTTGCCTGCATATGTGTCCATGTACCATGTGCGTGCAGAGCCTGTGGAAGTCAGAGGAGGGGATCAGATCCCTGAAACTGGAGTTGTGAGGTGATTGTCATGTAGATGATGGGAATTTAACTGGTGTCCTCTGAAACAGAAGTCAGGGCTGTTAGCCACTGAGTCATCTCTTTAGCTGCTGGAGCTTGATTTTAAGTGAATTAGGGAAAGGAGAGAGAGAGAGA
>NC_022020.1:60606972-60612380 GCF_000317375.1 Microtus ochrogaster
GTGAAAGTAGGAAAGAAAGAAGATCTTTTTATTAAATCTGATGCAGGCACCCAAACATGGATTCTTAGCCGTGGCATTTGCAGACCGGATCTGGACCAGGTTAGTGCACAGCACTATCTTCCCTGTCTGCAGCTGAAGTAGCTACTCTGACTCCAACCTGAGATACAGTCATTGTTCTACTCTTTAATACTTTTGCAAAATCCAAACCGAATAGAAACTGCACACGATGACACCCGCCACTTGCTCCCTCACTAGGCTCCCCATGACACTTCATCCATATTGCATTTTTTACTCCATTGCGAACAGCGGTGAAGGGCTCACCATTTTTTAGATCCCTGAGTATTGTAGTCAACTCCATTTCACAGAGTGAACTTAGCAGAAAGCTAAGACAGGTTCTCAGGAGCCAGGTGCCACAGGCTTGTTTCTTAACAACTCTGAGGTATCGCCTGCAGAGGCCAACTTCAAGACCTCTGTCTGATTCAACCACTCATTCTGAGGTTGGCTGTCTCCCCTCTGTAGCACCCAAACATGGATTCTTAGCCGTGCCATTTGCAGACCGGATCTGGACCAGGTTAGTGCACAGCACTATCTTCCCTGTCTGCAGCTGAAGTAGCTACTCTGCCTCCAACCTGAGATGACAGCCTGGCGTACGGAAGTCTTCTGGCTTCAGGACCCCCTGCCAAGGGGAGCTTCTAAGTCACCCGCTTTGAAGCTGAGTTCTCTGTTGCTCACACTCCTGACTGCCCAGTTTGAACTGGTTCGTTCTGAGGGGTCTCTCTTCCCGCTGCTGCTCCCTGAGGATAGTTACTTTGTCAGATTCCCCCTTTCCTCTTGGAATCCTGATCTATGCCTGGCACGAGGCCAAGAGGAAGTTTGTTTTCCAGGTGTTGTCATGTCCAAATGTCTCCTGCGTGGTTTTCTCTCAGCAATTATTCCAAAGGGTTTACCTGTCTCTCTACTTTTTGAGAATGAGCTGAGCTATAAATACAGAAGTAGAAAGGAAGCAGGGAGCAGAGGTTAAATGAAAACATCTATTTAAAACGGTTTCTCAGGGAAAGTGCTCCCATGTTTCCAAGAACAGTTACAGCAGTGTTTCCAAACTTTTCTCTGCCCATGCCCTCCTTTGACACTTTAACTGGTTCATATTCTAGAACTTTCAATAAAACTCCCAAAGGTGAAAAAGACAACTTGCTAACCTAACTTAAAAGTTTCTATCCAGAAATTTCCAATTATTTAGGAAGAGTTTCTCAAGTTTTAATTCCTATAGTTCATATTTTCAAAAAATAAAGCTCCATGGCTATCCCCCAAATGAAATTTCTATAATATTAACTGTTTTCAACTTCTGCTTCCATGAGATTCTAAAGTGGTCCCTGGAGCAGCGCTGGTTTAAACCAGTTATGGTCACATAAAGAGCTCAGACTAGAGCAGGAGAGCCCTGGCTTCCTATGCACCACTGACTTCGTCGCATGCTTTGGTTAACTACCAGTGTGCATGTCTGCTCCTTCTCTTTGGGGCCAGGGTTAATTGTGTTTGTGCATTATTTCAAACCATTGACAGCTGAGATGTGTTGAGCCCCACCAGGGCCATGGGGCTCAGTTACAAAGAGTCAAAGATTTGAGGAGACAATGAGTTTCCACAGCCTTAGAAGTGCTAAGAGCCTAGGATTCTCGTCAGTTCCTGAATCAAAGCAAGGCTTCTTCTAGGCTGGGAAACAAGAAAAGATAGGGGCCCAAACAAATACTCAGAAGGCAGCCCTAGAAGGCAGAGAGGCAAGGTCGTGTCGGATTCTCTCAACAGATTCTGCCCCCACCATGGGCATAGCTGAGAACCACAGGGTCCCATTTCCTGGATCACCTCCATGAAATTCTTCCAGTCAGCAAAACCTCCCCAAACTCTGTTTCCCAAACCGCTCCTCTGCCTAGAAATCTGTGGCTCACCTTTCTCCAAAAACTGACTTGACATGCTCTGCATGGCAGGCACTGCAGGTGCTTTGGGGACACGGGGATGAAATAGCAATGTTGTCTTGAGGATGACAGAGGAAGCATGAACAGAGGTCTCTGGACAGTCCAGCCATCCTCAGAGCACACTCCAACACACCGGAGCACACTGCTTGCTGGAAAGTAGCAAATTAACACGTGTCTACACATGCCCGGGGAGATCAGAATGAGCTTCACCATGCCTCGGTTTCCCTATATGCAAGGTGGAGGCAATAAAGGAGCTCTCGTCAAAGAGATATGAGCATCACATGAGTGAATGCAGGTGAAGTGTCCTAAATGGTGCCTATTATGTAGATTGGGTTTTAGGACTATTGGTTCACTGGGTTTTTTATCCAACTCAAATTAGGAGTAGTAGTAGAATGAGGACCAAGGTGCCCGTTGCCTGTGCTAAAATAATTAAACATGGTCTGAGCATTTGACTGAAATGATCCTAACATCTTAGACTCTTACATAAGCCAACCAAAACCCTGACTTGGGCTCAGTGCCTGTAAATCACCCATTTAAAGGAAAGCAGTCAGTCTAGGTGGCCAACTGGTTACTAATTAGGTGTTTTGACCTCCTACAGGACGGGCCAAACAAGACACCTTTTTATTTTATTTAATTTATTTATTGTTTATTATTTTTAACATAGCCTGTCAAATAGTTGGTTTGTTCTCCCATTCAACCTATAATAACGCTTGCCCCACTTCCTGTTTGGAGCCACCCAATTCTTGAGTTGCTGTCAACAAACTCTAACACTTTGATGTACCAGTGTTTATCTTTCAGTACCCAGAGCAGTGTGGAGCTGGCTTAGCTGAGCCTTTCAGGCTCTGAGCTCAGAGTCTATCCTTGTCCATGCCTTATCCATCTCTACTTCCAGGCAGGGGAGCTTGTCACAACCACGCAGGTCCACCTTTGTAATGACGCCAAACTTGCCAGTGTCCTTGTTCCTCAGTGCCTGACTCTCCATCAGCGGTTATGTTTGTGACACAATGGGCTCTCTCAGGGCTAGAGGTCCTGCATTAGCCAAATCCCATCCCTATCATGGGGAAGAACTTGCTAATTCTAGGACCCGGTGTTCGCAACCTCCAGAAGTATCCAGTGTCCTGATCATCTCTTCCTCCCAGGAAGCACTCCCTAGGAAATACTACAGAGAGCCAGATGAGACATAGCCTCTTTCTCAACTTGAAGGTGACTCCATGAGACATATGCCCAAATAGCAGACTGCCTTGTTTTCTAGCCAACTCCCCATTGTCTTCTACTCTCCACCAAGGACCTTGCATGGGCTTCTTCAAGCTTCACTCTAGCTGTCCCCCACGTCCCAGCTCTTCCAGCTCACCTGCTCCTTCCTCCTCCCTCCAGGTGCCTCCAAATTCCTTCTCCAGCATCCTGCTCCTCCAAGCCCCAGTCCCAAACCTAATTTGCACGTTCAAATGCAGCAAAGTGCTTAGCAACACCAAGGGACTGTCCCTAAACAGGATCTACTCTCCTCTGGAGGCAAAGGTGGCCTTGAGTAGCAATATCATCTTCTGTGAAACATCTGGATCTTTTCCTCCTCCAAGATAAATCATTGGGTTGGTCCTGGTGGTGATGAGCATTTTCCCCAAGGGTTCCCAGCAGGGCCTTCTCTGGAGCTTAAGCTGAAAGTCCTTGCTGAGTGTTGGCAGAAGCGTCCTTTCCCTTTGCTGGACACTATTGAGCATCCCTTCCTCCATCATTCATTCTCACCTTGACCCTTGACCCTGGGTGTTCATTGGAGCTGTAACCTATTAGAGCCAGTGACCCCTGCTATCCTGCCATGGCTACCCGCTCCTCTGGTAGCTCTGGTGTAGGAATAACCTAGATCTCATTGATCTAATGGTTCCTCCTGCAGGGTGTGAGCTCTAGAAGGAGGGACCCAAGGGTGTCAACACTGCCACAGCAGTTCTCAATGCTATGGCAGAGCCAAGTATTCAGTGTTCACTGGCAGGTGGTGAAGACAGTATGGGGGCTCACACAGGCTTCACCACATCTGTGCTATGCCTCCCTTCCTTCACCATCCATTTTTTTAATCTCTTCAGACTTGTGAGCTTCCTGTTATCTTTCAGAAAATTCCTTTCTCCTTCAGCCCATCAGAGTCATTGCAGGCAACAGCCTAAACCTGTCCCTTGCCCCTAACACAGCAGTGGCCATGTGACTTCTGAGCTTCTTTGAATTCTTCTGTCTCTAGGACTATGAGGGTAAACGTGCCTTGGTTCAGCCCTACCCTCAGATCCCTTCCATCTGTAGTGTTTTGTTACAGTAGCATGAACTGACCAGACATTCTTAGCACCCAGAAGCACTTTCTGAGATGTCTTTGCCTGCAGGAGGCAGAGGCATGTAGTGTTGACTCCAGACAGTTTGATCCGCTGTCTGGCCTGTGAGCTCATGACTTCAGAGTCCTGGGCCAGCGTTGTCTCCTCATCCCATCCCCTTCCTTAAGAAGAACTACAAATCTTTCATACGCTAGGAAACCTTAGGAAGACAGAGGGACTTTCAGGTAGCACCCCAAAGGTCCATGAAAATGGCCACATTCACCCCGTTTCAAAGTAATAATTCCTGATTGACCCCAGAGGACAGGTAGCATCCTGCATTGGTGCTGCTGCACTGACTGTAGCTGCACATCAGCTGTGGGCTGCAGGAAAATGAGGACATGATGGTTATGGTGGTTTGAATAAAAATGGTCCCACAGGATCATATATTTGAATGCTAGTCATCCCTGAGGTGTGGTCTTGTGAGAGTAGGTGTGGCCTTGTTGGAGGAGGTATGTCACTGCAGTGGCTTTGAGGCTTCCAAAGCCCAGGCCAAGCCCAGTGATTCTCTCTTTTGTTTGCTGTGGATCTGAGTGTTGAAATCTCTGCTGCTTGTTCCACACAATATCTTCCTGCGTACCACCATGCTCCCTGCCATGATGATGACGATGGATTAAATTTCTGAAACTGTAAGCCAGCCCCAATTAAATGTTTTCTTTTATAAGAGTTGTCATAATCATGGTGTCTCTTCATGGCAATAGAACACTGACAAAGACAATAGTCAAATTCATTTTCATGTATCTAGCACTGGGTCACAGCAGCTGGTCCATTTTCTACATGTTGATATCTAGTTATGCCAGCACCACTTGTTAAATATGCTTTCTTTTTTCCATTTTATATGTTTTGCTTCTTTATCAAATATCAGGTGTTTGAAGATGTGTGGATTGATATCCGGGTCTTCTATTCAGTTCCATTGGTCCTCCTGTCTGTTTTTATGCCAATACCAGGCTGTTTTCAGTACTGTAGCTCTGAAGTAGCGTTTGAAGTCAGGGATTGTGATGCCTCCAGAAGTTTTTTATTGCCCAGGATTGTTTTGGCTATCTTGGGTTTTTTTTTTTTTTTGCTTTTCCAAATGAAGTTGAGTACCGTTCTTTTGAGGTCT
>NC_022020.1:60612480-60641078 GCF_000317375.1 Microtus ochrogaster
TGGCAATAGAACACTGACAAAGACAATAGTCAAATTCATTTTCATGTATCTAGCACTGGGTCACAGCAGCTGGTCCATTTTCTACATGTTGATATTTAGTTATGCCAGCACCACTTGTTAAATATGCTTTCTTTTTTCCATTTGATATGTTTTGCTTCTTTATCAAATATCAGGTGTTCGAAGATGTGTGGATTGATATCCGGGTCTTCTATTCAGTTCCATTAGTCCTCCTGTCTGTTCTTATGCCAGTACCAGGCTGTTTTCAGTACTGTAGCTCTGTAGTAGCGTTTGAAGTCAGGGATTGTGATGCCTCCAGAAGTTTTTTATTGCCCAGGATTGTTTTGGCTATCCTGGGTTTTTTTGCTTTTCCAAATGAAGTTGAGTACCGTTCTTTTGAGGTCTTTAAAGAATTTTGCTGGGATTTTGATGGGCAGAGCAGCTGGTCTATGTATCTTGTGCTGGGTCACAGCAGCTGGTCCACATCTGTCACCTGCACAGGATGCTACAACAACTAGTTCATCTTCTAATCCAAAACAAGATGCAGTGTCCAGGCTTAGTAGTATTCTCAGGCAGCCAGGCTTGCTTAGGTCCCAGCCAGCCTCAACCAGCTCTGGCCTCTTCTTTCTTGAGTTTGAAAGCTTCACAAGGACACTTGAAACGTGAGAACAAGCAAATCTATTCTTTCTCCTTCTCAACATTTAGAAAGCTGTGAGGGGAAACAAAACACAAACAAACATACAACTTTGAGTCACTTGAATCAGGACCAGAACTCAGAGCAAACACAGAGCAAATGCTAACCTTGCTTTCCCCTTTCTTACACTCCTTCTCGGGGTTCCATTCTGTGGCCTGGGGCCATCCCGGGACCCTGCTTCAATGCCTAACAGGCAAATGTCTACTGATGAGATGAGCTACGGTTGAGCTCACACTGGCCAAGCATATCCAGCAGCAAAAACCTCCCCTGACCCAACCCCAAGAACAGTTTAGGCTCCCCTGACACCCCTCAGTTACCCTAGCTTGGTAGCTCTCCCTCGATATTCTCAGCCTGTCAGGTCCCCTGCATTGGTCTGCTTGCTGCTGAGGTGCTCTTGTTTTCCCTTCCTGTTTCTGACAGTGCGATATTGCATATAATAACAATTACCAATGACCTCCACTGGGTTGTCCAATCTCATTCTTGCCGATGCATTTGGTACCTGCCACTGCCAATTTGCCTCAGCTGAGGTTTTATTCAGTGGGATATGATAGGGCTGTACAGCAATCTTTTTCCATTTAAATAGTTTAATTGAGGGAAGCTATCAGATGTTTCCAAATTTAATGTATACAACAATTTGCTTTTTCCTATCTCTTTTCAGAGTTGAGTTGGAAGCAAATGACATCTGATTCTTATAGAAGGAAAGCAATTACATTTCGGCGTCTGCCTTCTCCGGCTTGCATATGTTTTTAAACATAAAAAGAAATTCTTAATATGTAATTGTCAGGTAATAAAAAGGGGAAAATATTTTCCTTTGCGTTTATGAAGTAATTTTTCAAAAGCATAAGGGAATTACATGTTAATGTTTTATGTTTATGACTTCACTCTAATATCGTACTATTTCTTCAAGTTTGGGTGCCCCCCTTCTCTGGAGATGAGAAACTGGGATGTGAGGCGTAGCTTATTCCTGCCTTCTGCCAGAGGTGTCCTTGCGTACACAGAGCTCCCAAGTCAGAGTTCTGGCCTTGTGGACCCCGGTGCAGTGTTGATTTTCCTACTTCAGAATTGAAGGACTTACCATCTCAGCTGTAAACTTCTCGGGAACAGACAGGATTCCCTCTGCAACCTCACGTTCTCCACAAGCCTCCATGAAGGGCAGAGCACACAATAGATGATGCTCAGCAAACACCTGTTGAACAAGTTTACTGAATCAATTACCAGGCAACTAAAAAGCAAATAATTGGAATGATGTTATTCCAGCACCTAATGCTTGCTTGAGAAAAGCTCAGAGGGTGTGTGTGTGTGTGTGTGTGTGTGTGTGTGTGTGTGTAGAAATGGAAGGATGGGTAGGTGGACAGAAGGGTAGGATGGGTGAGGAGGTAGAAGAATGGGTGGCAGGTGACTGGATAATTGGTGGGTAGGTACGAGGTGTGCATGGTAGGTGGTTAGACTGTTTGGTAGATAGTTGATGGGTGGGTAGTGGTAGACAAACGGGCAGATAGATGATAGATGGTAAGGTAGGTGGGTATATGTGTGAATAGATGGACAAACAGACGAATAGATGGACAGACAGACAAACAGAAGGACATTCAAACAGAAGATTACATTCAACTCACGTATTGCCTGATAATCTCTCAGCTGATTCAGATATGATAATCCCCCAAAGGTCTCTCTTAGTTGCAGGCTTACTAACACCAGAATAAGATCACTGCTCTCTGAGCATTCCACAGGCTGGAGAGATGGCAAGAGTGCTCGCTGTTTTTACCGAGGACTAGAATTCAGGTACTAGCTCCAATATGGTGCTCACATCTACGTGTAACTCCAGCGCCAGCAGATCTGATGCCTATACATGCCTATACGCACACGCACACACACACACACACACACACACACACACACGCACACACACACACACACACACACACTTTTTTCCCTTGAAAGGACCAGGGGCTATCTTTCCCTCCCCCCATCCATTTTTTTTTTATTTATTAAGTTTAAACTAACTAAATATATACAAGACTGCCTAATGGCAATTAAATCCAAAAAGAATTTGCTGTTATGAACACTGACATTCACACAGTGTCACCCAGCTGAGGTTAGGGAGAAAGTGGGGGGGCGGGGGGCTAGAAGGTGCAAGCTTAGTTTCACCAGCTTGCCAATTAACATGCCTTAGTGGGGTATGTAAGCCAGGAAAGGCCATGTGATGTGGAAGCCTAAGCTAGCCGGTTCTCCCTGGCCCCGTGGAACTCCGTAGCCCTTTCTTTCATGCCAGCCAAATTTACTCGAGAACACAGTCAAGCAAGTGACTTATGGCTTCAGTTTGAAGTTCCGAAGCTGTTTGGAAATGGGTTCCTGAGGTTGGGAAAGGACCTGCGTGCGGGCGGCCAGCTGGTCTATGTCGGTTCTTCGCCTGTGAACTTCACATCCTAACCTCTGGAGCAGAATGATGCTTTCATTCTCATCACCAGAGTACCAGAGCGTCCCCACATGCTCTACTCTGTCGTGCTTGCTTTTTTTTTTTTTTTTTTTTGTCAGAGATTGGCCGATCTCAGGTCACGCAAGTTGTAAAAACCAGCAGGAATGTAGTGGGTTTTTTTTGCTATTTTTAAAAATTTATTTCTTATTGTTTTTATTGAGCTATGTATTTTTCTCCACTTCCTACCCTTCTTCTCCCCTCCCCTTCAACCCTCTCCCATGATCCCCATGCTCCCAATTTACTCAGGAGATCTTGTCTTTTTCTACTTTCTACTTCCCATGTAGATTAGATCTATATAAGTCTCTCTTAGGGTCCTCATTGTTGTCTAGTTTCTATGGGATTGTGATTTGTAGGCTGGTTTTCTTTGATTTATGTTTATAAACCACTTATGAGTGAGTACATGTGATATTAGTCTTTCTGGATCTGGGTTACCTCACTCAATATGATGTTTTCTAGATCCACCCTTTTGCCAGCAAATTTCAAGATGTTATTATTTTTTCTGCTGTGTAGTACTCCATTGTGTAAATGTACCACATTTTCTTTATCCATTCTTCAGTTGAGTGGCATTAAAGTTGTTTCTAGGTTCTATCTATTACAAATAATTCTGCTATGAACATACTTGAGCACATGTCCCTGTGGTGTGATTGAGCATTCTTTGGGTATAAACCCAAAAAAGTGGTATTGCTGGGTCTTGAGGTAGGTTGTTTCCTAATTTTCTGAGAAATCACCACACTGACATCCAAAGGGGTGGTATCTGAGCAAGAAAGAAAAATGTGCTTGGCAAGCCTGACTCTCAGAGTTGTGGCTGGGGTTGCAGCGCAGTGGTGGAGGGCTTTCGCATGCATGAAGTCTTAGGTTCAACCCTCAGTTCTGAAACAACAAAAACAAAATAAGACACTGACCATGGGGCTGGGGCGATGGCCCCGACAGTAAAGTGTTGGATGTGCAAGCGTGAGGACCTGAGTTCATGACTCAGCACTCATGTAAAATAGCCAGCAAAGGAACCAAGGCTTTGCAGGACCCTCTGAAGTCCCAGCTCTGGGAGGATGGAGACAGGAAGCTCCTTGGGGATTCCTCGCCCACCAGTCCAGCTAAACCGGCAAGCTCCAGCTTAATGAGAAACCCTGTCTCCAAAACTAAAGCAGAGGATGATGGAAGAAGATATCGGCATTAACCTCTGATCTTTACACGCACATATACACCTGTACACACACAATCATATATATGCACACAAGCACACACACGCTAAAAAAATAAACAGTAAATAAATACTTTCCCCGAAGGACCTGTATCTAGTTCAATTAGTTGAATGAACATGGCTGTGCTTCTGAGTCATTTTTTAGCTGTTCTCACAATAAAATACCTTTAATTTTCTCAGGTCATATAAACAATGCATGCATATGGAAAACAATTCAAAATATAGAAAAAGTGAGAAGTGAAAGTTAGTTTGAATTTTATCTCCGGAGATAATTACCATTCTAATTGTTTGTGTATTGAATCATAATCCAGAAATGTGCACTAGTCATACATTTTCAGGCTGATATATTATTATGAAATGAAAACAAGTATATCCACTACTGTCTTAATTACTTTCCTGATGCACTGATAGAACACCGTAACCAAAGCAACTTATACCAGAAAACATTTAACTTGGGGGCTTACAAGTTTCAAGGGTTAGGGTGAATCCATGATAGTCACAGTGCTGGGGTTGGAGGGGGACACGGCAGTAGGCAGGGACGGTGGTGGAGTAGTGGTCAAGAGCTTACATCTTAATCCAGAGAGAGAGAGAGAGAGAGAGAGAGAGAGAGAGAGAGAGAGAGAAAGAGAGAGAGGAGAGCCCTCACTAGAAGAGGAGTGAAATTTTGAAAACTCAAAGCCTGTCCCCAGTGACACACCTCCTCCAACAAGGTCACAGTATAGTGAGAGGGTGTATCTGGAATATGTATGTGTCTGTATATATGTGTGCATCTGTGTCTGTACAGTAAGCATTTAACAACACAGAAGAGGTGGACGCTGGTGCGCTCCACAGGCAGCTTCCAGAGTTCTAAGTCCTAAGTGGCAATTGACTCCTAATGAGAGGAAGTGGAGAGGTGCTTTCCTTTGTTTTCTTGGCAACAGGCAAATATTATTAGGGGTAGAAGTATTTACTCCTAACTTACCCCATATTGGAAGGGGGTAGAAGCGCTTTGTCACCTGCGTCAAGCAGAGTCTGGACTCAGGTAGTTTTCAATACACCATGCTTTACAGATAGCCATGCCGTGCCAGGCTGGCTCCACATACTGCCCAATGTCTAGAACCCCGGACTTAGGCCCCGGAAAGTAATGGTAGCTTCTTAAGTTGTAATGCCAATCAACAATCCCACCCCAAGCCCTCTCCTAAAGAGTCTAAAATAGGCCATGGAGGGCGTTGCCAGCCCCCTGCCGGCGTCCCTGGGTCGGCCCGGGGAGGGAGAGCAGAGATGAGCAGCAGGACACAGCCTCTGCTGGGATTTCTGTCCACCTCAGCAGCTCCTCTGCTGGCAGGAAACAGACGCTCCGGCTTATGGAGGAGGTCAGGGAAAGCGATTTCAATTAGAGGCGGATCACCAAGGTCTCAAGCCAACACAGACAAGTTGTGTAACACCTGCCGCGTGGCGACCCTAGTCATTTATCCTCTGTGGAGCCAGTCAGCTGGGCTTTGCACGAAGCCCTTGTGCACACCCCATCTCCAGTCTCCTTCTGACTTTTGAAAGGAAAGGGAAATAAAAGAGAAGCGGAAGAAGCAGCCACTGCTAAACTGCCCTTCTCTGTGAGAGGGAGGGGGGAGAGGGAGAGGAGGCAAGCCTCCAGCGCCAGTCAGAAGTGAAGTCTGTTTTTCCTCATTCTCAGCCCACCTCCTCCAGGAAGCCCCATGGGTCTGTCATGTCTGAGCGTCTACTTTCCCTTGGTCTGTCAATGACTCCTAAGTTTGGTTTTTTTGCTCCTGATTCTATCTAGCTGGCTGCCTTATGGCTTATATTCTTGGATTACTGGTATAGACTATACACTTTTGTGTTGTGTAGCCTGAATGGCATGATGCAAAGAGCAGGGGAGAGGCCTCCTGAAGTGCGTGGTACTGAGGCAAAAAGGCGGGAAGCCCCAGGGGCCCTCACAAACTCCGTGTGGAACAAGTGTGCAGTATCTCTACACAGGGTGGGTGTGAGGCCCCTCCCTGCAGGAAGTGTGTAAGGCAGCTCCGTGTAGAACAGGTGTGCCAGCTAAATGACCCTGTGGAGAAGCCCAGCGGAGTGGCTAGCTTATGACAATGTCTGCAAAATAGCAGTCAAACTGTTCCCATTTATGTAAGTGGCCAGTGTGCAGGCCAGTTTGAGAGGTCTAACATGGCCTGATGTGTGGCCGTTAGGTTTTGAGTAGACGGTATTCTTCTCTTTCTTAACTGTGCTGCAGCCCTGACAGAGTGGCCCGGCCATCCTGGGAATGAAGAGAGGCCCCAACCTGGAAAGTAATTAATTGTTTTCTTTAATAGGAGATTACTAGAAAGGAAAACCATCCCTTGCTCTCAAGGCCTTGGGATCACCAGTTAGATAAAAAGCCTTATTAACAATCCAAATGTTTGTGTGTGCCTAAGTGTAAGCGTGTATGGGCACTGTGTGTGTGTGTGTGTGTGTGTGTGTGACAGCAATGTCCCAGGTGTCCTAGCCGAGAGGCCCAGGCTCTACGCTTATTCTGCTACTAGAATGACAACCTCAGCAAAGTCACTTAACCTCTGCCAAATGGGGCCTCCATTGCTTTCCCACTCACCTCACTTGGGCATTGTGAGGATTTGACGGCGATAATGGATGTGAGATACTCTGAAAGAAAGAACGCTCCTCAGGTGCCAGGGTGTTCAGTTTGGGGTAGGGCTGCCCTCTGCCAGGGTGGGGAGCTTGCAAACCTAAGGAGCAACCTCATCTCTTATGCGCCCTCTCCTGTTAGCCACATTTCCAACTACCTGCTTTAATTGTTAAAAACCTGAGTGTGCAGCCCAGGGAACTGGAAGTAGGGCAGGCCTAAACTACAGTGGGTCCCTTTCCCCTCTTTCACGGAGGAGAATGAATTCACCATGCACCCAAGAGCGTCACAAGGAACAAAAATCTACACTCATGTTTTAGAGGAGACCTTTTTTGGTTGAGCCGGGGGACTATGGCTCCTATTGTGAGAACTGACCACGGATGTAATGAACACAAGTCACACATGTTATTCATCCTCAGTTCATGACCGAGTATCTCTGCATTTCCTGCAAGGTCCGTGCTCTCTGCCACCTGCCCGTGGCCCTGGGAGCATACTGGGCTGGGAACCTGCCCTTGGCCCCAGGAGCATGCTGGGCTGGGAACCTGCCCTTGGCCCCAGGAGCATGCTGGGCTGGGAACCTGCCCTTGGCCCTAGGAGCATGCTGGGCTGGGAACCTGCCCTTGGCCCCATGCTGGGCTAGGAACCTGGTTGCTTGTGTCTCATATATCTTCTGTTATCACTGTCATTGTGTGCACATTCTTTTCACACCACCTCTGAGCACGGATGGGCTCATGGGACACTCAGAGAGGACACCTTTTCATGGAAAACCCTTTAGGATTTCACTTGATTGCAGCGTCTATCAACAGAGAGACATCCAAGAAACTTGAGGATGGGTTGATGCCTTCTATTGAAGGCCTGAATCTCTCAATCTCAGTCATCCAGGGGCACATGGAAGGGGCCACCTTTATGAGCAGAAACCTTTCTTTTCATACCTTTGACCTTGATGGGAGCTAATAGGTTCTGACTCCCTTGCAATGAGTTCAACATTCTCCTGCCCTATATGAGGCACCTCAGCTCCTCCTGGAGCTGTCCTCTGCCCAATGTCACATGTCTACCCCCTTGGAACCTATTAATCCGTTTCCAGTTCCCAGCCACCACCTGTAGTTGACTTCTGTAAAAGCATGCCTCATTTACCCTCTCTTCCATCTTTATCCTGGACAGAGGTTCCTTGTCTTATCCAACCTGACACCAGAGACTAGAAGCCATCTCTCTGCTTATGGTGAGCCATTTCTGTACCTCTGTTATGTACACCTTTCCTACACCATCCTATAGTTATCCGGCTGGCATACATAGTTTGAGGACCCAAATGCCTTGAAGACACAGCTCTGGGAGATGGTTGAGGTTTTGGATGCAGCCCACATAAACTGTGACTCACACAAACTGTGACCCATGCAAACTGCGACCCACACAAGCTGCGACCCACAAAACTGTGACCCACACAAAACTGAACACTAAGAAAGAAGCAGAATTCACATTTTAGTATCTCCTTCAGGACAAAAAAATGTCCCATGAACGTAATGCTGGGTCACATGACCCTGTCTAGCAAGTCAAGAACATCTTAAACCCAGGTTTCCTGACTCTAACTGGCCTTGCCCACACTGTTGAGCTAGACCAGCTTCACCTGATCTGGCACCTGAGCACTTCCCGTAGGATGCTAGGAGCTGTGCTTCCTCTCCTGCTGAACCTGGGTCTGATCGCTACGCCTCAGCCCACTCACTGCCAGGGTCCCTGGAGAGTGTCCAAGTAGCCCCCTCTTGTGCCCAGAGTCCTGACCTGACCACAGTGCTCAGCTGTAGGTCAAGGGCATGGGGCCCTCCTATTTGCTCATACCATCTGGAAAACGGGCCTCTGACACTTAGTCAAGTCTCTTCAACTTTGAGCTCCCTATGTCCCTTATCACTCAGGATGTCAGTTTACAAGACAAGACTGTGCTAACGGTCCAGGCAGATTCTAAAGGGCTCTGACTGCAGGATTAGAAACACAATTTGTCGCTGGGGCTGCTGTATTAGCTTTTAAAATACAAGGGAGTAAAATGGTTGCTGAGCTACCAACTCTGGGCTGTAATTCCCATCCACTCAGAAGCCCTTAAGTCTAACCTGGTCTACCTCCCCCACTCCCCCCCAGGCACCTGACACTGGTTTCCCTTTTCAGATTATAGCTATAGCATTTTCCCCTTCCCTTTCCACCCTCCAAATTCCCTCTCATCCCCCTCTTTGCTCTCTTTCAAATTCATGGCCTCTTTTTTCATCTTGTTATTGCATACACGTATGTATATAAATATACTTTCCAAAATATGACCTGCTCAGTCTGTGTAATGCAGCTTGCATGTTTTTAGGGCTGGCCATTTGGTTGTGCATTTTAACTGTCCAACTCAAACCTTACTCCGGTCCCACAGCAACTACCCAGGACCCCGACATCATCACCACACAGCCCCCTGGCCAACTTGGTTCCGTTTTGGGGGTGAGCCAGTCCAGAAGACTCCCTTCCAGGGGCAAGAGCAGGGGTGGGGCTGTGAAGGAGGGGTCCTGGCTCCACTAAGCCAAGGAGAACTGTTAAACCTTTGCACCCCACCCCCTCTAGATTGCTCATCAGAAGAAGGAGGCAAACAATGGCCGGCGAATGGGAATCAAATTGAGTTGGGGCAGCGGACAGATGGGGCCTGCCCGGCGTGCACAGACCATCCTATTCATTGAAGAAAAAAAAGATAATCCTCCCTACAGCTTTGAGAGAGGTGGGAGGCACTGGATGGGGGTGGGGTGCCGACTGGGGGGCCCAGATGTTTTTCAGACCTTAGGATCCCAGGCCTTGGCAACCTTGCCCTGCAGGCTGTTTGTTTCTCTGCACTTGGGGACTTGGGGTTTTGTGTATTAGGTCTTCTTAAAAGGAGTATCACTGTGCAGAGAGGCTGAAGGCAGCCCTGGCCATGCCGCACATCTCCAGGAACACGTGTGGGGTGGTTACAACCAAGCACGTTTGCCAGACAACTCAGATGTGCAGAGCTTTCCCGTCAGAAGAACTCCAGAGCTGTCATTTAGTCCTGGCAATGACCAGATGAACTGGACGCAGAAGACTTGGTTAGCTGGCTCAGTTCTTAGAGGAGGAAAATAAAGTGACTGCAAGTGATATGGTCACTCGGTCACGGGCTCTCATCAAGGCATCTGCTACCAAACCTGCAAAGTACACATATGTTTCATGCCTGGGGTCACCTAAACAGCTCTGCCCAGTCTCCACCTTGTGTGAACCTGCAGACAATCCTTCCATTGGTGGAGTTTCTTCCTGATGAAGCCCACCCTCCACTCCCGCCTGCATCTCCTTGGACCTGCACTCACGCCCCCACACACAGATGCGTGTCCCAGGCACATACTGGCCTGCGCTCTGGACCCAAGCTTCATTCTTCAAGGGGCCAAACCAAATGAACTCTGAGATAGTGTCTTAATCCCCATGTTGTATTACAAATTTGTTCTTTGAAAGTCGTCTGCCAGAAAAGAGAAGGCTCCTTCGTTAATGGGGAGGAGGGATCAAGAGAGCAGCCTGAGAAATCAGGTGTCAGGCTGACCTTTTGGAGGGAGCCAAGCGCTCATTCTTCCTATTGATTCCTTTCAAGGGAGATAGAGGTACTTTATCTCCCAGCTGTTGAGCTAGAGGCAGGACCAGCTCCACGGAGAAACAAAGACAAAAGTCTCGATGTCACGCGAACAGGGTCACACAGAGGAAAAACACCACTGACCCACGTCTTTTCAAAACTTGCTATAGGCCTGGCCTTTCTACCATTAGAGATATATTCCATTAAGGTAAGTATTGCCCCCCTCTTAATCTTGGGAAATAGTGGCTCATCTCCTGTATCCTGCCTGGGAAACACATTAGATCTTATATAAGTAGCCTCTCTCGCTTCCTGAATGTATTTTCAATGGAGATTTTCAAGCTTCACTCCTGAGATGATCATACATTCATTTGTTCATTCATCCAGCAAATGTGCACTGAGTACCACCTTACACAGATGATGCTAATCTAGATATGAAGACTGTGGGGGTGAATTAGGTAGAGATAGTCTCCGTCTCTTGATGATGGAGGAAAAGAGATGGTAAATGAACAGATAAGGATCAAAAATTCTAGATGGTTCTACAAGTGATGTGAAAACACGTTAGTGGCATAGGGAAAGGCACCTCAGAGAATGTGGACATGAAACGAGAGCTGACTGAGAAAGTCAGCAGGTTGAAAATAAGGCTAAGAAGTGCACATTTTTTTCTTTTAAGATTAGAAAAAAAAGCACCATGTGCTCTTAACCTCTGAGACATTTTTCCATCCCCAGAAATGTGTATTGTATTCTAAGATCTAAGAGATACCAGGCTGGGAGCATGTTGTTAAATAGAACAGTGGTTTGATCTGATTTTGCTTTTTGGTGTGTTTGTGTGGAGGGAGGTTGTACGTATGTGAGTTTGCACACCCACACTTGAGAACTCAGAGGCCAGATGAGAACTCCAGGTGTCTTCCTCCTCTGCTCTTTACCCTATTCATTCCAGACATGGTTTCTCACTGATCCCTGAGCTCACCATTTGGGGTAGGCTGCCTTCTGCGATCTGCCTGATTCTGCTCCCAACACTGGAGCTGCAAGCGCATTCAGCCATGCCTGTCATGTAATGTGGGTGCTGGGGATCTGAACCCCGTTTTATATGCTTGGATAAAAAGTGCTGTTACTCACTGATGTGTCCCCAGGTCCCTAGTCTGATTTTCAGTGGTAGGAAAGATGGATTGAAGGGGGCAAATGAGAAGGCAGGAAACTCAATTGGAAGGTGTTGTCGTGGTCCCTGGGGAGAGATAGCAGGGTGCTGACAAGGGTGCAGGGCAAACCAGCAGAAGACTGGAAGAGCTCTGGTTAGTACTTGGAATCCTGACTGAAGGTCTGCTGGTGTGGGTAGGAGAGTGTGAAAATTGTCAGAATTAAAATGAAGTCACTCATGTCAAGTCTAGATTATACAAACAAACAACAAATAAAGCCAAGTGGTTATGAAGGAGGGACCTCATGCCATATGAGAATTTTCTCAAGAGATTCCACTAGAACCACAATCTTGTGCCAAAATACAGCCTTGGTACAGGTCTTTGAGGCCCAACAATTGTCAGTTCAAACTTGTGCTGGAGCCCCTTGTTATCGAGGCTTAATCTCCTTGTTATTGACCCTACAGCCAATGATTATTGTATCAAATACCTCACACATTTGCCTTTGCTATGTCTTTTAAATTTTGTTCTTGCTTCAACTCCTTGAACCAAAATGTAACAACTGCGGGACTCTGCTAATCAAAATAAATTTATTAATCTTTTTAGAACCTTCTGGTGTTATTTAGGTAGGCAAGAGAGTGAGAGTGAGGAAGAAAGAAGGACCTAGGGCCACCTCTATGTCTTTAGTGTGGATCCAGGTGAGGATGGGGGGGGGGGGACAGCTCACAGGAGAAAACCAAGGCAGCAACTCCCATTGGCCACATGCAATTAAAAATGGGTTTCTCTTCTTCTGCAACAATAAGCAACAAGAGACCCAGCACCAGCATCTTAGCAAGCCTTGTAATTGGAGAGGTCAATTGGGTTGTTGTGAAGAGCAACATGGATTTAAAGCATTGGTTTAAATGAGACACTTAGAAAGTGCGTGAGGAAGAGGACCATAGAGATGTCCAGAGGCAGTTTGATCTCCACAGCTAGTGTATGAGAGTTAGTAGGGGAAGCAGCATAAAGATCTGCCTGATTAGATGCAGGAACATCTACAAAGTGATAGGTAAAAAAGCTAGGAGAACTTCCAGAAGGAAGAGGTGGTTAACTCTATAAATGCTAGGGGGAATTCAGGGAAGTTAAGAACAGGTGTAGTTGATTATTTTTTACTCTGACTCTTTTGGGGGCCTGCCACCCAGCTCCCAAATAAAAACATGAAGACTTATTCTTACTTATAAATGCCTAGCCTTAGATTGACTTAGCCACTTCTCTTAAATTATCCTGTTTATCTTTTGCATCTGGGATTTTGCCTTTCTCTATTTCTTATTCTGTGTTTGGCTGTGTGGCTGGGTGACTGGACCCTTCTTTTCTCATTCCTTCTTCTTTCTTCCCAGATTTCTCTTCCTATCCATTCTCTCTGCCTGCCAGCCCCACCTATCCTTTCTCCTGCCTCACTTTTGGCTATTCAGCTCTTTATTAGACCAATCAGGTGTTTTAGACAGACAAACTAACACAGCTTCACAGAGTTAAACAAATGCAACATAAAAGAAAGCAACACATCTTTGTGTCATTAAACAAAGATTCCACAGCATAAACAAATGTAACACATATTCTCCAACAAACAGGGAAATGATTTGAGGCTTGGTCATGAAAGTAACTGGTGACTTTGGCAAATGGTCTCTCTCAGTGGTGTGATTGGGACAGGGACCAGGGAAGCTGTGGAGAAAATTAAAGGTGAGATGGAGAGGCAGAGGCTTCAATAAACACCTACCAGGAGTTTTCTGTGGCACAAAAGAAGAAAAGGAGCAAGAACGAGGACATGGGGGACAGGGAGAGTTTAGAATCCTTTTTGAGGTAAAGGAACCCTTAAGAGTCAGACATCCAAGTAGGTCTAGAAATACGAGTTGCTGTTTTCTTTCATCCATCCATGTCAAAAGTGGGAATCTGAGGCTCAGAGACCTGAGTACTGTTTCAGGGCCCAGACTATTTCTAGCCAGGATGAGGCTGTGGGATTCCTTCTCTGGAGTGCTCTCGTCAACTTGACACAAACTGGAGTCACCTTGGAAGAGAAAACCTCACTTGAGGAATTGCCTTCATCATATTGGTCTATGGAGGCATTTTCTTGACTGCTGATTGATGTGTGAAGGCCTGGTCCACTATGGGCTGTGTCATCCCTGGGCAGATGGTTCTGGTTGAATAAGAAAGCAAGCTGAGCAAGTCAGCACATAGCATCCCTCTGTGGTCTCTGTATCAGCTCCTGCCTCTAGATTCCTGGCTTGAGTTCCAGCTTTGGCTTTTGTCAAGGGTTAACTGTAACCCATAAATCAAATACACCCTTTCCTCCACCACACTGGTTTGGTCAGCATTTTATCAGACTATCAGAAAGAGAACTCAGACATCTGGGAGTGGGCCTGAGAGAGGTGACCCAACTCAGGAGGATCTGGGGGCAACTAGCAGGGCATCTGTCCTTCAGGTTGGCACTGTTCTGCTTCCCTATCCTGTGGCTTTCCAACTCGTTCCTTTCTCAGAGATCTTCAGTATGTTCTACAGGGGAGAAAAGGTAATTGTCTTCTTGCCCATCACTAGGTTCATGGCTGAGGTCCCCACAGCCCATCACCAAGACAAACTGAATACTTTTCCACTACCTCTCTCCTTCCCCTCCCCTTTGCCCCACGGCTAGAGATGGAAGCCAGGGCCTCATGTATGGTTGGCAAGAGCTGTATACCACTGAGTGATGCCCTTAGCCTCCGAGTTACTTAATGTAGGTTTTGAAGGGAAGCAGAGTCTTAAAAAACGAAGATCCAACAAAACATGGGAATGCGTATTTCTGCACTAGCTTTGATGGAGAGCAGACATGCATGCAGAAGCACCATTACACGGACTCTGGGTCATTTCACTGCAATTGCTGAGGGACGAGGGAAAACCTGTTGGTTTAGACTCTTCTGGGTCCTGCATCTCGGAGTGATAGAGACACGGCTCTCCTTTGGGAGGTTCTCTCCTGTGAGGGTTTTGTGAATATTTCTGTTTGAAGGAAGGGATCCTTCACAGCCTGCTTCAGCAGGAGGTGAGATGGGCATTTTGTTCTCACGGTGTTCTCAAATGCCAAGGTACTATACGTGAGGCTACCATGACCCGAACTTAATCAGTCTCTGAGCAGGTGGGCCTAGGGTTAAATTAACCCTTTTGTGTAGTTTATATACTCGCCTTCCTTTCCTGAAGGTCCTCCTTGAGGGCTGCCCTCAATTCCTCTGTGTGAAAAGACACAGATAAATGGGCTGAGAGTCCTCGGCAGCACATATTGGCTGTTGTGTTTTAGCTCTAGCAGGGCCCTAGAAGATTCTGTGTTGAACACTTGGTTCTCCAATGGAACTGCTGGAAGGTGGTAAAAACTTTCAGAGCTCAGTTGGAGCAAGTGTGTCATAAGGACTGTTGTCTTGAAAGGTACACTGGACACTGCCCTGCCCAAACTTCTTGGCTGCTATGGGCAAGTTCTGCCTTGCCTAAGGCCCCAAATGATGGAACCAAGCAGCCATAAGCCAAAGCCATGAGTTAGAGTAGTCTTCCTCTCTTTGAGATGGTCTGTCTCGGATATTTTTGTCAGCAGCAGAGAGTTGGCTGACATCATTGGTTCTCATATGCGACATAATCTTAGGGTGTAGTAACAGCCTTGAATCATGAGTAAGCACAAAGAAAGAGGCCTCCGTAGGACCGGAGGGAGTAGAGTTCCAGCCCTGACTCTGTTAATACTTAGTCAAATGCGCTAAATTGCTTTCTTCCTCTGAGCCACAGAGTCCCCTTTAGACAGATAGGGAGGGTTCTAAAGCATGGTGGCTTTAGAAACAGTTTGACACCTTCCTGTATGAGCCTGAGAAAGATGCAGTCAGGAGCTGAATCCCAGCTAACACAGGCCCACATCTCTTGATAGGCCAGATCTGCCACATGGCCAGTCACCTACTCATGGGAAATCCTTGATCACAATGCTGGACGAGTCATCCTGGGGACTCGCGTTCACGAGTCTGCTGCTGTTTTGGTCCAACAAAAGCCTTCACCTTGGGCAGGGGTTCACCTCCTACTTCGTACACTCCAAGGGTTCTTGCTACGCTTGACACAGTGGGGGGAGTGGGCTGCAGATATAGATTTCTTGGAAATCGTATCTGAATCCAGAGGCACACCGTCTATTCTGTCAGGATCCACAGCGGTTGTTATTTTACTCGTTTTTGCTTCAGCCTAAAAAAAAAAAAAAAAGGAGAGAGAGGACAAAGGTCCTTTCCATTTCTCTTCCTAAAACAAACCGAGTAATGCAATCAATTGGGCCAGTGTGGTGCCCACCTGAGCGCTGCAGCAGGTGTCTGCAGCTGATACGATCAGGGGAATAAAGTGCTGTGGAAGCCCACTGATGAGTCCTGCAGCAGGGAATGAATCCGCGCCCATATTCATCGATCTCTCTTCATCCTTGTAACACCTGCATGTCCCACTTCTGCACCCTGCTGGGCAAATCTGGGCCCCCGGAAGTGGCAGCAGAGTAATTCCTGCGAGACCCTGATGTGTGTGCCAGGGGTTGGATTTCCACTCAAAACATGTACTCTAGACAAACACACTAGACAAACACACTCATGGACAGTCTTCACTGTGACGTGGGATGGAGTCATTCAAAGTGAGGAGGCATAGAGGAGGACACACAACTCAAACTCAAACCTCCAGCAGCGACACCAGGACTCTCAGGACACCAGAGACCTGTCAAGGCGCAGGTCACCCCAAGAAGGAGGTTTTCAGGAAGGATGCCCTGGGGAGGAATAATACCTTCTTTGCTATGCTCATCCTTCAGCATCCAGACAAAGCCCTCATGTCCATGTGTGCTGACACCTCTAGGATGGTCTAGAACCATCCATCTAAATATTGGCAATATGGGCAAATATGGGGCAGGGAACCAGAGCTAGGCAAACAGATGTGCCTGGTACAATTCCCACTTCGTGTTGCCCCATGACGGCCAGAGAACCTAATGACCAAAAAGCCTCGGCAGTGCTAACAGAGACTGGCTGGTGTTTGCGTACATCTGCCCCCAGACTACTCCAGTATCTTTCTCTAGCCTTTCACTTTCATTTTTAATTGAGATGCTAATCACTCAAGCGTCATAAAGCTGACCCTTTTAAAGAGTGTAATGAACTGGTATACGGCATCGCCTCAGAGTCCTACAGCTCTGGCGTCTGTCTAACTAGAGTGCATTCATTGCTCCTGAGAGTCACTCCTCATCCCTCCCTCTCCTCAGCCCCATACAACCAGATACCTGGGAAAGCAGTTGTCCTAGACGCTTCAAATAAATGTCATGGGACAATCTGTGGAGAGAGAGAGAGAGAGAGAGAGAGAGAGAGAGAGAGAGAGAGCAAGCTTGCCCATCGTGCAGAGACCAGAGATCAACTTTGGGTTGCTTAAATTGGATAATTTGCAGTCTTATTGTTGAATTGTTGAGTTATTAGGAATTTTCTGCTGTGGAGCCAAATTCATTCTCAGACACATAATCTGGAGACGTTTCCTCTTGTGCTCTACACCATCTTTTCACTTTTACAGATGGACCCGCTCCTTTGATGCACAAAAGCTTCCTATTTTAATGAAGTCTAGGTTTCCTCTTTTTGTTACATTTAAGAAATCATTAAATAATCAGAACCTATCCTTCTTCAAGCCTATGATCTGCTTTGGGGTAAGTTCTGCACATGACTTGCAGAAAGAGGTCCAACTTCAGCTTTTGCGTGTGGCTATCGTTGTTCCAGCATCATTTGTTGCGAGCACTCAGGCTTTCTTATTGAATTGTCTTTTTGCCCTTATTGAAAATCAATTGGCCGTGAATGAAGGCTGTATTTCTGGATCATCAGTTTCATTCCATGGCGGTGTGTGCATCCTTATGCTAATACTGCAGCCCTCGTTCCCACAGCTTGTAGAGTGTGGGCTTTTTTAATGTTTTGCCTTCTCTTGTTAAAGTTTTTCCTGAATATTTAACTCTTTCTAATACTATTGTCAATGGAAATCTCTTTCTAATATCATTTTGGAGTATTCACTGCTCATGCTTGGAAAAACAACTGATATTTGTCTATTGACTTTTGTCTTATAACTTTGCTTAACTTAGTTGTTAGTTTTCATAGTTTTTGTTGTTGTTGTTGTTGTTTTTAGGTTCTCCAGGATGATGTATATGGATGATCTTTTTGTTTTTATGGTTTTAATTCTTTCTTTCCAATTTGATGGGTTTTATTTTATTTTTCTTACTTTATTATCCTGGCTATAACATTATACACTGGATAAAATTGTCAAGAGTGAACACTTTATTTATATTCCCGATCTTAATTTCATTTTCAGCTCCTCCCCGCAGGCACTATGCTAGTGTAAGCTTCTGAGGTTAAGACATTCTCTTCTATTTTCAGTTGTTGAATGTTATCTTGAAAGGATGTTGGGTTTTTGTCAAACATTTTCTGTACCTGTTGAGATGCTCATATGCATCATGTTCTTTATTCTGTTAATATGGTATTTCATATCAATAGACTTTCTGGCTTTGAGCCAACCTTGCATTCTTGCAATACATTCTACTTCCAAGACTGCCGTTTCTAAACTAAGCATATAATTAAAAAAAACAAAACCTCTTTGTTACCTTATTTAAGACCTGAAGTCAAGGCAGGTTAAAAAGTAGGATTTCTTTTAAAACCTAAAATGTATGAATCAGCTAAAGGAAGTCTCCTGGCTCATGGAATTTTGAAGTTTATAAATAACTTCACATCATCCCCTACTAGTGTAACTTTGAATAAGAGAACAGACTAACATCAATTTATATACGCATGACCCATCCTAAAGACTACAATAAGCACAGAGATACATTTTTCAAAGTTATGCCAGAAGATCTGAGAAGTGAGAAAAAGAGAAAAATGATCCATACTTTTAATGCTTTGTCAAGACTATGAATAGCTCTTGGGACAAGGATGAAATTAGTTGAGACATGTAGAAAAGAAATCATCTTTTGTGGGGTACAATTCTGAAATGTTTGACAAATGCTTGACGTCATGTAACAAGATACCCCAGTCTAACATGCCATCAAAGTATTCCCTGAACTCCTCCATAGCCAGCCTCTCCCTCTATGCAAAGACCCTGGAAACCATTTGTCTGTTCTTGTCCATAATTTTGCTTTCCACAGAATGTCATGTAAGTATAATAATGTGATATAAAGTCTTTAAAGTTTCACTTCTTCCACTTAGTAACACTGTGATATGAGATTTCCCTCTGTCTGCTGTGAATATTATTGGCTAAAAAGAAGCTGTTTTGGGTCTGTGATAGGGTGGAGCAGAGCTAGGTGGGGAAGCAGCCTCCTACAACAACACTCCATCTGTAATTAATATGTGTTGTGTGCGCCAGATCTTGTTTTTGTGACTGCTGATTATTTAATCCCCTGTAAGGATGTGTTAATATTTGTTGCCCATTGGCCAATTGTAAACACTTGAATTGTGTTTTTCTTTTTGTGGGGCAGTTATGGATATCAAAGCTGCTGTAAACTGGGCGGTGGTGGCGCATGCCTTTAATCCCAGCACTCAGGAGGCAGAGGCAGGCGGATCTCTGTGAGTTCGAGGCCAGCCTGGTCTACAAGAGCTAGTTCCAGGATAGGATCCAAAAAGCTACAGAGAAACCCTGTCTCGAAAAATCAAAAAAAAAAAAAGCTGCTGTAAATACTTCCACCCATGCTTTGAAGAGGATATTATTCTATTTCTCTAAGGTAAATATTCAGAAATGAGATTGTTGGGTCACATAGTAGCATATTTAGCCCAATAAGAATTGCCCAGCTGTTTTCCTAAGTGACTATAAGTTTTTCAGAGTCACTCTCACCACACTGTTAGTGTGTGGGATGTCCACATGCTCACACACTTTCTAAACCTTCGTGGGGTCCCTTGGCCTTGCTTTGCCTCTGTCTTGGTTTTTATCACCTCTAGGAGTGTAGTGATCTTAGTGACTGGAATCATTTTGATGTGTTTCTGTCTTTTTGCACTTGTGTTTGCTTTGTACCTGATGAAAACCCTAGTGGACCTTCAATTTTTATGAACTAGCTTTTGCTGTAATAATAAAGAGTCTTTCTCACATGGCAACCTTTGTAATGCTGGAGGATATTCACAGAGTGGACTTGACACCAGCACCTCCTATGGGGCTGGCTTGTCTTCCATTTTTGTCACCATAAGCCACACTGCAATAAAGACCTTCCCAGAATGGTTTTCTCATTTTCTGGGCTAGGTTTTAAAGGCAGAATCCCAGAAGTGGGGTTCCTGGGTCAAAAATATAAACTTTTTTATGTCTTTGGATTGCTTTCTGGAAGGTTTTATCTACTTACAAGACCACCACAGGATACACAACAGTAACAATTTGAGATAGTGGGATGAAAAAAAAATATTGAAAAATTTATTTTTATTTACTTATGTGTGCACGTATGTACATGCACATGTGCACACATGGAGGCTGGAAGAGGGCACCATATCTCCTGGAGCTGGAGTGCTTCTGGAATATCTGCTTTATTAACATGGGTGGTGGGATCTGGGGAGCCCACAATTACCCAGCAAGAACTCTGAACCACTGTGCTCTCTCTCCAACTCTCCCATGACCCACCAAATTATTTTTTAGAAAAGTTATTTATCAAGACATGGTGATACAATTGTAATTTTAGCACTAGAGAGGCAGAGGCAAGAATATTGACTCAAGTTCAAGGCCAACCTGCTCTAAAATAGTGAGTTTCAAGCCAGCTAGGCACTGTGTCTACACACACACACACACACACACACACACACACACACACACACAATTTAATGCACAAAAGATGATGTTTTAAAATTTTCATTTTAAATTCTGTTTAATTTGCTGCTGCTTCGGGACTGTGCCCTAAAAGCGTTAACCAAACGTTAGTATGGTTGACAGTTTGGTAAGTTAAAGCAAGCAGGGAAAATTGATGAGATGGTAAAACAGAAAACACTGAAAGGTCTGAGTGAAGGGATGGTGCTTGAGGAAATAAGTGGTTTAAGTTATGTTTCTTGATTTCTAATGAAATTGAACATTTCTTTTTATTCTTGTTTACCGATTGCATTTTTTATCCTATGAAATATACATCTCCATATGCATACTTGAGATACAACATATATACAAATGTACATACATCTGTAGCTTGTGGAATCCTCATACCTTCTTCTTGAGTAACATGATAGTTGTAATAATGAAGAGATTAACTCTTTGTCATAGTAGCTATAGTACTTTTCTTTTAAAACTTAAGCCATTTGTTGTTCTATATAACCAACTGCCCCTCTTCCTCTGCTGCTTTCTACAGTGCAGGAAAAGTATTTGCAGCCCTCTCTCTTGAGGCTTGAAAAATGGCTGGTTTAGTTCTCTTCTAGATTTTTTACTCAGTTTAAAAATAATTATAAGGGTAACATACAGAGTTTATATTGCTATGTACTGGGATATGTAATACGAAAAAGACATTTTTCAATTTAGTACCATAATTTAAATGAAATATTCTATGAAGGCACACAAGATTGAACCTAGGTTAATCTCAGTGTGATCCATTTTGGCAGTCTCGGATATCATGTGCACTTAGTACGGATGATCTATAAACAGTGGCTAAATCCCCAAATGTTGACACAGTGGAGGGATGTTGGAGAGACTGATGGGTCCCCATTCAGAATCAGATGGCTACTGTGGTTACGTACTGCTTCTCATACTTTTTAACCCTCGTGCACTCCCAGAGGTAGACACATGCCAGTCTGCAGCAAGGGACTGCCTTCACCCCGCTCAGCCAGACTCACGCTGGCAACTCTGATGTCTAGGATTCCCGGTCTCTAGAAATTACCCCGGGTTGTCAGGAACAACATTCCTGGCCTCTTTGGCTCCATTGAACCTATTGCTCACTCCATTTGTCTGTTGGTGTTTGAAGCAAGCAATAACTCTCCTGTCTCAATCCAGCGCGGGCAAGCCTTCCCCATACTGCGGGCTGCAGCTGACCGTGTCCTTTCCTGACTCTTTGGACAGACGTGGAACAAATTCTCTCACACAGAAAAATCCTGTTCCTCAGACCAAGGCCTTCTCAATGAGCAGGGACCTGGCCATTGCCCCCGTTTTGAACAGATAGAAGGAATGATTTCATTTTCCAGAGTTATGCTGGGACTGAGCATCCAACCGAAAATTCCCCCGGGAAACCGCAGAGAGGGCAAGAGTGACAGCCAGCAGTTCACTGAACCGAAGCCCCTCACCCCAACCCAATCAATATTAAGACGCACAGGGCGGCTGCAGATCCGTGGCTGAGGACCCATCTCCTCCTAGAGGGTGCAGAAGCGGGCCAGGAGGGCAGAGGTAGGGAGGAGTCAGGCCTCTCCATCTAAATGAGGCAGGCTCTCCTCGGGGGCTGTCAGGGCACTCAGTGTTTAGTTAAAAACGCTCCAAAAGAAAGAGAGAGCGGTAAGGCAGAGAGCTTGAAGTGGATCCTGAGTAATTAAGTGTATAAATTAATTCTTCCCCCAAGAAACGTGCCTCTCCTATTATTAGATTCTGCTCTCGAAGGAGCTACATCCAAGGAGTGGGTTTCCAAGAGAGAGCAAGAGAGCGAGAGCGAGAGCGAGAGCGAGAGCGAGAGAGAGAGAGAGAGAGAGAGAGAGAGAGAGAGAGAGAGAGAGAGAGAGAGAGAGAGAGAGAGAGAGAGAGAGAGAGACTGGGCTTTGCTGCCTGAAGCCTACAATCAAAATAAGCGACATGGATGTGTCTTTAAAAGAGAGATCTGTGGAAAACTAACGGGTTGTCTGTCAGGGGTGGGGAGTGAAATATGACCCCCTCGGCCCACTGAGTGGATGGATAGGAAAGTGCTTGTCCAGCCACGGACCCAAAGGGATAAAGTCCAATGATAACCTTCTCAACTGCTTAGCACGTAATGCATGTGCTGTTTTGATGCTAGTAATGTGTTTTGGGTTTTTTTTTTTTTTACTTCTTCCTATCTAGGAGGAATGAATCAAATATGAGGAGAGCTGGAACATGATTTTCAACCCATTGCTTTTGATTAAGTGCCCGAGCAGGCAGGTCCTGAGACTTGCAGTAGTACTAATGGGGCATAAAGTGCTATAAAAAGGATGGGGACCTACTTTTGTCCAAATGCCATTATCCTGGAATCAGAGAGCCTGGGTGTAATATGTCCGCAGTTAACCTTTTTTTCTGACAGGAAATTTTCTCTGTCTACTCACACCATCAATTACGCTGCATTTGGCCAGAGTGGTGAGCGATCACCTTATTTCCAGTGAACAAGACACTTGTACCAGGCTCCCGAGTGCCTGACGCCCCGGTGCCAGGGGTGAGCTGGCCATTGGGGTTTGGACCAAACTGTTGATTGTTTTCTGTTTGCATACTAATTTGCTTATTTTGGGAGGTGACATTTAAGTAACCGAAAACAAAATATCATCGTTTTCATCCTAAAGGTAGTTGATGGAGGCACGCCACCCAGAGAGGAGCCTGCAGCTGGCGATTAGCCTGAGAAGCAGGGTTAGTGTGGAAGGTCAGAAGGGCTAGATCCGAAGTGCAAAGAGACAAGCTAAGGGAACAGGCTTGTCGTTTTTAGCTGAGCTACCCAGGGGAAGCCTATTGGGTGTCTGTCTCCAGGGACTCTGGTCTCAGGGTCTTGATCTTGTCCCAGCCCTACCCCAAGGACACTGCTCTCTCAGCAATCTCCTGGCTGCCTCTACACCATTCCAAACTTTGCAATACATTTTTTCTTCTTTGCAATCAGCAAGTTGCAGATTGTCCAACTGTTCTGTCATTTATTGTAAATGGCTGCAAAAAGGAAAAAAAAAAAGGAAAAGAAACAGAAAAAAAATTCCACGACGCTATAACATAGTCCTGAGTGTAAATCAAACATTCCCTGTCATGTTGATAGCTTGTGTTAGTCTAATGTATTTTATATTACTCAAAAGCTTTGAAACCCTGCAGCTTTCTTCATATAGGCCATTATGCGGTTATCATTAAATTGTCTTGCAAAGAACATTATCGGTAATTATAGCAGACACTAAAATCAAATGATCAGAGTGGGACCTTTAACACCAAGAGGAACCATTAGAAGTTAATCAAATAAAAGGATGAGAATAATTATGCTAGGATTAAGCAGTAATATGCCAGAAGTTATATACTTTGCTGACTATATATCTTTACTCCCAGCTTCCTGAATTTCCTTTCTGTTGATGTGTTTTTATATAATACTTTGGCACAGAATGTAAACGACAATATTTTTTGTCATGGCACAATCGGGCTCGAAGGTTCATCGGCTGTTCATATCTGAATGCCTTCAGAGGCACGGAGGTAATGATGAAGATACAAATAATAGCAATAAAAAAAGTGCAAAGCTGGAAAAAAAATCCATTGGTCAATGAAGCATAGCAAAGTGATAAAAATGGCGGCTGCAGCGGGCACAGGTGCAACAGAAGTGGCAATTGGCTGGTTGCTCTGTCATGGAGCCCAAGTGTTTCTTGTGTGGAATCTGCCTCAAGCTGGCGGTCCCACACACTCTCCTCTGCCTCTGCCAGTGTTCGTGGGGAAATGAGGAAATAGGGGCAATCACAGTGCCAGGAAGAGGAGACCTCAATGTCATGCCTCTCCCAAGTCCCCCAAAGCACACACCCCTGACACCTTGCAGACATTCACACTACTTTGGAATGAGCTGAGAGAAACACGTGGCTTCAATGACTGATAATTGGGCTACAGTGAGAGAGAGGTCCCTCCCCCCAAATGTGGCCCATCTTAACTTCCAGATGAAACCTGGGCCACAGGGCAAACAGCATCGTTGCAAGCAACTAAGACAACAGAGACTGATTATAGCATAACCGTTGATAAATAAAAAACATCCCCTTCGCATAAAAACTAGTTCATGCTAGCAGGTTTGCCTGTGTTCCAGTGAGTGATGCAGACTGGAACGCACGCACCGATGAGACCATCATAAAATAGTCTGCTTAAAATGTTGCCATTTCAATGCAAAGATACAAACAGCAAAATCATTCAAATGCTAGCATGTGATCTAATATTGGTACAGCTTTTATGGTTTGACATTTCTTTTTGAGGCTTTCTAAATTTTTAAAATGAAGGTACTGCTCCATTTCCCAGAAGTCAAAACTGATGTCATCTGGACATGGTTATAGAGCAGAGATCAGAATAAGTCTCTTTTCAGTCTGAAGATGGGCTTCTCTGCTACTCTCATAGTGTGTTGGGGGCGGGGAGGGCATCGGTTCCCAGAGTCCTTTCCCGGGACTAACATTGCATACCACCCTTCCACCCAGAGATGTGTGAAGTCAAGCTTGTGGAAGGCTTGCTAAGTTGAAAATAGGCTTTCCAGGCACATTGCAGCGCTCTTCTTGTGAAATGGCCTTTTATTGCCTTGGATGTTTCCAGATTGCAAAGGCCTACCTCAGTGTGGGACTCAGGGAGGGGTCCTCTGGGAAAGAAGACAGGACTCACTTTAGGTGGCACAGCAGAGGAGGGGCTTGGAAGAGGCGCGGATGGGAAACACTAACTAGAAGAGTTAGCCTCAAAACTTCTCCAGCTGACTGCAAATCATAAGGCACTCAGAGTAGAGACAAGAACTTAGTGTGGATCTGGACATGAGCATAGGCAGCTAAACGTCACAGTTGATGACAAGGCCCCTGGTAACATGAGTATATGAGGACCCAAGTATATAGCACCTCACCCAAAACTCCTGTTAGGACCACATAGTCCTGAGTGAGAGAGAACAAGTCTAGAAAGCTATAGGGAACCACACCGCCATGAATCTCAGCCTCATCAACAGTCAGAGACAATCCTAACCCATGCTTGATAAGATGCAAAAATGACAAAACCAACCAACTAACAACAGCAAAGGTGTGTTTGGGGCGCTCTTTGTCAAGGTTCATAATTGTGGGTACAAGGGAAGTCTTGGGGGACTGGCTTTGCCTTCTTCTCAGATGGGCTAACCTTGGAACTTGAGACATCAGTGTCCAGAAGGAATCAAGAATCCCCCAGCCATAGTAGCTATTCTAACCTGGACTCACCATAGTCTCCTTGGTGCATCCAACTATGCAGAACACAAAGGGCAGACTTGAAAGTGAGAAACAGAGACCACGGTGGTCGGGAAAGGGACAATGGGGGGCTGGCCTGGCCACCAGACAGTTCACAGGTAAGGGACAACAGCTAGAATGTGGCGTCTGAACTTTGGTGTTGTGTATGTGTTCTTAATGGTTTATTTTTTTTTTAATTTTGTTATAGGTGTTTTATTTATTTGGTTTTGGGTGTTCGTCTATGATGTTGTCTTGTTTTCTTAGTGACTGAGAAAAATCCATTTCTATGTTTGTTAACGAAGATGTAAGTATGTGGCCAGAAAAGTGGCCCCCGTGTCTTGAAAGGAAACCCCAGAAAAGATGTTAGGGAAGGCCCACAGTAGGGCAATGTAGTGGGTAGGCACAAATAAATCAGATTCCCTGAAACCTCCTGGGCAGAAGAAAATTTTGCTTGAGGAATGGTCTTTACCTGATGATTGTACTTTGGGCTAGGGAGACGGCACAGCAGGTAAAGGCACTTACAGCCAAGCCTGACGACCCGAGTTCAATCCCCAGGACCGCACGCTGGAAGGAGAGAACCGAGCAGTTCTGGCGAGTTGTTCTCTAACCTTCCACACTTACACTGTCACACTGCATGCCACCCTCCCCTTAAAGAAATGGAAGAGAAATCCGGTATTCTGGAACATGACCAGGGACACTTTACTTGGTTACTGGCTTCCTACAACAGTAGTCACAGTAGGGGAGTCAGAGGTCACCTTGGGAATCTTGCAAAGTTTAGTGATCAGTTGATCTATCTGGCCACACCCATCAGACACGGGGAAAGTCCCAGCTTCCACAGAAGCCTTCCCTCTCCCCCTAGGTGAAGAGAAGAGACCAACTGATGGTCTCCTCAGACCTCTGCTTTTGCACAGACACAGTATTTTGCAAAATTAGAAAAAAGCCTCTGCCCCATTGTTTTATCAGTAATTCACAGTAACCATAATAAAAGGAAACAGTGAGACTTTTTTTTATCCCATTGTATAAGGATAAAATGAAGAAGACAGTGGTCTCTCTCTACAGCAGGGAGTGGATGGTCCCTTCTGACCTGCCCTCTGTCTGTTTTACTGCACACGTTCCCGTGGCAGGGCCATCCCCCCAGGGTAATCCAAATGGGGATTGATGATGGAGATGTCACTTTTGGGAGTCTTCTTAAAGTCAAACCAACTTCAAGCTTCCACCTGCTAATGACTTCTTCTTCTTCTTTTCTTTTCTTTTTTTTTTTTTTTTTTTTTTCGAGACAGGGTTTCTCTGTGGTTTTGGAGCCTGTCCTGGAACTAGCTCTTGTAGACCAGGCTAGTCTCAAACTCACAGAGATCCGCCTGCCTCTGCCTCCCAAGTGCTGGCATTAAAGGCGTGCACCACCACCTCCCGGCTGCTAATGACTTCTTAGAATTAGAAGCATGGGCCCTTGAACCCTGGGCTCATTCACCATTCCTTCCTCCCCTGGCTGTTTCCCATGGCTAAAGGCGAGGAAGCATGTAAGTCCAGTTAAGCCACGGCAACACCACTTGTTCTTGTGGTGTTTTCAAGGATGCAGCTCTGAAGGAGACTTTTGGATATCTGCCCTGGAATGCATGAGGATTAGGGGCAAGCAAGGTCTCTATCAAATGTGGCCAAGCAGTGTCGTACATGGGGCAGAAGCCGAAAAGTTGCTGCCTCTCCTCTCCCTCCTTCTACTGAGTTCTTAAATTATCTGTGAAAACCCAGGTGTCAGCTGTCCACCTGGTACCAGCCAGATGAGCCATTAAAAATGCCAGGAAGAAATGAATACCTAAATCACCCTGTCTCTCCGAAGGTAGAGTCCTCCCTAATCACACGGCCTATCATATTTTCTTCTTCGCCAGATGGAGGTCTCCTTTCAAAGTCTGATGGTCACAGAGACAAAGATATGACTTCAGCCTTAAGTAACCATTGAAGTTTTACTCCAATAGATTATTTGCTAGGGGTAAGTAACATAAAAAAAAATGCCCTTGCAGACAACAGCTTACTTTCTCTTGCTTTTTTAAAGGGTAATATTTAGTTTCATCTTGCAACTACTTGGGAAAATTTAGGAGTGAGTTAGAAAGGCTGGTCAACAAGTAGAACTTCATAAATTGCTTGGGCCCTAATCAATACATATTGTCATCCACTCTAGTCCTTCGGGCGGCTTTCTCTCTGCCTTGAGTCGCTGGTGTATTTTATGAGGTTGTTACAGTCTGGGCTTGCATGGCCTGGGCCTAATGAACCTGTCACCGCCACTATTGATTGACATGCCAGTGTAAGTGAGACAGGCGATTCCGATTGACTTCCTAATTACTGCTGCTGGGCTGCCTCACCCACTGCTAAGGCCAGAGGTTAATAGTTTTGATGTTCAGCCGCTCCTAGCAATGGAGGCAGACTCCTCAGAAGTCAATACCCGAATCAGGTTCTCAAGGCTACTGCCGGGCCTGATCAATTAAGTCCTTCGCCTTCCTTCTGGTGGTGCTTGACAAGCGGCTGATGAGTGGAGGAGGTCAGAAAGCAATGGTTTAAGGGAGTTTAGCAGGCGCCAACGTCCATGGTCAAGGGTGAGAAATGAAGAAGGCTGCAGTTAGGTGAGACACACTTGGGTGACAGCAGCGGAAAGGCCTCTCCAAGGTGTGGATTTGCTTCGCTGTGTCCTTGCCTTTCCACACTAAGAACTGAAGATTGAGCGATTCTTTTTCCTCCCACAGGGATATCTGGATATGCCAGGTGCCACAGACTTGTGGAAACAAACTTCTTCTTCTTCTCTTCTTCTTCTTCTTCTTCTTCTTCTTCTTCTTCTTCTTCTTCTTCTTCTTCTTCTTCTTCTTCTTCTTCTTCTTCTTCTT
>NC_022020.1:60641412-60652192 GCF_000317375.1 Microtus ochrogaster
CAGCAAATGTTCAGACACTTACTTCCCAGCTCTGGAGGCTGATGTCCAAGATCAAGGTAGATTCCATGTTTGTTTCATGGCAAGAGGCCTTTTGATATTCTCACATGGCAGAAGAAGGAGGGGAAGGCTGCTGTCTGGGGCCCCTCTTAAGGGCTATAATCCCTTGTAACCTTAAGACCCAAAGGCCCTGTCCCCGACACTATCACATTGGTCACTGGGTTTTAGCCTGTAAGTTTGAAATGGGATGCACACATCAGGGCCACAGAACGAGGGCAGAATTAAAAGACTTACACAGTTTTCATGCATCCAACAGAAACAAGTCAGATATTCACCCTGTCCAAGACAGAGTGGGAGTATGCAGACTTCCAGTTGCTTTTGTTCATAGTTTGCCTTACGAACTGGTGATGTTTATCTATCCATCTTTAATCTGAACTCCCAAGAGGCCACGAAGTGTCTATAGGAGTCAATAGATCCATTTTTAATGAGGAAAAACTAAGGCTTAGCAAAAGGTAATTGACTCTGTTGAAGTCATACACAGTAAAGACATAGAGAAGCAAAGACACCCAATGCCTGCAGAGCAATTCAGATAAATCAGACTGATGTACCTATCAGTCAATCATCTCTGCATCCACCAGTACCACTGGCTGACAAGGAGGACTCCAAAAGCTAAGGGAGGGCAGGAAGCCATGTCAGCAGAGTATGGGGGAGCTGGGCAGAGGCTTGCCAGAGGCCTCACACACCAGAGTCACACAAAACAGGATTAATTCTTCTGGAAATGAGTTTTGACACGTAAGCAAAGTGCCATAGAGACTCAGTGCTCAAGGGTTTTACTGGGTCATGCCCAACCCTGGCCAGACTCCAATAAGGAAAGCAGGTATTCAACGTAAGTGTGTGGTTTGTGAGAGCTGCTTGAGAAGGACTTGGGAACAGCAGAAACTCCTGGAACCCAGCAGGCCTTGACAAGGTCAGGGGTCTTGGGCCTGAGTAGTAGCTCTTCTCTGAAACCAGGAAGAAAGGTGCAAGGCTCTGCCACTGAGGCTCCTCATGAGAGCCTCATGCCAAAGAAGTATTTCTAAGAACCCTTAAGTTAGCAAGGAAGAAAGGGGGAAATGTATGAGTCCACTATGCATGTGAGTTATTGGCCTCCAGGGAAGTTATTCAGTATGCACAGTGTGCCTCTGTGGCCAATGGCTCCATGTCGTTCTTGAGTAGGGACAATACAACGTCACAAATACAGCCCTCTGTCGTCATTCAGAACACATGCCAGCTCCATGGCATCACCCACCTTCCTCCCGCAAGTCTGCTCGGCACTAACCCATTGCACTCTCTTTCTCAGGAGCAAGCTTGATGAAGTGTTGACAGCCCAGGCAAACCTGCACTCCTCCACACTTCCGTCTTCACACTGCTGCAGAGAACATGGCTCTCAGATCATCTTATTTCATCCCCCTTTCTTGTGTGTAGTTAGCACATCGCTTTTGAGCTAAGTCATGGACTTTAAGGACACTTATTCTACCCCCTTTGTGTTCCCGAGAGTGTGGTATAGTGCCCCCCCCCATTCTACTTTGCTCTAACAACCCATGATCATGAAAGAGAACTCATTATCTGTTTTGCTCGGTTATTGGGCTAACCTCCTGAAATGAAAACCAGGTCCATCCTCATCTAAAAGAACTGTGAAGAACTTGGAGCCTTAAAACAGGAACAAAGAGAAACTTTGGGACGTCGAAGCCCAGTCCTCCCAGCGTCCTCCAGCTGAAGACACACGCCATTGCCCAGAAGGACTCCACCAGCAAGCTTCCCATCTCCCCCCCTCCACCCCCCCCCCGCCCCTTCTCCACGGTCAGCTCAAGGCAACCATCACAAGCTTCGTTCTTTTATTTAAAACTAGGAGGGAAAATGAGAAAGAATCTGAGATCAAGGCAGCAGCTAGCCTCCAGGGATATCAGGTCCTTGGTTGTTTTAGGAGGCTACCCAAATTCAAAGTGACCAACAAGTCCTGGATAACCAGGGACTGTTCTGCTTTTAAACTCAAGTCCATATCCTGGGTACACAAGATAGTTTACATCATAACCAGAGCAGGGGCAAAGAATGCCTGAAATATGCCAGAAATCCTAAGGAAATGGGAGGAGTTTTCCTGTTGCCCTGGAGAAAAGTGAAGTTGGGAAAGGCACAAGGGGAAAACAGAAGGGAACAGTGGCAGAGGCCCCAGTAGGTAAAGTGACTGGGATTGCCAAGAGGGGCGTCACTCTTCTGTTGCACATGCGTGCGTGTGCACAAGCGGGCCTGCACGTAAGCAAGGGCTCTACTACCGAGTCATATCCTCAGCCCTAGCTTTCTTTTTCAACTAGCTGGTTGTATGGCAGCACACTTCCTTTGCTCCTCTAAATAAATTTGATACAAATGCTTAAACCAATGCCCCCATTCCGCGGCCTTTCCTACTTGTATTCTGTAGACTAAGGAAAAGGACCGATTTTTACATCCAGGTCGATGTGATAGGAAACCAGGGCAGAAGGCATGAAAATGATCTACAAATTGTACCGAAGCAGCCCCAGTGAGCTTCAGGCTGAAGTGGACTCCAGGGGAGGAGCCTCCGGGAAGTCACTGCAATGTCGGTGGATTTGGGACCTTTTGCAATCTGTGGAGTGGATGATCCATGTTTACTGACAGCCCTGGAGGATGTTGAGGCAGGAGGACTAAAACCTTGCTTCCTTAGTCCATGAGACTTAGCTCCTCTTCTTACTACATTGTCCTGCTCCGTGGGTGCTCGGGTGGCTCTCGTTTTGACATTTTCCAAGGGCTCAATTTGATCTTCCTCCCATTTGTAGGACTTCCTGGGGTGACCCAGCCTTGCTCTGCGCCCCAGAGTCAGACTCATACGGTCTCAAGATTCAGGATCCCTTGAATCCAAGAATCTTTGTGGTCTTGACTGGCATCTCTCCGATTCCAAACCCTCTATCTTCTTACTGGCCATGAGTTTCTTCTTTCAAGGATGGTGTGCTTAAGCATTTCTCGAGCGCCTTGCTTTTAAATTCTCTCCCTTCCCTAGAGTGTGCCACAGTCCATTTTCAGCCGCATGTAGCAAGTATTCAGAGTGCAGCAGTGCTTGCTAGCTACTGTTCAGCAGCATAGAATCAAGTAAGAATTCTCAGCCATTCTTAAGGCTCCCACTTTGATCAGCAAACCTGGTTTTCACCCTTGTAATTCCCATAGACCAAAACCATGTGAGCTATTTTAACCAAGTTGATGTAGCTAGCAGAAGCGGGTGAGAATCTAAGCATGTGTTCTTCGTCTTTGCTGGTCCAATAGAATGGATACATACTTCCTGTTATAGTCATGATGTAGACTATTAGAGCAACAGAAAGGAACAAACTCCAAACTAATGAATCAGACTACCTGTCTTAGCATAACTTCTTTAACAAGCTGATCTGAAGCAAGGAACTTCCCTGGGTCTCAGTTTCCTCCAGTCTAGGCTGGCACACAGTATCACTTTACTGTGGTAGCACACAGGGTTCCAAGCCTTTCAGACACTGAAATTGCAATGCTCAGAGAGTCTAGCAAGCATAGATGGACCATGCCAGCTCAGCTACACAACGAATGAACGCTTGCATTAGAGGCAATGCAAATCCCCTCTATGACTTCATTTTCCAGAACAGGGCAGGCAACCCTAAATCTGAGGACAGCAGTGGAGTCAGGTCATTACTGATACCAAGTGAGAAGCTGGGGGGTACACCTTTTCAAACCCCTTGTGGTCTGCCTTCTCCAGTCTGTGTCTCATGTGCCTATGAGGATGCTGCAAGCTGCCTGTTCAGAGGTGCCTACAGACATTTACACAAGTAATATTTAAGTATATATATATATATTATTAATTGTTTTTGATATCTATGGCCTTCACTAATTAATCCTCTTCCTAACCTGCCTGCTGTGGCTTGAACCTGAAATACCCACCAGCATCATGTTTGGAACTCAGCCCCCATTTTGTGACACTATTTTGTAATCTATGGAGCCTTTGAAAGGTCTGGCCTGACTGGTAGAAGCAGATCAGTAGGAATGGGCATTTGAAGTCTATCTCCGCTCCTGGTCTGAGCCAACCTCCTGGTCTACTGCCATATGAGGAGTCTTTACCACATGTTCCAGCCTCCTCACAAGGACAGGTGAAACCATGAGCCTAAAGAACTTTTCCTCTCTTGTTTCTGTTGGGTCTTAAGTCACAGTGATGCTTTAGATTTTGCTTTCCTTTCCTGAGTCATCTCTCCTGGTCTTGTTTAACATTCGTTAGACCAGTGGCAAGCTCTGCCGGACACCATGAACCAAGGACTTCCTCTTTTCAGCCCCAGCAGGAGCAGCACCGAGGTCTCTGCCCTGCACATGGCGGCCTTCGATAAATGACTGCTAAGAAAATTGCTTGTGGGAGCCATGGTTCTCCTGATTTCTCTTCCCGTCCATTTCCCTTGCCCACGAAGAGACTTAGGATAATTGTTTCCAGGAAACCAGGGCTGAGACTCTTTCCTGTGGCGGTGACTCACGACCTTAGGTGCACTTTGGAAGCATTTGCAAAGCTTGGAAATGACTGGCACTCAGGTCCCACCCCTAGAGACTTGGATTTAATTGGCCTTGGGTGGAACCTTGACCAAAGGGAGGTTGAGAAGAACCCCAGCTGACCCTAATTTGCCATAGGGACTTGAAGACGTTGCTGTGCCAAGCTTTCTAGTCACTGCTCTTGGCCCTCACATTACAGAAAATGGAAGGGAGGTTGGAGAGTATCAGCGGTCCTCTCCAAGGTCACATAAGCACCCCTGCCATCCAAAGAGACAAGGAACCCTTCTCTCTACCAGGTCTCTCTAAAAAGTGACCCTCCTGTCACATCTTAAGAACTCCACTGGGCCACTGCTGGAGTTTGCAGATGCCACCAAGCAGCCATCAACTGGTAATGACTTCTGGTCAGATGCAAACAATTAAGTTAGGGAAAAAAGAATCCACATTCCATTACACACACACACACACACACACCCCAAACGACTGGCTCCCTGGCCTAATTGCCTTCCGAGCTCCCCAGAAAGCGATGGCTAATAAGGCAAGTGCCCCCAAAGAGCCAACACTTCAGCCTGGAAGGAAAAGAGCCTAGAGTAGGTCTGAACGTTCAGTCAGTCACAGGGGTGAGCCAGGAGCTCTGCTGGCCCAACAAGGCTGTTCTGCCTAAGTCACTGAACACATTCACTCGGCGCCTTCCCAATCCTCCACTCCCCGGCTCTCCTCCCCCCCATTCCAGTCTCTTTCCAAAAAATCTTCAGGCAACTGCGGCTGATGTTTGATGGATTGGCCACTGTGTTTTATTCGACAATGTATATCATTCTGCCAATATGAATTTGCAAGATGGTAAAAATACAACCCCCCCTGAAAAGATTACATGAAAGGGGAAAAAAATCATTAGGCAATTAAGAATGGCAATAATTCACTCATATCTATGCTTTGGGAAGAAATATTGCCCCGGGGAATTGGCCCCGCTTATCACTTTGTCATCTGTCTGGGGTAGGAGCGAGCAGAGGTTCCGTGTGCAGCTCTCATGGTTTCCTGCAGTCTTTCTAAGCGTGATCAAAATAAATGCCAGGCTTTTAATAGAACTCTGCCTCTCCTGGGGTAGCCATAATTTGTACACATGAAGCTGAGTTACTAAATTAACTAAACATATGCATTTTTTAAACACCTCTCCACAAATCCCTTTCATAAATCCTAAATAAGGAATTTGGAGGATGGATAGGACCTTAGAGGTCATTTGGCCTCTCTTCTCATTTCATGGATGAGGTCATTTGAGGCCCAGAGAAGAAAGCTAATTCTTTTAGGGTCACACAGCTCACAGACACAAAGATATAGTTAGTGCTCAGGTCTCTTAGCTCATAAGTTGCAAAACTATTCCACCATCCTGCTTCCTCCTTGGACAGGTCATTATGTATCAACGAGTTGATGATGTTCCTCAAGGCATTAATGCCTGGATGTCCCTCTCACGCCAGGTTGGACTTTTGAGTCTAGTCACCACGTCTTGAGGAGCTAGAGTCACACAGAAAAGTCATGTGTGGGAATTCTAACGGTGACTCTAGCTAAATTTCAGACATAGGAGGGAACCAACCTTCAGACAACTTAATCTGCCCTCCCAATCACCTCAGCTAAATGCTGCAGACGGCACAGCAGAGACAGGCTGTCTGCAGCTGCTCAGGCTGCAAGATTGTGAGCAAAATGACCAGTGTTAGCGCTGTTGTAAGTCATGAAGTTATGAGGTCATTTGTAATTAGTCTGCTGAACAAGTGTTTATCCAAACAACACAATAACTGAACAAGTGTTTATCCAAACAACATGCTGTTTTTCTCATGCAACAGAGCTCAAGGTGCTGTAACCACTGAGCAGATTTGTCTTCCTTCTTCCTCCACCATCCTTATCATGTGACTTTGCTGATTGTCTTAGTTACTTGTCTGTTGCTGTGAAACACCATGAAACATCATGACCACAGCAGCTTGAAGAAGGAAGGGTTTCTTGGGCTAATGGTTCTAGTGTTAGTGTCCATGACGGCAAAATGAAGGCATTAGCAGGAAGCTGGGACCCACATCTTAGACTGAGAGCATTAAACAAGGAACACACTAGGACTGCATGAGGCTTTGAAAACTCAGAAACTATCCTCCTGAAACATTTCCTTCAGCAAGGTCACTATCCCTAACCTACCTGAACAGCAGCATCACAAGCTGGGGACCAGGAGTCATGAATTGGGGCCTATGGAGGGCATTCTTGTTTAAACCCTCACAGTTCTGGTTTTGTTTGGTTTTATTTTAGACTTTTATTAAAAGGTGCTTACAGCTTGTTGACTTTTTTGCAAAAACAAATTGTAAATTTTTAGGAACTTCTTAAAGATCTCAACTTGACCACATATGAAATAATTTAAAAACCCGTAAAGGTGTGTTGCAAAAGGCAAGCAAAAACCAAAACAAATACAAACATATACAAACAAACAAAAATATGTTTGCCATTACCAAGAAGAGACATCTTTAGGTAAAAATAATATAAACCCATGCCGCATAGATAATGCGGGTAATTGGTTCTATTGTATCTGGTCAACAGGCAAAAAGCAAGCACTTAAGGTGTTCCGCTCCAATCTTTGTTGATGTTGCTGGAAAGCCATATTCATTTCTTTGTGTAGGATGACCAAACTTTATGATGATAGAGACGGTAAATGGGCATTCCTCAGCCCCGGCCAGGTCAGCCTTTAGAATCGACTAATTCTCAGCTGGTGGATCAACTGCTTTTGTCTCTTTGCTATTATGTGGTTCAGGGTATTCTGGGCATCGGTGATTGAAGTTGCAGCGACTGTGGGTCTCATCTCCTTGATTTCCCTTCTCCCCTTCATTGCTGTCCTCTCTAGGTCATTTTTGGGAAGGAGGGACCCAGCAGAAGTCATGGTCTGTAATCCTGGTACATACTCTGTGTCACAGGTCTACCTGCCTCTCCTGCACCCCGGTTGTCAGCACCCTCCATCACTTCTTCCACAGGAGGGGTGCAGTACTGTGGTTGATGCCCACAGGGTCTCAGCATTTCAGGAATGAACCTTAGCCTGAAGTAGGGCTAGTAGGGCAGCCATGTTGGCCCTGGCCTTGGGAGCATGCTCTGATTCCTTGTTCTTTTCCTCACTCTCACTATCCTGGTTGTTTTGCTGTTAATTGCATGGAGGACCCCCCAAGGAGGCAGATCGCACCTATACCTATCATGGTTATGGTTTGTTGCCTATTTACTGCCTTGAGCTGGAACTCCACCACACCCTTTTCTCCTTCAACAATGTCAACCCCCACTGTCTCTCCAACCCCCATACTATGAAGGTACTTCCTGGGGTGTTCTTTAAAGTGGTCTGGTGTACAAATACGTCTTCCTTGGTGAACTTCCTGTTGATGAAACCATATCTGCTCCTTCTTTGAACAATTTTACAATTCCCCAAACCCTCCTTGCAAGTGATCCTCTTGTCTGGGCAGGAGGGTGCCGACATGAGGCCACCCAGTCACACTTGCCACCACTGCCTGTCTGGTGGTTCTCAGCCTCAAGGTTCATGGTTGTGGCAGTGGCTGGGATGGGGAGTGAGATGCTGGTACTCTTCCCCAGGTGTGATGGCGAGTCAGCCTCCCGGACAGAGGGGCCCTCTTTACCCCTGCTGCAGTTATGGTACGTGGCTGCTCTGCCTATCAGCATCATTAAGTTTTGGACATGGGAGGAGACTTAGAGAATAAGGAGAAGGGTTCTATCTTGCCTGAATCTGTGCTATGTTACAAATTTCCTAAAATTCTGTACCAGGAGTTTATCTCCTATTTCTTTGTCTTTGTGCAGGCACATTGACACTCCTCTTTGCAGGAATCCAAGGAAGTGTGGAATCTTATGTGTACAGGTGTTTATGGGGAGAACAGGTAACTTACAGGCTTCTAGTAAAATCATCTGAGCTGCAAGTATAATGCCTAGCACAAAACCAGCAGTCAGTTCCAGGCACCGGCTATCATTTCTCTTGCCCAATCGCTTAGTCATCACTTTCTGCAGAGGTGCAATATTTCTTTTGCTTTAATATACAGTTAATCTCCAATGCATCCTTTTAGTGCCACTAGCAATGAGTCGAAATTAAGATGTGTGTTCCGGACAAAAGGCAGCTCCCTCCTGCTGTGGAATAATTGTTTTGTACACTGTAAGTATGTATTACTCTCATTGGTTAATAAAAGGCTGACTGGCTCGTGGCTAGGTGGGGTTATGGGGGCAGAGAGAATGCTGGGAAGAATAAGGGTGGAGTCTCAAGAGTCTCCAAGAGACACAGAGGAAGCAGGAGACCAACATGCTGTACTGAGATAGAGCATAGATAGAATACGGGTTCATTTAAGATGTAAAAGTTAGTTAGTACTAGTCTATCAGCCACAAATTTGTAATTAATAATAAGTCTCTGTGGTTATTTGGGGAGCTTGCTGGCAGGACAGAACTGACTGGCGTTCCTGCCAAAAAACTCTGCCTACAAATGATGCCTCACCTACAAATGGCATCTCACATTGGACTCCAGATGATGTGATTACTTCTACCATTCATTAAGTCATAAAACACACTGTGATCATTCTCTTCTATCCTTCCTGGCCATGCCTACTCTTCTCTGGGGCCTCTCTTTCTTGGGTTCACCTGGGAACTCTATGATCCATTTCAACTAGCTGAATGTGGACCCAGACTCTCAAAGCAACACCTGACTCCACAGAACGTTAGACCACGATAAAGACAAAATTCCTGCCACACTTCCTTTTTCCTGTCACTCATACATCTCCACTTTGGTCAAATGACCTCATTCAAGCCTTTGGCCTTGTCCTAGCCCCTGTTTGACTCTCTGAAGGCAGTAGATGAGTTTCTTGTTACAACCATGTTCCCAGTCAAAAGTCTGTATTGTGGTATTCAATTTGATATGTCAACTTGGGTGAGCCACAGTGGCCAGAAATGTATCATACATTCTGGATGTTTCTGTGAGGTATGTTCACATGAGATTGACATGTAAAATGGTTGACTTGAGAGCACTTGACTTTTTCATAAAGTCAACGAGTCTTATCCAATTAGTTTCAAAGATCTGAATGGAAGACGGCCCTGGTAAGCAGGAATCTGCTAGCAGATCCAGTCTCTAGACAGAGTCTGCAGCTCTTCTGCACATCTCCAGGCTGCAGAGTGTATTTGCAAACATTGCCAATCCGTGAGTCAGTTCTTAAAATAACACTCAAAATAAATAACTCCCCCATCTTTGCTCTTCCTCTCCCTCACTCCCTTTTTTTCCCCTCTAGAACCCTTCATGGCATCTATAAGGGATTGCCTCTAGAAACCCTCGGGAATCCAAATCTACAGTTGTTCACGTTCCTTAAGCACAAAGGCATAATATTTGCCCATAACCAATGCATGCCTTCTTGTATGCTTTTAATCTTTCCAGTCTCTTCTCTCAATGCCCTACAAAGCCTAATGAAATGTCAAGCAAGGCAGTGGTGATAGCTGCTATACTATACTTTGGGGGATTGATGACAAGAAAAATTGCTAAATGTTCAGTAAAGATTTGTGTTTGTACGTATGTGGATGTGTGTATGCTAGTACATACGGGAGTTCAGGTGCCTACAAAGGTCAGAGGTTAAGATGAGTGTCTTCCACATCATTCTCAACCATACCTTTTAAAATATAGTATTTTATAAATTCTTTGAGAATTTCATATACGCATAAAATATGTTTTGATCATATTTATGCCCCATTCCTCCCCTAACCAGGCCTGGAGAGATGGCTCAGTGGTTAGGAGCACTGCCTGCTCTTCCAAAGGTCCTGAGTTCAATTCCCAGCAACCACATGGTGGCTCACAGCTATCTGTAACGAGATCTGGTTCCCTCTTGAGGAACAGACCTGATCAGTCTTCCTCATCAACTTACACCACAAAACCCAACATGGACAAGTTCAACAGAACCTCCATATACAGGCTGCCCATGCGTGCTTCAGCATTGCCAGGGCATAAATTTCAATTTTCAAATTTCCTCTTCTAACTTCCCCCCTATCTGTCCTCCATTTCCTTACCCCTCTTTACTTCATGCTCTCCTTTTGTTTCAGCCCACGGAAGAGTTCAGTTTGTGCTGCTCATATACGCATGGGTGAGGGGACATTCACTGGAGCTGGGTCAACCTACTAGGGGCTATAACCTTAAAGAAACTGACCCCGTCTCTCCCACCAGAAACTGTCAACTGTCAATAGCTCCTCGACTATAGGCGAAGGTTCATGA
>NC_022020.1:60652483-60667675 GCF_000317375.1 Microtus ochrogaster
CTGGCTGGATTAGCCCCTTCTCTTCCTTTCTAGAATGCTGACTGACTTGACCTTATGCAGGCAGACATAGCAGCTATGCATTCAGGAGTGCAGTGGTGCTCTCATGTGCGGAAGTCACTGTTTCACTCCAATCCTCTGGTTCTTACCATTCTTCCCAGCCCCTCTTCCACAATAGTCCTCGAGTCTTGGGAGGAGGACATCTGATATAGAAAACTGTCCTCGAGTCTCGGGAGGAGGGTGTATGTTATAGACGAACCATTTCTGGAAGCAGCCCATTGACACATTTTCTGTACTTGGACCACTTGTGAATTTCTATATCAACCACTATCTACTACATAAAGAAGCTTCTCTGACAAGATCTGAAAATTATACTATCTACTCCACCTTGTCTTTGAAGACAGGTTCTCTCACTCACTGAATGTGGAGCTCACCAGCTGTCTACACGAGGTAGTCATTGAGCTCTGTGGATCTGTGTGTCCTCTCCTTCTCCACCTCCAGCCCTGAGATTGCAGTCCCATGTGACTATGCCTAGTGTTTGCATACATCCTGGGGATCTGAACGTGGGCTCTCATGCTTGTGTGCATGCAGTTTATGGGCCGAGGCATGTCCCCAATCCAAGATGAAATGTTGAAAAATATATTTGATCACACACACACACACACACACACACACACACACACACACACACACACACTATGATGGTTGTTTCTCTGTAGAACCCCACCTAAACTGTGTATCAACTTCTTCTTGAAATGCCTAATAAAAACAGAATAATTCTTCTGCCTCCCTCTATTTTTCTATTGCAGTGTACTTCCTTAGGTATCAGGGAAACAATCATGAAGACAGCCAGATTCCGCTCATGAGTGCCTGTCTGTGTCTGGGGTCACCAAACAACTAGCATTTCCTAAAGGGTGGGCCACACTTGGGATATGCTCCTTGACGAAAGAGTCCCTTGGTCTGAGACGTCTGGGAAACACTCCATGTAGAGATTTGAATTCAGTTGACCATATGCCCTAGATGGCAGGATGAACCCAGTTTGCACCCATTATCATTTTGACTCATCACTGATAACATTCTTTGATCTCTAAACATCCTCAGTTGGTTCATAAATCATACAGTCACCCTGAGTATAATCATATGAGTGTAGTAAAGGCTCTGAGTCATCTTGTCTCAAAGAAACACATTTAACTGTGTTAAGCCTGGAGCTTCCAGAATACAGCTATGCGACAGTGGGTTGGCTTTTTGCATTGGCATCTATTAACTTCATTTAAGATATATGTTCTAAAGATCATTTACTTGGATGGAAGTAACATCCTACATACACACATCAAGTTATAAGAGTCAGAGAGCAAGAGAAGGGGGACTCCTAAGAGAGAACTTGCTTTGGGCCTTGAAGAATGAGCATAGATTTGACAGGAAGAAAGGAAATAGAAGGTCTAGGTGGAGAAGTAACAGTGACCAAGATCTGTCAAATGTGAAGAAGAGAAAGACTTGAGTGGCAGGTCAGCTGGAGGAAATGATGCTTCACCTTTCCATTCAAATGCCTGTTGGAACCATGGCTGTTGCTGCAGCCTCCTCACCTAGTCCCAGTGATCAACAGGCAGACTTGCAACAGAACCTGGAAAATAATTACTGACAGACAGACTAGAAAGATATTACTGCAAACTCCTCACCTGGTCCCTAGGAAGAAGTTGCTGTTGTTGAGATAGTTAACATAGCCGCCCGAGATTCACCAGCATCTCAAAGTCAACTCCCATCACTCCCAGCTTTTGGAATATCTGTAATTGCAGCCTGGTGGATCACATTAAGCCAGTAACATTCACATCAGCAAGTAGTTGAATTCACTGCAGTAATTAAAAACTATCAACCTCTTCACTCAGGTGGAAGTTGCAGGAACCATGTTGGGCTTTGAAAGAAGTCATGCCTCGCCATCTGATTCTCAAATTCAGGGAAAGCCAGAGGCAGCAGGCTGTGACGTCACCACCTCCCTGAATGGTATCAGCAAGCCGAGTGTGATTTTGCCTTTACTCTGACTCATTCAATTTTCTTTGAGGGCAGGGGTCAGAAAGCAAACGTTTGTATAGTCTTAACCTAACACCTAGCAAAATTACCCAAGGCTGTGCACTTGTTAGAGCAAGTACTGCTAAGCTACAAATCTAACCCCCTGCAAAATAAGGTGAAAAAAAAAAACAAGCATTAAGCCCATGCGACAGCTCTAAGCTTTATTCATTTGGCTGAGAAGTTTGCCATGACCATGGAGAAATGCCAGGGCAAGTGGACTACATGAGTTCCTGTGTCCCCTCGGCACAGCCTAAGGTGGCAGACTGGTCTACAGGTGAGCGTGTGCTCACTCTACCTGTCCAGTGGTTCCCGAGTCAGAGGACCCAGCCCCCACTGAAGCTTAGGCTTCAACTTCTATGGCCCAGGCCACTGCATGAACAAGAACAACCTCTGAGTGGACTCACGCTGTTCTCTGCAGACATGGAAGCAGAATGAAAAATTGGACAGAAACTAAGCAGCAGCTTAAGAAGGAAAAGAATATTCTTTCCTTGGAGGTCCACATCTGTCCTTAGGTAAACATGAGGAAAGGCTCCTGCAGCCAGTGATTTTGAACAGAGGTTGGAGAAGCCTGCCTTTGACCTTAAATCCTAATGTATAGCAAAGCTGGTCAACCAAGGCATGAGCCAACGGGAGGAAACAACGCCAGAAATATTCAGAAAGAAGGGGCCATGTTTTCACATCCCACATCCATGGAGGATCCAAACTCAAGCCTAAATTGGAGCCTAATTTCAGGGGAAACTGAGTGGGGTGGAGGCTGGGTCTGGAAATACTCGGGGGCTGTTGGAGGCCTCAGGGATGAGACTTTGCCAATAAGAAGATGTCCACCTTATTCTTCTGCCTAGGCGAAGGGAAAGAAAGGGGCTGGGGGATACTGGAATATGCTGTATACACTGGGATGGCATTAAAGTGGAGGAGGCTACGCATAGAGCCACCTTGCCCTCTTGTCACAGATGGTGTGGTCAAATGTGAAGCTTGTGCCGACTGAGAGCGGCCAATGAACACCTCACTCGGTGCAACCATTTCCAGCAGAACACAGACCACTGGCTGCACTGCCCATGTTTCTCTCCTGTCTTTACATGCCAGTTTTCCGCACCCTTGCCCTTCAGGTTTTCATAAATGATGGATATGTTCAGTTGGAAACGGCTACCTGGCCCCAGTCTTCCCGAAGCCGGGTCTATCGTGGTGGCCCCTCAGGCTGCTAACCGAGGGGATCCAGGTTTCCCCTCTTTTGAAACCTTGCTCTCCATCCCTCCGAAAAGAGGGGAAAATCAATTTCAATCAGCGTGGAATGTAATATTATCAAATGTCAGCTGCTGAGGTCATGTGCTTTGAAAATTATCTTTGACAGCTTCTGGTGGACTTAATTAAGTGCTCCCCAAAAAGGGGGGTAGGGGGCAAAACTACTCTGATTGCTGGCTGTTCTGCCTTTGTGCTTTAGAGCGGCTATTGACGACTCTGAGTAAGATTGCCTTAGGGGGTTTTATTGATAGATTCTCGCCTGATATTGGAATGATTCTTGCACAGATAAATCACATTTAGATTTGTTGGTAATTGAGGAGAATTGATTGGCAAAGGAGGGAAGCCCCCAAGGGGTGGCCTCCTTGTCCTCACTGCGGGAAGCTCTGGGGAAGGGAGGGAGGGGTGTCATTAAAGAGCCAAGAGCCTACAGAGGGACACGGTCTCCTTGTTTACCTGTCAGTTCTGCCTTCCTCTGAACCTGATACCCTGATGCACCTCATGCCCTTCCGGTGGAGGCAGGGTATGTGTGTGTGTGTGTGTGTGTGTGTGTGTAAAGTCATAAGTGTGTGCGTGTGTGCGTGTGTGTGTGTGTGTGTGCGTGCGTGTCAGAGCTCAAATTCAAAAGTGTGCTCCACGTGGGCTGCGCACACCCCCACTTTCCTCTTGCCACGTCTGTGAATTCTAAACTGGATCTCTCATCCCTTTGGGTCCTCTTGGCACCTATGGGAGGCAGGCCAGCACAGGCCTTGGAAGGCCTGAAGTGCTCACTGTCACCCTGGCTGCCTCTCTCTCCAGCATCCTGGCAGCTCATGCCTGGCCTTTAATATAGCATTCTTACGAGAAGATGTGGATATGAACAATGCACTTGGCTCATTTCCATCCCCATTCCCTCCAACTTCTCCAGAACCCCCTTCCACATTCCCATGTCATCTTCTTTATTAGTATTAACTTTTACAATTAATACTAATTCCTTGGGCCCATTTTCAGTGCTCTCCGCATGTGCATGAATATAAGGCCATCCACTGGAGCTTGTGCATCCTACCAGGGGCCTCACCCCTGAAGATAACCAACTCTACTTTCTTTAGCAGCCATTAACCGCCAATGGCTCTTCATGTAGGGGTCGAACCTTGTGAACATCTCCCTTGGGAGATCTGTACTCTTTCACAAAGGCCCCCTTTCATAAATGGTCACCCAAACTGTCTCTGAAGACGCCTTTAGAAGCAGGGAAGACATATTCACGGGCTGTCTCCAGGCTGCAGGGCACTGGTAGGAAACCTCTGATTTCTGCCTTTGCCACTGACTTTGAACCCGTTGACTTCTGCCTAATGTGGCTGGAGTAAGCAACAGCTATAGCAACAGCAGCGACAGTGATGATGGGGACATCCAAAATTCATCTCTTCTGTTGTCTCATGGAACGGCGACTCCCATGTGACAGATGAGACATTGTATAGCAATCCTGACTCAACCCTGAGATTCCAGACGATCTTGACCACTCTCTCTTGAGAAATTTCACAAAGAATATTTATTTTTCATCTGTTTCTTCTTCACAATTACTTTTGACCTATGTATCTCTCATCTCAAAACGGAGAAAACTGAGGTTCAAAGGCATCAGGTGATTGTCTACAATCTCACTAAAAATACATGGATGCTTGGAAAGCCAGCTCAACCAGGGACATGGTCAGGTTTCCAGAGACAGTGCCCAGCTGAGGGAAACTGTGGAAAGCCTGGAATTAGGCTGTGCTCTGCTCTCACAGGTCTAGCCAGGCTTTCTAACTGCCAGACATATCAGCTGATAGCAAGAATGCCTTTTCCAGTTGGTTAATCCATGACACTTGGGGAATGCAGTTATGAAATACTCCATGTGTTAGCTGTGGTCCGGCAGGAACACGGATCTCCCTACCACGCCCTTTGAGCAGAGTCCTTCTCCAAGGGACAGCCCAGTCTCCTAAACGTTGCTACCTGCCTGCCACCCTGCCACTTTGCCACTCTGCCACCCTGCCACTTTGCCACCCTGCCACCTTTCCACCCTGTCCTCCATTAGGAGCTGGTTCCTGTTCTTTGCCACTCTGCTCCTGCGAGGCTCCCTGAACTAGGCAGTTGGTAAAACCACACATGTGAAGATGTCTTAATATTAAATATAATTAGATATTATACCACATGCAGGGCTGTATGATTAGTGAAATATATGATCATTAGTTATTAGATTAATGTGTCTACTTGTGTAACTGAAAGCCATTTGCAAGCCGAAATGAAATAGCTCAATTTGCTGTAATTGACTGATCTCCCAGAGAGAGAGTCGTACATTCGCTTATATACAAGACGATTTCTTCAGATGTCATCACAGATGCAAGACAAAAGAGCAGGTTCTCTTTGTGCCCCAAACTAGAGCTCTCCCACTGACCAGCTCACCTGTGGGTGTGATTGCGGGTTCCCACCGAAAAGCAGTCCCCTGGTGGAGGCCATGCTTTTTCTTCTCAGGGAAGGGTTACTTTCATGTAACTTCTTCAAGTGCCCCCAAGGGAACGCTGGCATCCTGCTGGTCAAAGACAAATTGAGCTGCCTGGTAGACACTTTACCCTGGCCCCGGCCCCATTTTTCTTCCTGTTTGCGTGCATATTGGTTTCCAGGACAACTGAGCTGCAATAAACTAATAAAAACGATTGCAAGGCACTCTGCGAATAAAAGATACAACTGAAGTACTTATTATTGTGGTTATGGTCTAATAATAGCCAGATGCTAACGAGGGCAGCATGAGATTAAATTAAAAATAGGCAAGCTGTCATGCAGCCCTATCTGTCTGGTCTCTTCACAGGGAGCATGCCTGCTACCCCTTCTTCCCTTCAACTATAGCAGGTGCTTCCTGGCCCTGCAGGTGACACAGGATTCAATTTCAAACAAGAGGAATGGGTGATTATGAAGGAATGAGCCCTGTGGCCAGGAAGCCCTCTGCCTTTCCTGGTAACTCAGGGGAGTGCAGCTGAAATAAGCCATTAGGAAACATGGAAGTCAGTCCATCTCTCCTACGCGTTCCTCTTGATCCTCATTCATAAGTGACTTTGGGGGACACCCATCCCCTTTTACAGACAAGAAAGCCTGAGTCCAGGAGGAGCCAACCTGTAGGGCTGGGAATAGTGTCTTCCCCTCTGGCTCCCTGTGTCCTGGAGAATGTGGGATGTTCACACTTGGCATTCCAATCCTGACAGCAGAGTCAGTGGTGCCCTAATTCTGCCTCTAAAGATGTTTCCCCCTCTGTAGAGTGTTTAGTAATCAGAGCCTTGAAAACACTCCTTAAGAGATTTTAACTGGAGGATTCACTCGCAATTTTATTTATGAATCATGCAATCCATCAAATTAACAAGTATTTATTGAAGATCTAACAAGAGCTGAGAGTGATGTCGCAAGAGCGGGAAGCAGAAGCCTTGGCTGCTGGTCCATCCACAAGGAGCTCCTGCCAGAGAGCAGAGCCCTGCCACACACACGAGGACCCTCATGCTGGGCACGGTATGTGCCCACATCCATGCCAGGCACAGGGGTGGCCACTGGTTTGACGAGGTTACAGTAGGTGAAGGGGGGACAGAAAAGACTGCCAGGAAAGCCAAGTGGGGGATGAAAGGGACAGTGTGTCAGCTCTCTGACAGTTCATTAGGGTCTGTGAAGCCTGCTGTTCCCTTACTGCCTCGTTGTCTCCTCTGACATAGCCAGGTTGGGTTAATCTGTCTTGTCTGAAAATTGTTTGAAAATCTTGTTTGAAAAGATGGGGCAGAGATCTGGGGCTGCTCTGTGCACTGCTGTATCTCCAGGGCCTGGCACACAGTAGGTGTTTCACAAAGGGCGCTTACATGACCACCTATGTGTCCTTCTGCTTTCCCACAAACCATCAACATCTCTTCTGGATAATGGCAGAAATCTCATCGACTCTCTACATGGACTCTCTTCATGGACCTTGAACCCATTCACTTGACCTTGGCTTGAATTCTTCCTGTTGGTCTGTCATGCTCTGTCCAAGTTTATTCCAAGTCTCCTGGCAGCAAGGTTTGTCTTCTTAATGAACCAATGTAGTCTCTGTACTTCCTAGGAGTCAGACACTAAGGTGGGCTAGAGAAAACCAAAGTATGAAGGCTAGCAATAGTCTCCGTCTGTCTTGTAGCGTCTTCAGTCAGGGAACATGAGAAAGAAGATGGTGGGAAAGGAAACTTCAAGTTAGGAATTTCAGAACACGATGATCCTACCTGAGAGAGCTTTAGAGGCCGAGGCCACCCTGCACTGATCACAGCAGGGTACCACAGGACATTGGGAAGGCTGGAGCCCAAGAGCCCAGAGGTGGCATGCAGAGGAAGGCTGAGCCTGGAGAGGCAGGCAGGTGTGTAGGGTCTAGTCTGCCAGGCCTTCAGAGGAGCAGGGGAAGGAAGCATCTTGGTTGACAAGGGAGAGAGATGAGAGGAGGATACGGAGGAGAACCATGGGGTCAAGAGAAGGTTTTCATGGCTTTGATTCAAAAGGAAGAGATTGGGCCTTCCGTGTTGATGATGGGTAAGAAACAGGGCACACAGGTGTAATCAGACACGTTTTGGCTCTCCCTTGCTTCGCAGGGGCCTCAGTGCACACCCTGTTACAGACCTGCATTGTCTGCAAAGGAAAATGAAAGAATCCAGCTACGTATTCATTTTGCAGTGAAGCCACTGGCCTGTCTGCCCAAGTGTGTCTGCAAGGGGACACCAGGCTCCAGGCCTCCTCTCTGCCTGAATACGCTCCATTCTCAGCACAGACAAGCATAATAAGAGAACAAGCAGAGAAGACAGCCTATTCTGCAGCTTCCTTGAAGACTAACTTTGTGAGCCAAAATGCCTCTGGCAGTGGAGAATCCACTTCTTCTTTTTTAGAGAGAGAGAGAGATGTTTTCCCCAGGAGCAGCCGTTCAGACCCCTACCTCGGTCATCTAAGTGGTGCCCTGCCATGGTTGCTCTAGACCAACCAGGCTTCACTACTTTGTTCCCCAAATAGAACTGGGGTCTTGATTAGAAAGGAGGGAGAAAAATGGCTAACTAGGGCCTGGAGAGCTAGCCTAATTGGTAAAGTGTGTGCTGTAACAAGCACCAGGACCCACCTTCGCTCCCCCAGCACCTGCGCAAAAAGCCAGACCTGACGGCCCATGCTTATAATCTCAGTGCTGAGGAAGCAGAGGCAGTAAGATCAGAGGGGCTCACTGGGTATCCAGCCTAGCCTAATTAGTAAGTAAGAGACAGAGGTGGAAAACTCCTGAAGACAACACCTAAGGATGACCTCTGACCTGTGAGCAGGCTCGCACAACAGGAGGAGCGGGGGGGGGGGGCGGGGGAGAAACAGCTGTTTGGTAAGCAGCAACTCATAGGGTCTGCTTTGCCCAACTGTGGGTGTGCTGATTGATACATAAATACATTTGCATTATTTAGCAAGACTTAATGGCAGCTGCTCTGAACTATTTCCACATTAGACTGATCAGCACATAGGGCTGGGTGCAGTCATCACAGGGGTGGCTCAGTGCCTCCCATCAGCATCAAGCTGAGCTGCCTGCTTCCCGTTGCTAGCTGTCCCACTGATGAGTGGTGGGCCTTGGGCAAGTTAGTTAACCTTTCTGCACCTCAATTTCCTCACTTAAAAGCGGGGATAATAATAGTTCCTTTCTCAAAGGGTTGCTGGAAGAATGAAATGAGCTAAGTCATATAAAGGACGTGGGGTTTGCTTGGTTTTAGACACTTACTGCCAGGGCAAGGCCTGACACAAACTGGGCACTGAATACAATTCTTAAAAACCCAAGAGTTGTGTGATCTTAGATTGATGTTACAGGTAAGAAGACGAGGGGTTTGAACCTGTGTGAACCAGAAGCCCAGATCCAAGAGAGCATGATCAGTGACAAGTTCAGCCACTGTTCGTGTCCCTCTGGCCTCCTGTGCCCACAGCTTTGGCTGTGACCATTGGCTACCCCAGAAACCACAACTGTGTCAGATGGATCTCGGAAGCCCAGCTCCCACAGGCTGTGTAATTCGGTATACCCTCACACAATACAGGAGCACCATGGTCCCTGTGTGGTGTAGTTACCAGGTACATCATTCTTGTTGACCTTCCATATGTGTTTGCAAGCATCCTTTTTCTAGAAAAGTCTAGAGTGGTACATCTACTTTCTGGGTCTCGGAACCTGAATTAGTCTTAGGCAAAGTTTGTCCTTATGAAGAGTGAGGGGGCAGGGGAAGTTCAGCCTCTTCAAAAGGTAGGTCAGAGGCATAGACAGCTTTAGTCTTTTAATACCTTGTCAATCCTACCTGCTCCCCACTGCATCCCATTTTCTCTTTTTTTTTAATTTATATATTTATTAAAGATTTCTGTCTCTTCCCCGCCACCGCCTCCCATTTCCCTCCCCCTCCCCCAATTAAGAATTAAGCCCCCCTCAGCCCGAATAGCAATCAGGGTTCCCTGCCCTGTGGGAAGTCCAAGGAACCCCCACCTCCATCCAGGTTTAGTAAGGTGAGCATCCAAACTGCCTAGGCTCCCACAAAGCCAGTACATGAAGTAGGATCAAAAACCTATTGCCATTGTTCTTGAGTTCTCAGTAGTCCTCATTGTCCGCTATGTTCAGCAAGTCCGGTTTTATCCCGTTTTCTCTTAATCTGTAAAATGTAAGCCGTCATTGCCTGGATCACCTATCCCCCCACATGGACAGAACCTGAGCTTGCTTCAAAATTCCTCCAGAAATAGTCATGGGGACGTTTTTTTCAGACCTTCTCAAGACACAAAATAGGGATGGGGAATTGAGATGTGAAAAACAAAACAAAAGCCTTCAATATTAGGAATGCAGAGAGACTGGCTACAATGACTCCAGCGGGGGCAGTGTTAACCACCTCCTACAGGGGGCAGTGTTAACCATCCCCACAGTGTGTGGGATGATAGGGTGTCCCACCATTGAATGTTTTAGCTTTAGGGAAGTAACCATAATGGTAGGTAGGGTCATAGCAGAAGCAAATTCCGCCAGCAACACCCTGCAAGTACATGCTAGCAATGAACGTGCATGGGCCGACTTTCAGGCACTAACAAGTCATCTGAGAACAAAAGAAACAGTATTACCCCCATTTGAAGGATGAAGAAGTGAGGAAAACTGAGGACCAAAATGTTTAAATAACCCACTCAAGGCTAACAGCTGGAGATAATGAAGTGGAGAATCCCATCCAGGTGAGCTGACTCCTGAGCCCATGTTCAGCTCAGAGTAGCAAGCGCCTTTCCAGCAGGACTTAGCAATCCTTGGTATATATTGTTCATAACATCGTCTTCTCTCAGGACACATGGTTTAGCATTCACTTCTTTTGTTTTGGAACTGCTAGATGTCATCAAGTCACTGCTAGCTCCCTGTCCTTTCTTGCACACCCCTCTGTCTGCTTTGCTATTTGTTGCCATTGTGCATTCTGGGCTCATCCTGCCCACAAACTCTCCTTGACATCGCAAGGAACAAATGCGGCATACCCAATCAGCACCTGCAGTGCAGCACCCTGCACCAGCCAAGGTTGGCCCAGCTCAAAGATGCCAGGCAGCTAGACCTGGACCCAGGTGGATCCTTCAGTCCCCAACCCACCCATAGCCTTAAAAACTTGACTTGTGGGGCCATTTTTTGGTACTTGCTATTTTGCCTGAGCTATAGATATCTGTGGGTGTACATCCAACAACCCACCCATCCACTGAATTTATACGTTAGCCACGGCAACGAAGAAAGCCGTTCAGACCGAAATGAGCAGAGCTGAACAATAAGCTAAAACATGCCTAGAGCAAGTCAAGCAATAAACAGGTTTTTAATTTTTTCCCCTTCCGTCTCTTGAGTGTCTGTCTCTGATGGATTATGTGACAGAGGAAGGCGGCTCCATAAATCCTGAGTTCTGAATACTAAATCAGTGAGTTGGCAGCAGAGCGCTGGGTGCCATTCTCCCCTCTTTCTAAAGTCACTGTTTTATGGGGACTCTGTGATCTCACCTTGCCCGTCTTGAGATCCAGCCCCTGATAGCAGCCGTGATTGGGCAGCCGGGTCATATGGCATCACAATAGTCTGTGATGGCCGCTTTGCACTCTCGGAAATGTGGTTCAGAAAACCAAGGTCACACAGAGGTGAAGGGATGAGTTAGCGGTGCCGGACGGGTCCTCGGGTCCCAGCACAGTCCTAAAGTCAAGGTTGCTTCCCCTTTTGCAGATGAGGAGACTGAGTTCCACTCATTTAAGCAACTTTCTGGCGCGTTCACAGCCAGTGTGTGGAGGAGATGGGATTGGACACCAGATAGACTGCCTGTATCCGGAAGCCACACTCAGCCGAAGGGGCAGAGCTTCCCGAGCAAGCAGCCGGGCGGTGCGCAAACACAGTTGCAGTATTTATGCTGAATACTGGAAAGGACTGGAAATTATTTGGAAGTCTTTCTGTGGGGCTTGATGGGACGTTTTTATTACCTTTTCCTCATATTGTATAATTGTAGTCAGAGGATAAGTATTGGAGAAGATATTAAATATTGAAGGTGTATAAAATTTTCAAATAAAATCTTTTCGACTTTGCAAGGAGAAGCCTGACCTCGCCTCCATGTTTTCATATTGCTTCGTGTTTGAAATGACTAAGCGCCAATTCCTGATCAATACCATCTAATGGTGGCTGTCTTCAAATTCTCCATAAGCACCATGCCTAAGGAGCCTTGCTACACGTGTAGGTATTAAATTTTTGAAATCATTTCTTATAGACAGTTAAGATTTTTATAAGAGCTGAAATGGTCGCTTAGCAATCCAACAACTCTTGCCGTTCTTTCATTGATAATTTTATTGTTGACATTCCTTGGGATGTTACATTTGAATTTCTAATTGAACTGGCTTTGCCTATTGAATGCTTCAACATCATAATGAGAGCTGGAGGAGGCTGCATGTACAACACGGAGCAGTCACCCCCTTGGAAGTTAGCTCAGACTCCCCAAGAGGATGTAAGAGAGCGGATGAAATAGAGTGCCCAAGAAATGTAAGGCAGAGTCCCCTACACACCTGGACCCGTGTGCCATGCTGGTTGACACCTGAAAAGTCCCCCAGCAGGCCTTTGTGTACAGTGGGGGGCCTCCTGCAGGTGAGCCAGGCAAAGAGCAGAATGCTTCATGACCTGAAGGTGACAGGGTCAGTAGTGTGGGTGCTGGGCTTCTGTTCATGCCACAGGTAAGGGGCACAGTCGGACTCTGCCAGCGATTCCCCATTCCCGGTGACTTTGTCACATTTCTTTTCTAGGATGCATGGGGATGGGGGTCTCCAGGGAGGCTCTCTGGAAAGACCTGAGAACACGGTGTCATTTTCTCTTTAGTTTACAATTCTAGGTAATGTTTTTGGAATTCGTTAGCAGAACAGTAATGCATCATATGCATTAGAGATTTCAAAATAGTCAGAAGACAGGAAATTGAATGTAGTCACCACAAAGAAACAATAGACATTTAAGGTGACAGATATGCTAATTACCCTGAGAAGATCAATGCCTAATGTCTACAGGAATCAAAGCATCACATTATATTGTTACTATATGCACAAATATCATACCGTTCAGAAATTGTGTGCCTTAAGAAAAACCTTAGCAGAATGGAGGTATGGAAGCAAGATGTTTTATGGAAGAAATTCTGACAGCATTTCTACGATGTGCCATGAGCTAAGCCTAGGTCTTAAAGATGGACAAGGGAATAATACAAGGTAGAAGTCATTTTATTAACCACGCATCTTCTCCACACTCAGGTTCAGAAGTGGAGATCACCCAGGAAGTGAGAAAAATCAGGGCAAGTAAGACTAGAGAGCCAATGAGCAGGTTCCTCCATGAAGCCCACAGCACTGACCTTGGTGTGAGACCCAAACCTCTAAGGCCCACCTGCTCAAACACCAGATAGCTTCCTGGAATGCTGGGAGTTGTAGTTCATGAAAAAGAGCAACAAAGCCTAATGGGAAAGTATGGTGGCCTATGGGTTTTGTCCATATAAGTCCCAACAATACAGGCTTCAGGGCCACTCACATGGAATGTTTCCATGGAGCAGTCCTGACCAAATTCCATCTTGGTCAGTGTTTAATGTTTTAATAAAACACTTGCTTACATTGGTCAGAAGGGTGGGACTGGTTTTTCTTTGGCAAATTTCAGGATTAACACCGGAATACAGGAAGGATGTGGGAGATGGGAAGGACATAGGAGGGCTGCAGAATGACTGGAGTCCTGATTATAGATCTCAAATGAGCACAGGGACGTGTGGGGGCCAACAGGTGTCATTTAGAAGGGCAGCCAGGAGAGCAGGGAGAGCTTGTTCTCTCCACTCAGGAAGATCTCCGAGCAGAAGGGTAGCAGTTGTGGGCGGTGCTTAGTCACGTGTGTATCAGCACCAGGAGCTGTTTAGCCCCGTGTTCACAGGAAGTCCAGCACAGCACCAGGCTCCCCAAACAGATACAGAAATGTGTTTTAGTTTGACCTCCTATTACAGTGATAAAACACTGAGTAGGTGACTTGGAAAAGAAAAGACTTGCTTGACTCACAGGTTATCATTCGTCACTGAGGGAAGTGAAGGCGAAATTTCAAGACAGGAGCTTGGAGGCAGGAACTGAATCAAGGACCATGGGAGAATGCTGATTACCAGCTTGCTCTTGGCTCATGTTCAGCTACCTTCCTTACACAGCCCAACCTCGCTCACCTGCCCAGCGATGGGACCATCCACAGTGGGTTGGACCCTCGACACCAATTAACAATCAAGAGAACACCCTTTCCCCAACAGACCTGCTCACAAGACAATGTATTGCAGGCAATTCTTCAATAAGGGTTCCTCTTCCCAATTTGACAGCCTAGGTGAGCCACCATAAAGTGGCCTCATGAACATCTGAAGAAGAAGCAAAGCTCACAGGCAGCACAAGGAGACAGTCAAGGGCGTTGTCCTGGAAACTGAGGACTGTAGGGATTGAGGTCATATGCCGCAAAAGCATCAGGGTGGAGTCAATACCCAGAACTCACAGGATGGTACCCTTCACTAGTCTGCAAGGTACACATCTCCTCATAGCTGGCAGGTACGAGGTCACTCCAGGAAGAAGACGGAGTTTAAGACCCTTTGGAGGAGAAGTCAAGAGTTATCAGGACTTGGTTACATTTCTCTCTCTCTCTCTCTCTCTCTCTCTCTCTCTCTCTCTCTCTCTCTCTCTCTCTCTCTGTGTGTGTGTGTGTGTGTGTGTGTGTGTGTGTGTGTGTGTGTGTGCAAAGGTATGGATGCTTTTGGTTGTGTAAACTGTAATCTACGTACAACCCCATGGGAAGCATAAAATAAAAGTTACTTTCCAAGCAAGCCAAGGGAGGGAAACTTTGGAACTGCTGGGGAATAAAGTCATAAGTAATAAATGGCAGAAGTGATGTCGTACAAATCGTGCCAGATGAATTTAATTGCTTTTAAAAAAATCTACCGTGATGCCAGCTGAGGAGATAAAAGGAAAGGGCTGAGTGTAATGTGCTTTGCTTTAGAAGACTGCATGAGGAAAACAACTTGGGCGATGTTCTGAGTCAAAACAAATAATGGCAATTCAAATCAGCCTGGTCGAGGATCCTGGCCTGGAGCTGGGGACAGAGCATCCCTGACCTGAGTTTCTGAGACAGGATTGCAGGGTCCCACACATCACCCAAAGCCTAGTGTCCTACTGAAGTCTTAGTCAAAGTCTGTGGGAATTTTCCCATGTGGAGTGTTCTGAAGCACAAGCAATGCTTGGAACTTACTGGAAATATCGATTCTGAGGCCCACCCCCAGACACCCTGCCTGAGTATCTACATGAGACAAAATTTGGGGAAAATTTTGCATACTGAATTTCAGAAACACTGGAAGTTGAAGCATGCTCTCGCCCCAACACTAATCAGATACT
>NC_022020.1:60667986-60699931 GCF_000317375.1 Microtus ochrogaster
CACACACACACACACACACACACACACACAATCACTTCTCCCACCACCAAACCCTCACATCACTGGCTTGTAGACAGGCTATTCTCCAGATGATAGTGGCCGACTGAGGCATTCACACCATCGGGATAGTTGCCTCTTTAAGGTAAGAACCAATCAGTAATACTAATAGTGGATTTCAGGAGACAAAACACCCAAGGGGACACATCTACCATTAGGTATCCCCTCTGAGAAATCAGGACCTATGTCCATATTTAGTGTTTATTTTTCATTGGTGTTTTTGTTTCTGAAATGTTTGAAATTGAACCTAGGTCTTACAAATGCTAGGCAAACTGTCTGCCACTGAGTCACACCTCCCAGCTCTTGTCTTTATCTACCAATTCTGAAATGCTTTATTATTCATCCCTAAATAAGTAAGAAATCAGAATCTAGAAAGGTTAACTGGTCCTAGATGACATAACCAGAAGGGGCAGAATGAGGCTGCCCTCTGTTGGCAGGAGCCTCCCTCAGACCCTTCTGCTCCTCTTTGACCCACCTATGCCCACTGTCACCTTGTCTACTTCACTAGAGTGACTGTGAACAGGGACAAGGCTACCGAGCACAAAGACATTGCCAAACCAACTTCTCCTGGGTCAGTGCAGAGGAGGTAGGGGTAAAAAGAGGAAAGAGAAGTCTGTCAAGGGCCTATAGATTAAATATTATCTTCCAACCCTACTTATGTCAAAATCATCAGCCATAGACTATGATTAGTTTACTCATAAACTAAATTCTATCTGTAGTAATCTCTGTATAATAGCTCACCAAAGAGGACTTCTTGGGGAATTTTGCTCCTGCCAAACACAAACTTAGCTTTAGGTTTTCTAAGAGCTGAACCACTTTTCAGTATAGCCAGTTTTCCCTTTGCATTTTATGGGAGTGGACTCTGAAGCGAAAGGCCAGCCACTTGGCCTGGGAAGGAGTGAAGAAACGTGATCTTCTCTTGGAGGGAAAAGTGCTATTAAGGTAAGATGGCTCCAGATGGGAGTCAACCTGAGTGACATGAGCATTAGCACAAGGAGGGAAAATAATCCTAAAAACAGAGATGGATCCCATAAGTGAAGGAAGGGCGAAAACCTGGGGTTCCAGTGGGGAAGATGCAGCCCCAGAGAAGAGCATAGATTGGATATGCTTGTGATGGGAAGCCAACAGAGAAATAAATAAGAAAGGCCGGGTGATTTAGGTATGCATATGCAGGGGCCAAGACACAAAGCCAAAAGGAAATAGTGTCTGGAGTAAGACGGAGTCTGGGATATTGCAGCCAGCGCACTGATGGGCATCTCATTACCCAAAGGAGGTAGGGAAGGTGGAAAGGGTGCAGAGCAGGGCACAGACATGATTAGGAAGCCAGAGAGATTAATTTATGAGGAAAGATTAAAAGCTAAATATGAGAGCTGTGCTAAGGGAAGGGCAGCCTCCCTGTTGGCACACAGGGAATGTGAGAGGCATCAGACGAGAAGGCAGGCCACTGGCCCCAGGTGGAAGCTGGCCCGGTCTGGGGCTGTGTAGGAAGGCAATGGGTCAGGGTAGAGAAGCATGGTGGTGATGTTAACCTGAGGAAACCCGGAGGGTGAGCGTTAGAAATGAGAGGCCAAACTGCAGATCTACCAGCTGAGCGGGCATTCTCAGAAGCAAGGCTGACTACAGGAACCAACAAAACGTTCTCTCCAACCCGTTGGAGATGCAGCAGATGGGAGTGGGGGCTTGTGTTCATTTGCTCCTTGTTGAGCACCTACTGTGTGTTGGACAGTGGGCTAAGCATGGAGAACGTCATGTAAGATAGGGTCCTTGATTTCAAGAGGCTCTGGACTGCCAATGGATCAACTTTTAGGACCCTGGGTGAGAAGTTCTGTTTTAGAAAATCAGGAAGAGGGCACTGTGTATCGGTTAATTTCTGTCAACCTGACATGAGCTAAAAGTCATCCAGAAAGAGGCAAGCACTTTCACTATGGAGAAAATGCCCTGGGTTTCTGACATATTTCCTGTTGACAGATCTGTGGGGCATTATCTTAATTAATGATCAGTGGAGAAGGGCCGAGCCCATGGTGGGTGGTGTCACCTCAAGCAAGTGGTCCTTGATGGTATAAAAAAGCAAGCTGAGAGAGTGGTGGGGATCAAGTCCATAAGCAGGGTTTCTCCACAGCCTCTGCTTCAGTTCCTGCTTGCAGGTTCCTGCCTTGAGTTACTGCCATGACCCCCCTTTATGACAGTGTGTGTAAGCTAAATAGAACCTTTTCTCCTCGTGTTTCTTCTGGTCATGGTGTTTTACCACAGCAGTAGAAACCGAACTAGAACATGCTTGGAGCCAGACTGTGTCGAGCCGGCGTGTGAACTTAGGAAGTGGTGGATGGAGAACACCCGGCCGAGGGACAGTGAGCACAGAGATCTAAAGCATCGTAGCAACTTCAAAGGCTCCCGTTTGTCTCGAATACGCTAGGGAAAAGAAAAGACGTGAGTTGTCAATCTAAGCAAAGCACAGGTTATGAGAGGTCACTTAGGCATGAGCTCAGAAATGAACTCCAGTCGAAAGTGCTGCAGAATCGGCCACGGGAGGTTTTTAGGTAGAGGCCTGGTGACAGCGACTGCGGATCTGTAAGTGATTGTCCTCGTTGGGATGGAAACACGCATTTGAGGGGAAGGATCTTATGGAGACGAATCCACTATCACTTTGGCACTGTTTCCAAAGCCAGACGCTGCCTGAACCCATCAGAGGCAGTGGCATCAGACCAGTGAGCAGTGGCAGGCTTTTCTGCTTGCCTAACAAGGTGAGCAAGAAGGCAGAGTTTGGACATGCGCGGTTTGTGTTCCTGGCTCAGTGGTGCTCGTCTTTGAGCTAGGCAATGATCAGGTGACCCTCAAGGAAAGCAGGTGATCTGCTTGCTTGCACAAGTTGGGTTGATATACTTGCATGACATCTTGAAGACAGGTAGACGGCGGTTGCTATTCTGTCTGGACTTGGTTTTATCAACTGGTGTGGTTTGTATATGGGCTTGTGTGTGTTTGAAAATGGTCTCCAGGGGTGATACTGATTAGGGAGACATGAGGACCTTTAAAATCTGATGCCATTGTGGAGGATGTAGGCTACAGAGGGAAGGCTATTTAAGCCTTGTTTCTGGCCCCAGTCTCTCTCTTGGCCTTGCGCTCCTGCTCCTTCAATATGGAAGTGAACCCCTGCATACCCTGACACCGTGGAGCCACTCCCCTCCATGCCTTCCCTTCCCCACAACACAGGAACGTACCCCCGCAAACCAGGGGCCCAAATCAATCTTCCCTCCCAGCTTAAGCTGCTCCTTGTCAGGCATTTAGTCACAGTGATGAGACAGTAACAGGCGTCAATCAATCTGCTCACCGAGGCTGTCAGTGAGCCCCGCAGATGAGGCCTATTTGGAGAGCTTATGTGTGGACCATGTTGAGGAGTAAAACATGCCACGCACCATCACCAGGAAGAAGACCTCAGTGTTGAAGCCAACCACACTCTTGCTCGCTGCCCACCCTCTCAAAATGCTACAAAGATCAAATGCCCACAGGGCATCTAAAAAAGGCTCTGGTTCCTTGGAGATTCCTGCTCCATGCAAGAGCTATAAAGAGAGGCAGGATTGCTATCTACAGCTCTGGCATGCTGACAGATACCTTCCCAAGAGAAAAACAATACCAGAGTTGCCAACTCTGGATGCTAAGGGCAGGCCACTCCAGGCAAAGTTAGCAGAGGTTACCCCTGAAAACACCAAGCTCAGGATGTAGAGATGGCTCAGAAGTAAGAAACCTTCCTGTTCTTGCAGAAGGCTAGGATCCATTCCCAAGCATTCACATTGGGTGGCTCACAACCACCTCTAACTCCAGCTCCAAGAGATAATGCCCTCTTCTGGCCTCTGAGGAAACACACACACACACACACACACACACACACACACACACACACAATATAAAATTAAAAAAATAAAATTCTAAGCTGCCAATGGGTAGGAACTGTTTGCTTCCAGAACCCAAGACCCAAGGCAGGTACTCAATAAAGGGTACTCAATAAAAGGGACCAGGAGTACCCATTAAGGCTTTGTGTAATTCAGTATTGCCAAACCCACATGAAGCCTTATCAAGCCTCCTACTTGATGAATCCAGCCCCAGCCCCATTACAGCCATCCTTTTCTCAGGTGATGCCTCCTTCTGCTAAGTTGTATGAGGCACAGATGAATTCATTCATTCATTCATTCATTCATCCATTCAAAATGTATTATTTAAGAGCTGGCACTGTGCTAGGGTACAACCTGAGGGCACAGATTCCTCCACTCCAGTGAAGTTCAGGTTCTCCCTTCAAAGATAGGCTTTTTATTATTATGGGTTTATTGTTATAAATACAATATCTTCAACTATACTCTACAGATAACTGGAACAGGCCAGGCTAGATCGATGAGGCCAGTGTTTGAACAGAACCTGAGTCAGCTCAGGAGCTGGCTGAACCAAAGACGCACTACCAGACAATGGGCTGGTGGGAGCGAGCTGGGTAGGAGTGACTTCGGAGAAGGTTCCTCCTTGCTTTCTCCCCTCACTACCCTTCATATTTACTTCTCCATCCATTGCTCTCCTCTGTTATACTCATTTGCTACTCAGTTATGTTCAGCCCCTGGGATCCTCTGCTTGGATTCTATATAAACTTTCTTTCCTCTTTCAGACCCTTCCATCCAGAGCTGGGGCTGTAGCTCAGTGACAGAATGTAGCTCATCTAGCATGAATGAGGTCTGAGCTCTATCCCTAGTACTCCTGCGGGGAGAAAACAGAGGCCATTAGCTTGAACTGCCTTGATAACACAGATCTTGCCCATTCTCCAAGTCATGGCCAGAGTGATTTTTGCAAGATATGTATCTGGGCAGGTGGCCCACCAGCCTTCAGAACTTCCCCACTGTTAGGGCTCAGTGTAGACTCTTCCCCTTGGCCTGTAGGGTTATGGCAGCCTTGTCTAATACAACTCATTCTCAATCTCTTCCAGCCCCAGGCAGCATGTGCCTTCTCGCACACACAGCACACTTGCACATGCCCAGAACACCCCTCAGCTTTGTGTTTACACTCTTGCTCAGTCTTTACACTTCTACTTTACAAGAAAGCCTTCTCCTAGAGTCTAGCATGGACAGCTTCCTGTTGCTGCATGTTTAGACCCAAATTTTCCCCATAGCATTCATTTATACACCCTTTGTCAGGATTACTTGATCCAATGAGCAGAGGCCCGGTGTCATGGCTAATCACCATGGTAACTTTAGAATGCCACAGGAAAATGGCATAAAATGAGCTCTCAGTTCATAATCTTTGGACAAATGAGTAAACAAATAAATAAAATAATAGGAGTTGCTTATGTAGAAAGGGAAGCACATAGCCTCTTGACTTATGTGAGACCCACCAGCCTGGAGACCTGGAAGTGCCAAGTCTTATGAGTAAAATAGTTTCAGGTCCCAGTCCAGATCCCAAGATGGCACAGCTACCCAAAGCCCAGACTACACAGAGGAAGCGTCTGAGAGCTATTTGGCCTAGCATAGAAACCAACTTCATTTAAAGAGACATAACACTTTAATTATCACTGCACTAAAGGACTAATAGATTTGAGAAATAATTGCCAGTTAGTCTGCCTGGGTGAGGCTAGTGAATGTTCCAGAAGCTAACCTGTTAGTACAGGGGGACAATGGTACTCAGAATTAGTATGCCAGCAACATCTGAAGTATATTCATTGTGTTAATAGAAATGTCTGCTATATTAAGACATTTGGGGGCTTATTATTCATATTAGTTATAATATGAAAATCACATTTTATTCCTAAATTGCAATCAAATGATATTTTCTATTAAAACTTTAATAGCAAACCAAATTAAGCAATGCTATGGCTTACACATTAGGAATCCAGTTCCGTTATAACTCATCATAGTTTTTACTTTGTTATAAATCACCAAGGGGATGAAATAAAGCAAGATGTTTTCCAAAATGAATTAAAAGAGACTTCTATTTATTTATTTATCTGGTGGATCAGGGAAGTGGCTTAAGAGTTCGAATTAGCATCCTGTGTCATTGAAATAGACACAGACGAGCACTGATGGCAAAAACCTCACTCTGTAAAAAGTTTGTCTTCTGCTGCTGTCCTCCTACAAAACAGGTCAGTTAGCCATGCCTCCTTGTCAGGATTCAACTATGGAAAATCTGCCCTTAAAGGCTGACACCTCATTAAGAAGCACCCACAAGAAATTTTCTGCCCAAAATGCAAGGGCCTTTCCTTAAACATGTTTGATTTTCTCCACCATCATCTTACAAATAATTGGTGCCCAATAAATGCTGACTAGATTGGCTTAAGTCATTAACAATATGTCAATCACTCAAAGGCATTTTGATATTATTTTAAATATATAATTCACCCTAAACAGGTTTGGCACAGAGAAGTTGCCTAATAAACAAAAGATTTTTCTTTTTGTTGGTTTGCTTGCTTGTTTTTGAGATAGGTTTTTTTCTATGTAGTCCTGGCTGTCATAGACCTGACTCTATAAACCAGACAGGCCTGGAGTGTCTCTTACATATCAGTACATTTGTAACTGGAAACAAGCACAGATACAGGTTCTTATCTATTACATGGGGTGGGGGCTGTTTAAGACAGTAACTTGTTGACTTGCCAAGTTGCTGATGGTAGAATCAGACTGGGTCCAATAGCCCAATACTAGCATGAATGTTCTAGCCACTTGACAATATTGTTTCTTCCCCCAGGTATTGACAGATGCTTCTGTTCTGTCCAATCCCACAGCCGCTGTTCAGTCCCAAAGAAACACACGGACGCTTAACATTAATTATAAACTGGTTGTCCTATTAGCTCAGGCTTCTTATTAACTCTTATATCTTACATTAATCCATAATTCTTATCTGTGTTAGCCACGTGGCTTTGTACCTTTATCAGTGAGGCATTCTCATCTTGCTTCCTCTGTGTCTGGGTGACATCTGCAGACCGAGCCTTTCCTCTTCCCAGAATTTTCCCGCTCTGGTCACCCTGCCTATAATTCTGACATAGACATAGCCTGTGGCTATGTGCAGTCCATTTCTTTTAAAATGTTAATACCTCCCCCCAAAGAAAGCAATTTTGTGTGTCGTGTTTCATTCTCTCTCTAGTGAGTGAAATATCACACACACACACACACACACACACACACACACACACACACACACACGGAAGAAGTAATAAAGGGAAGAAGGAGATAAGCAGAGGCTATGTGCCCAGGTGAGGGCAGGGGTGAGGACAGGGGTAGAGCAGGGGTTGGGCAGGGGTAGGGGCAGGGCTGGGATGGGGGTGAGGGCAGGGGTGGAGGTGGGATGGGGAAGGGGCAGAGAAGGGGGTAGGGCGGAGGGACACGAAGCATGGTGGAGGGCTGAGGAGGCATGGTGGAACATGGAGAGTGCTGTTGGTTAATTCTCTCACTATTTGCCCAGGGAGAGAATCACTACATATAACCCCCTCCCCTCCCTTCCTGCTTCCCCCAAACAAACAAAAAGTCAGCCTTGTCATTTTCTCCTTCCCCAGGGTCCACTGTGTTTCCCTGCAGAATCGGGAGTAAATTATCTCCAAAGAAGGGTTCATTAAGAATAAATAATAATTTGCACTTCGAATGCACCTTTTGTCTAAGTATCTCAAAGCGATCTACTTAATTAATTAATTAAGAGAATTAATTAATTCAGGGGAAAAAAAACTCCTGTAGGAAGGGAAGGAAAACTTACAACACCTGCTTTCCAAATAAGTAAACTGAGGCCCAAAGCAATGGGCTCAAGGACCTAACAGGACAGTGGTCAAATGGGGTCAGGACATGGGAGTAAAATGTAAAGCTCCACACTGTGAAGACGGAAACGGAAAGGCAGGGCAGCCGGAAGGGCAGGGCAGCCGGAAGGGCAGGGCAGCCGGAAGGGCAGGGCAGCTGGGGCAGGCCCGGGAGGAAGGCAGCTGGGTTTGGGAGAGCAGAGCTGAGATCAGCTGCAATGAGGACAAAAAGTCCCTTCTCAGCCTAGGCCATAGGGCCGAAGAAAGTCTTTAGGAGGAGCCAGAACCAAGAAGGTCCCAACCCAGGCTGGGGACCTCCGAAGAAAGGCTCTGCAGCCCTTGCAGGCCACCCATCCATCCGTACTGCATTGGGCTGTTATGAGTCACAGGTCATGGCTCCGCAGGAAAGCCAGGAATCATGGACGGCACACAGCCAAGGGCCTTGGAGCCCTGCGCACAGTCCTTTAGGCTCTCTGTTGAGATAGGAGCTCATCAGATTCGGGCTCTCTGTTTCCAGTGAGATGAAGAGGTTCGCCTAACTAGAGAGGACATAGAGACAGGGAATGGGGTATTTCTTGAATCTCTCTCTGTGTGTGTGTGTGTGTGTGTGTGTGTGTGTGTGTGTGTGTGTGTGTGTGTCTAAGCTCTGGGATTTTCAGCCTTTTATATGCATCCTGGTTCCTCCCCCAAAACTGCACCAGGATTGGAGCCTGAAGAAGGATAAGACAATGGGCACTTCCCAACGGTCCCTAACTCCTTCCGTGTGCCCTTTGAGCCAGTCTTGTCCGTCGCCTCAGACCTGACTCTCGGTCACGGACACCCCCTGTGCCAGGCAGAACCATTTCAGCCATGCGTGTGCTCTCACACTTACACGTACACATCCAGACCCCCAAACACTCACAGCGCCACAAATTAACAGCCCGAGCTTGTCTTCATTGTGTTTTTATTATGATGCTCCTCAATGATGTTCTTAAATGAATTTTGAATAGTCCCCGTAATTTGGTTTGTTCTACATTGCAACGCAAGTGTGAAGGCCCCACAGGAATTGCTGCAAGGAACACAATATTATGTGAGCGTGGCTTCTGCTTCTCTTCCTGCTTTCTCATAATTAAGCTTTATTGAGTTGTAAAATGAATAACAATTAAAAAAAAACCTGTTTATTGATCCAGGTGCATCATGCAGCTAGAGAAAACTTTCTCCCGCCCCTGACCCCACCAAGGTATGCATCTTGGCTCTCACGCTCCCCGCCTCCTGCCTCCTCCCTGAACAGTGGGCAATTTCACGGCAGGTAGTAAGCGCTTTCTTGGATACCATGATGCCAACCGCTGGTGTCTGTAGTGTGGAGGGATCCCAGTCAGAACTTGTCAGGGTGGAAGTCTACCGAAGGACTTCTAACTCGTCTCTTATTGATGCCTACAGTTTTGGGACTTGCAAATTTTATCATTTGGGTTAATAAACTGTCCAGTGAAGACACAGTTGAGTTAGGAAGGAATCGTACATTGCAACCTCTTGAAATTCGACAGCCTAATAGGACTCCAGTTACCAGTTTCTTTCAGGGAGAAAGTCTCCACCAGAAGTTAAGCTCTACCCATGTAGAACACTATTACCTAAAGGAATGGCTCATAGCCTAGAGCCAAGGCCAGTCTGGAGGTGGCCAGGAGAAGTGACTTCAGGTGGTATGGATATCAGCAATAGAGTAGGCCCTGCCAGCCTGCTCAGGGAAGTAGGAAGGGTCCAGTAGACCTCACTTGTAGAATTTTCAGCCTAGAAGAAGGCTCCTAAGAAAACCCACAAGCTTGGAATCCAGACAAGCTTTCTATTACTTCAGAACTAGAAATGATTCATCCGGTCCTCCAAGTCAAACCTAGGTTCCTAGACCCAGCACGGCAGTCACTGCTGTCAGAGAAACTGAGCAGAGAAGGAGCCAAGTTTACCAGGGTGACAAGGACTCCCTCCTCACAGCTAGGGACTGGTGTGGCTCTGCGCAGAAGCAAGGCTCAGCCCACTGTTATGCCGCCAATTTCTAGCCAGGGAGCAGAGGCTTCCATAGCTCTGGGCAGGCTCTTTCTTGTTGAGCAAGGTCTGCCCTCTATCCTGCCACCCCGAAGGGAAATGTGCTGTGATTGAAGACCCTACCGCAGGTTCAGTCCATGCCCCTTGGGAGCCCCAAGAGGTTCTCTGCAAATAACAGTGCTTTGCGGCCAGAGGTGGGTCAGCCCCGTGGATAGTCCTGGCTGCTGAGATGCTGTGGGAGAAGGTGGTGGCTGGTGTTCAGGGTGTACACACCTGCTTTGCTCGCTCGGTCCAGCAGCTGCTCAAGGAAATGCTACTCCAGGGAGACACATAAGGCACAGTTGTTATTGCTCGCAGTTCTAGAAGCCTGGAAGCCAAGACTGGGGTACTCGTGTGTAAATGTTCAAGAGAGGGCCCTCTTTGGGGCTTGGAGATAATGCCTCTCTGATAGATTCACAGGACAGAGAAGTCCTGGTGCTTAGGGCACTAAACCCACCATGGGGCTCCACTTTTATGACCTCATGAAACCTTAGCCACCCCTAAAGTCTCCACCTTCAAATTCCACCATATGGGGGTCAGGATGTCAGCATATGAACTTGGGGGTGGAGGTACAAATGCTCAGCCCACAGTTCCACCCATCGGCAGTCATAACACGTCTCCAGTTTCTGTGCCATCTCTTATCATCACCAAGACAAGTTGTTGGGGGAGGGTCTCTCCCCATCTTCCTTCCCAAATCTTCAGAGTGCTTCTTTCTCCTTCTCTGCTTCTCCAAGGCCATCAACAGTGATTCTTTTGTGAGAGTAACAGAGAGCTTTGCATGGTGGGCTAACTTAGAGACCTCAACGTCCCTTCCCCACCACGGCTAAATACCCCCCTTGTGAACTACTTAGCATTTCCCTTGTGCTGAGGGCTGCCTGTGTTCCTACCTTCTCATGTTACCTTTTGGTTGTTGGTGTAGCTATCTGTCTGTTTACTCTCAGGTTTGACTTCTAGTCAAGATCATGGACTATTGCTCCGGCTCTTACCAACATCCTATGGGTTCAACCAAAGCTACTATCAATTACAGTATCCAAGAGGATAAATGATGGTCAGGTATGCATGGGATTCACTAGGCCAGCGACTCCACTGTTACCACTGTGTAAAAAGGAGGGCTTTGGGGAAAGTTCTAGATGTCACAGTCATCACCAGCATATCGCCCCTCTTCCCTGAGGCTTTTATAGAATGAGGACTTCAGACTTAGCCTAATGGTCCTTCAGAAACCAGTAGGCCATGCTTAGCGCATGCAAAGACAGAGATAGCTCAAGGCAAACAGTTTGACATCTGCTGGTCTCCACAGCTCTGTGAGGTCTTTTTTTTTAATTTACTTATTTATTAAGGATTTCTGCCTCCTCCCCGCCACCGCCTCCCATTTCCCTCCCCCTCCCCCGATCAAGTCCCTCTCCCTCATCTGCTTGAAGAGCAATCAGGGTTCCCTGACCTGTGGGAAGTCCAAGGACCGCCCACCTCCATCCAGGTGTAGTAAGTTGAGCATCCAAACTGCCTAGGCTCCCCCAAAGCCAGTACGTGCAGTAGGATCAAAAACCCATTGCCATTGTTCTTGAGTTCTCAGTAGTCCTCATTGTCTGCTATGTACTTTCGTACAGATAGGGTATTTTGTACTTGTATCCCACCTAATAATAAAACTTGCCAGTCATGGGAAACTTTCACTGAGACAGGTGCTGTGCTGACACTATGTCCTCCCTCTTCAGCCCTAACAGCCGCGTGAGGAGAATCCACCAACCCCATTTCAAGTGTGAAGAAACTGAGACCTAGATTGGGAAGAACACCCTCAAAGTCAACCTGCTCATCCCTGGAGTTTGAGTCTGGCTCATCCTAGACTACACACCACGATGCTTCCGTGTGTTCTCTTGGACATGCTTGACCCTTCATAATCACAAGCTACCCTCTCCTAGGCATCCTCCTCCATTGGTTGAGCTCAGTGCTAGCTAGGTGGTCATCCCAAAGACCAGGACAACTCTCACAAAGATAACGGCAAGACTGATTTCTTAGATAAGAGGATCAGAGTGCCCAGTCAAAACTTTCTGTTACATTAAGTCCTAACTGCGAAAAAAAAAAGCAGTGTGCCTGTATTACTGTATTAGCTACATCTAGCAATTATTTTGGGGAAACAAGCCACAGTGAATTCAAGGAATCTGATATCAGAATCTGTGAATGCAAAAGAAAAATTAAATTTCTATAACCATCATTTGCAATGCCATGAGTGAAATAAAGAAGGGGATAGTACAAAGGAAAGGGAGAATGTAGCCATGAGATAAGCATGTGCATTGTATGTACAAGCAGGCACACTCTCCCTCTAGATAGCACATGGTTCATGGCTTCACCTATGGAGTCCCGCAGACATCTGAATATTGCTATAGCTCTCTTTGCCTGTAAAACCCCAAGGACATTGTAGTAAGGAAGGAGGCTGACATCAAGGCCATAGGGGCCTGTAAGCCCGGTGGGCTGGGGCGTCTGGGCTGGACTCCAGAGACTCGCTGGAGAAGCAGAGGTCACACGCATTAGATGCAGTCTGAGCTGGAAGCCGAGGCAAGGGTGAAGGTCGATGCACAAATAGATTTGAGGGTGTGAATCCCCTGAGGACACTTTCCCTCCTCAGCCTCCAGAGTCATCCTCTGGGAGTTGGAGAAGCAGACACAAAGATTTATAACCTGTCCAGCAGGGAGGCATTGAGTGATGTAACTAGCAAGACAGTGTTCTCTTCAGTTCCCCGGCCATGAGGCAACTGAGACTTTTGTGGCGTTTGTCCAGGTCCCATTGGAAATGGGATTAGCCCGGCACACCATATTCGTGAATGTCTGTTGAATGCATCATTGAATAGATAGATAGATAGATAGATAGATAGATAGATAGATAGATAGATAGATAGATAGATAGATGAGAGGGAAGAGATGAATTGAATGAATAATAGGTATCATTTTGGTGTGTGTATGTGTGTGTGTGATGTGTGTATGTCTACGTGTGTGAGTGACAGTACACCTCAGGGCATGGGTAGGTCGGAGGACAGCACTGGGTGTTGGTCCTCACCTTCTGCCTTGTTTGAACAGAGGCTTTTCTTTATGGCCTGCTAGCTGCCGTGAGAGCTTCCAGGGATTTTCCTGTCTCCACTGCCCAGATAGAAACATTGTAAAAACACTAGGATTCCAGATGTATAGCACTATGCCTTTCCTTACATGGGTTTAGGGATTCTAACTCAGGTCACATTTGTGGGGCAAGCTCTTTACCCACTGACCAATCTCCCCAACTTCTCCACCAAATTTTTAATTTTTAATGGTTCACACCTTGATTATCTAAGAAGAGAATAACAAGTAATCATAAGATCATGAAAAAGTAGGGACCCAACCTTTCTATATTTAGAGAGTAGAAATGAGATTTTGGAGGAGAATGTGTGTGGCCACCTATGATTCATGCTGGGTATATTTGTGTATAAAGGGGAGCCTTTTGCTGACAATTATTTGAAGCTATGACTGATGATATCCTGGATAAAGATGGATTCTTAAATTGGTGTAGTGGTGGGGCTAGAGAGAAAGGCATTTGCTGCTCCTGCAGAGGACCCTGATTTGGTTCCTAGCACCCACATAGTGGCTCACAACTCTCTGTAACTCCAGTTGCAGGGGTCTGGTGCCCTTTTCTGATCTCTATAAGCACCAGACATACACATGGCGTGCTTAAAAATACCTTCAGGCAAAACACTCATGCACATAAAATAAAAAGAAGCAAATCTTTGAAAAAATGCTACAGTGAAAGACATTTTGAGCAAGGGAGAGATGCAGCAAATTATAAATAACTGTGGCTGATAGACTGAGTCCATAAAGCCAGTCTTCACTGATCTGAGAACTGTGGCAAAGCCACAGGGAATGGATCTGACTGGCCCCTGAAGGACCCCATGGTGCTAAGCATGTTTGCTGGTGTTAGAATCAAGGTGAGCTTGCAGGAGGCTAAGAGGCTTGTATGAAGTGCAAGAGGGATTTAGAGAACCCAAGAGGCAATGTTCCATGTGCTAGGAACTGGATTCCCCCAAAGACCCACGTGCTAGAGAGCCTGGCTTCCTAGCCTGATACTACAGAAAGATGGGGGAGCCATGGGAGTACAGCATGGTAAGAAGTGTTTAGGCCATTGGGTCCATGACCTCATAAGGGTGAAGAGGACCCCAACTCTTACCTCTTCCTCTTTGTTCACTGTCCAGACATAAGGTGAGTGGTTTCTCTTCAAGTCATTCTCTGCTGCCATGGGCTTGCAGCAACAGGGTTAGCCAGTCATGACTGAACTCTAAAGCTGTGGGCTCAAACAATCATTTTTGTTTTATAATTTGATTATATCAAGGTGCAGAAATCTCTCTCCGTGTGTGTGTGTGGTGTCTTCTGTAGTAGGGTGTTTGAGCCCTATATATGGCTTTCCTCAATGTAGCTCACATGACAATCATTGCTGCTGTCATTCCTACCCACTCATCTCCTTCATTCTAAAGCATTCTATTGGAGAGTCATAGATGGGGTTACCATAGAAATTAGCATTCAAGCTAAGGTGCCCAAAAAGGGGTAGTCAGAGGCTGCTATCAGAGAAGAGGAGGATGTCATTTCACAATTGGTGCAGACACCGGAGAGTTACTTGTGGTCCCATGGATAGCTTCACGCGCATGCCCTGTGGAATGTCCCTGGTTAAACCCAGCCCGCCACGTGCAAAAGCAAGAACAAAACAAACAGATGTGAAAACGGGATGAGGACTTAGAGGAAGGTTGGTGAGGACAGGAGGATGATAAGACGCAGTGGAGGGCTGAGTGTGAGCGGAATACAGTTACGTGGACATATATGCAGTCATCAAACTAATGTTTTAAAAGTGACAGAAGGTACCATTGAACACTGTGCCAGACAACTGACAGAATCTGGGATTATCCTGGTCAAACTGCAGCTTGGCTTGGGGCCACCCTGGCATAGAGGTTAGCAGCAAGCTGTCCTCAATGGCCCTGGTGGTCCCAATTTCATGGACAGAGCTCATTGCACGCCATCTACCATCCAGAGCGCGTCAGTCCCATCTTGCTCAGCAGCGAGGCTGACCCGTGGTGATGACAGTGAGTGGCAGGAGGGCCACTGCGAGACTCTGGAGGGCCCCAGGGTTCAGCGCCTGCGCCTGGCCTCCGGGACTGGAGCTCTGTGTCTATGCCCTCTGCGGCCGAGGAGCCTGCTGATCTGCCTGTGATTCGAAGAGCTCCATCCATTTTTGCACCACCATTTTCCCCGGTGCCGGCCCAGGCAGGCGGCTTTAATGGATTGCTTGCATTATCTCCCTCATCGCTGCTTAAATATTTATCAAACCATTATGTATTTAGTGTCCAGGCGTGGGGAAGAGAAGAGGCGGGGGACAGCCCGGCTCTGGTCAGATGCAAGGGTTAATTACAGATGGGACAAATCCCCCTGATTTAAAAATCAAACCAACAAGCAAGCTTGGGAAGAGAACTGTTACTTACATGTCAGCAAGCGCAGGGCAACCTCGCCAGGTTTTCGGAGTCTTCTGGTGCCCGCCCAGCTCAAAGTTCTTTTTGTTTGCCTCCCCTACCTGCCAGCCTGTGGGCCACCCGAGCCCTAAACCAGCTTCTAATTACAAACTTTGCTTAGGTTTTCTACTCCTCAAGCAACCCAAGTGTGGGGAAGCTTGCACTCTCCTACAACCGGAGTCAACATCCGCCTCGTAAAAGAAGTTTTGAAGGTAACTCCAGGGCTGGCGCTGTGAAATATCGTTCATTATGACGAAGCAGCGGAGATAATGCTGCTTTCTAATTTCCCTTTCTCAGTCAGAAATTAAATAAAAAGTCATGTCTAAATTACAATACTGGATTGAGATCAGACAAGGGCCCCATGCAGCGAGCTCATGATCTATCCTTCCCACATTTTACAGCCATTAAAAAAGATTACGTCGCGTCTTCCCCCTCCCTTTTCTGGGAGGCCATTTACATTGTTCTGAACTTGCACTGTGTTTGATTCGAAGCTCTTAAAAGTACCAGTGCACATCATAAGTCAATCACAAACTTAAATTAAGAAAAAACAATCAGGCATCGGAGCATGCTAACTCTGAACCTCTTGCTTAGGTACCCACGAGAGGTAGAACCTTGACTGTTAGGCTCCTCCCTAACCTGCGCCAACCCTGCTGTCTTCTCCAGGGGCTGAAGGTGTGCGTTAGTTGCTGTTCGTGGTGAGAAACACCCGAGAAAGCAACTTATGAGAGAAAAGGATTTGTTTGTGTTCACGGTTTCAGAGTTTCAGTCCGCCATGGCAGAAGCGTGTGGTAAAGCAATAGAAAAAGAGGGGAGCCAGAGGGGTCAGACGAGACGTCCCCTTCAAAGACATCCATTGATAAAGTTAATACCCTTATTATCTGATCACGGATCAACAGTTCCACTAGCTTGGCATTAACTTTCAGAATAGAATATGAGGGTTTTGGGGGGCTGGGGGTGCATTTCATACCCAAACTGTGTTGAGAGAGTGCATTCCATGAAGAAACAGCCTGTGTTTTATAATTATCTCTCTCTCTTAGTCCATAACACCCCTGACAAAGTAAAAATGACAGTCTATCTGGCCAAGCATTTTAGATGCTAATAAGCATGCAATACTGCATTTAATTTTATACTATATTTAATTTAGCATTTATCGACTATTCCATTGATAAAGGAAGAAGAGGAACACACATTTGTGTCAGTCAAAATCCAAGTATTCTGTGTTCTGAGACACTGTCTCTTGTGACATTTTATGTGTTTTAATAAATAAAGCTTGCCTGAAGATCAGAGCGTAGAGCTAAACCACCAGGGCCAGGAAGTGATGATATACACCTTTAATCCCAGAACTCAAGTGAGATTGAATCTGTGTAAAGAGAGAAATAAAACTCACGCGAAGGTGCTCTCAGAACTCGGGAGTCACACGCCTTTAATCCCCGCACTAGGGAGGTGGAGGAGACAGGAGTGATTTGGCTGGGTGGAGAGAAGTATATAAGGCAGAGGAGACGAGCTCATTGCAGTCTGAGGTCTGGTGGAGAGCATTGCAGTCTACAGTCATGCTGAGAACAGGATCACCCTCTTGCTTGACTGAGCCTTGGTAGAGGTAAGAGCTCTCTAGTGACTTGACTGCTTTGTTTTTCTGATCTTGAACCCCAGTATTTGTCTCTGGGTGTTTGTTATTTGTGCTACAATTGTCAATATTCCCAGACACTTGTGTGAAAAATTACTACTGGGGTGGAAAGATATCTCAGTGATTAGGAATACTGGCTGCTCTTCTAGAAGACCCAGGTTCGATTCCCAGCACCCATACAGTGCACAGATAGCTGCAACTCCAGTCCCTGACCCCTGGGAATGTAAAATAAAATGAAAAAAAAAAAAACTAAGAAGAAGTAGCACTTTGTATCCTTGCTTCCGGTAGAATTTGTTAAACAGTATCGTTACTGTTCAGTTGGTCCCTTCAATTGGGAGGAACTGGGTACAGTTTTCAAAATGCCAGTGTGACCATGATGATGGGGGCATTTTCATCCTTTCCTTTGCTGTCATGCCCATAGCCTGGGTCCTAGCTTTGCCCCCTAACAGCCCTGTCACCTTTGGGTAGTTTAGATAACATCTCTGAATCTCATGATTCACGTTTTCAAAGTGATACGCAGCAGTCAGCTTGGAAGGAGTTAGAGCATTCCATTAGTGAGTATGGGTAAAGTCATCATCGCGAGACCTGGCACCTGATGACCCGGCACCGGGCAAGTGTCGACAGTGCAGGCCTTCCAACTTCATTCTGTTGATCCTGACTTACAAAGAGTTTGTTGCCCACCACTCTGAAACAACTCAACCTGCTTCTTGCCAGCTCAGTCACCATCCGCCACTGATGGGCACTGTGCTCACAAGCAAAGGCTGATATCTAGGGACATAAGGTCCTTAGCCGTCCTCATTTAACATAGATCGGCACCGATGCCTTGTCCCCTGGCATCTGCCAGACAAGGTCCTGATCCCTCGCTTGTCATCTGCACTCGACATGGCTGACTTTCTGGTCCATGGATGTATTTGTCATGTGAAAGCCAAGACAGACAAAGGGCAGAGGAGGAAAGGAGCCTGCAGATTTTGTATGCTCCCATCCACGGGCTATGAGTAAATGAGTTACTAGGCTCTGACCCTTCAGCTTTGGGACACTGGGGCAGACACAAAGCTTGGAATGATCTGTTATGGACGCAGGTGTCGTTGCTTATAGTCTTTCAGAGGGCCCCTGAGGTGGCATGGGGTCTGGCTGCATGGGTTATGGTTGTGCACCACCATGGTCACTGTCACCGTTATAGAGTCTGAGAAGGTGCTGAAGCAGCTAATATCCTGAGAAAAGCTGCCCTAGTCAGGTTTCTGTTGCTGTGATAAACGTCATGACCAGAAGCAACTTGAAGAAGGAAGGAGTTTATGTAAGTCCAAATCAGAGGTAATAACCAAGGCAAGCCAGGGCAGGAACTCAAGCAGAAGCAGAAATCATGGAAGTATGCTGCCTCCTGGCTTGCTCTTTATGACTTGCTCCGAATGGTTTCTAATACCACCTAGAACCACCTGCCCACATTGGTTAGGCCCTTCTGTATCAATCATGAATCAAGAAAATGCACCCCCTCAGACATGCCTGCATGCCAATCTGATGAAGGCAATTCCTCAATAGAGATTCTCTCTGCCCAGCTCACCCTACTTGTATTAAGTTGGCAAAATCTAACAGGCACAGGGCGTGTGCCATCCTGAGAGCAGCGATCTGAGAAGCAGAGCTGCAGAGAGGTCAGTGACGCTTGTTGATGGATGGTGAGCCTGGATCAGCCTTGATACATGCCAAATGTTCTCATCTATTGGCTATGGCTGTCTCCTTGAAGTACCACCCGAACCTGCCGCAGAGTAGATGCTCCAGCAACACACACATCACACCCCACAAATCAGAGCGCTGTCATTCCGCATCCGTGATGTGAATAAGTTCAATTGGACTGGAGACCCATCTGCATTATCACAAAAAATATCAGCACTACATTCGTCAATGAAAGCCAAGGAAGAGCTGCTAAATCCTTTAAATATAATTTCAACTACTATGAATCTTTAATGGTCATGAAAATGGCTTTAAATCTTTTATCACTCTCTCGTGCAAGAGTGACTCCCAAGGATTTGCAGAGATCATCATTTAGTAAGTCCTGGCCAGTATGCTGAGCCGCTCGAGCACAGACTCAGCTAAGGAGCAGTTGCTCTCGTGAAGGAAGAGGGCGTGCATCTCTCACTAACACCAGGCACCTGTCTCTTGCTAACTAGTACCCGGCTTTCCATACCACTTGGCTATGGAGAGTTCCTGCCACAGTCTCACATGCTGATGGCATCAGCTCCCACAGAGGGCTCGATGTGAAGAGGTTCTAGAGTCTTTAAGAGGTAGGACCTAGCTAGAGGAAGGTCACTGGAGGCTGTAACTTGCCGTGCCCCACCATGAGGTGAGGAGCCTCTGTCACAGACTCTGAACACATACTCTGCCCCACCATGGGTCCGGAACCAACGGAGCCAAGGATTGAAACTTCTGAAACCACCAGCAAAAGAAGTTAATTAGTAACATTAAGTTATTAATATCTGCTAATTTGTTAGAGCAAGAAAATACTAGCACATCTAGCAGTGTTTTATTTTTCGTTCCATACTTTATGTAAAGAAAATGGGTTTCTTCCCCTCCCCATTCCCGTGGCTAGTCCAAGTCCCCCACTGTGTTCTACAGCACACAGAACAAACATTCTCATTTTCATGTTAACACATTGTGTTTGTCATTCATGGATCTATCTGTGGGTTTGAGTCTGGCTGGCACTGGCTGTCCCATTTACTATTCCGTGAGGTTATCGCTGCCAACAATCTCCCCTAAACCCAGCAGAAGGGTTTGCAGAGGCAAAGATGGCTCTACATGATGCTGAGGAGGCTCCCCATGTCCTCACACTGCGGTGCTTCCAAGGACTGGATTCCCACTGGAAGAAAAACCCACAGTAATGAAGAAGAGGGGAGTGTGTGTGTGCTCGGCAGGGGCAGACTCAGACAGCAAAGCCACTCTTACTGGGTTATTCAACCCAGGGCTGCCTCTTCAGTTCTTCTAGGAGGCTCACTTCTCCACCTCTTGATTTTAAATAACTTCCTGAACTATAAATGCAAAGAGTTCCAAATGAAAACTGATTGATAGCCTCGTATAATTATATAATAAAAACACACTGATATGCATATACATTATGTGTGGGCTCGTATGTCTATATGCATCTGTATCTATTCCAGAGGGAGGAATATGCAATAATGTCTTCTGAAACAAATTGTCAAGGTGTCAATAAGGAATCTCATAATGAATGTGTGGGTGTGATATGGGGTAATTTCATCTCAATTATATTGCTCAGGCTGATTTCCCAAGGCAGGTCTTAAAGGCACAAGTCCCATTCCCAAGCGGGAAGCAGGAGGCTTTGCTTCCTATAGCTCCTTCAAAGCATCACGTTTCCAGGCCCAAATGCCCAGCCTGCAGCAGCCAGAGCCATCCTAGGAAACAGGAGTGCTGAGAGCTCCAGGCCATGGCTATAAGCTTCTAAAACTTACAAGTATTTTCTGTGTGTGACCTTCCCCCCACCCAACAGTCACAGGAACCATTCATGGCTAAGAAATAAACAACAGTTTTATGCCCCCAGAGGAATTAGCTATCCCAATGAGGAGTGTTAATTGTTGAAAATGCTGGGGAATGATTGCGGGTGAATGCGGGTACTGAGAAAGCCCGCACTGCTGGGTGGGAAATCTATGATCACCACCGAGGGACTCCCAGCTCACCCAAAGTCAGTGTGACATGGGACATGACAGGACCCTAACCCACACACAGCACCTGGGGATGTAGGGACTTAAGAAAGACTTCTTAGAGCAACTGCCTTTAAAACTGGGCCTAGAACAGGAGTAAAAATATACAATCAGAGCGTAAGAGATTACACTGAATAGAAAACACACTCTCAACAAAACACTATTGGGTAAGGTACAGACTCTATTCAAGGACAAGTGCCCCCAGTCTCCCATCTCTGGGGCCAGACCCGAGAACTTGATGTTGGGAAAGCCATTTGTGTCCCAGGAAATTATGCCAGTGCTGAGTCTGTCACCTCTGCACCAGCTACTTGTGAAGCCCTCCAGGAGACAGACTGTAAGCAGAAAGGGTAGGCCATAGGTGAGGGCTGAATGCTGAATGAGCTTCTGAAGGAAATGGACCTGCTATACTCCTTGCCGCATCTAAGAGTAGAGTAGCTGGCTAGAGCCAGAAACCTGTCAATTTCTCCAGTGCCTCCTTTCTTTCCTCTGTGCAATGGCCCTATTCCTTATATGCTCTTGGCAGATACTGAGCCCTATCTATGTGGCCTTGGTAGCATTACTTGACTATTTTCTCCTTTCTTCCTCCTACTATCCCTAAGTTTATCTCTTTATCCCAATAATGAGACTGCTATAGTCATGCCTTGATCAGCCTTGAGCCTCCAATCTACCTACCTTCTTGCTACCAGTCTGGCTTTCCAAAGGGAATATGGGGGTGGCAATAAAAACTAATGCCATTTCAACAGTTTGGAGGAAATGTACTACAGTAGAAGCTTCCTAAAATATATACACATATGAAAGAGTGCTAAATAAAATCGCCAAATCATGAGGAGACACAGGTCCTCAAGAGCATTTAAATCCTCCCCTCCCCCACCTTGACATTTCCAATGCACTCCATCTTTACCTCCCAGATAAAGCCCAGGCACCTCGATATAACCAGCAAGTCATGCGCTGCCCTTTTGCCCTTCTGAATCCTATCCCCTCCTTGAACTGCCAAACCCCAGGCACAAGGTCTTTACAGTTCCTCCAGTACCTCCCACTTCTGTTCAATACCCACCCACCCTGATCCTGCCCCTCTTGTTGCTAGGTAAATGTGAAAAGCATTGTGGAAACCACACTCAGGCTTTTCCATTTAGAGCCTCTGTCTGGTAGAGCTCCATTCCTCTTCACCCCAGGCTTCAGAGGTCGTCACGTGTGTGGATCTCTGGAAGAGCCACTTACCTGCCTGTTTTCTAGTCCATCTTACACATGAGTTCTGAGTGATAGTGACAGAAACCATACCTATGACCCATATAAACCTAACACTCAGCACCCAGCCCAGCACTTGGACAAAGCCAGAAAGGAATTTAAATGGATGACTGAATAGTTGGGTAGATGGATGGACAGAGGGACAGATGGACAGATGGATGCTGGCTCCTTCCATAGACAGATGAGATAGTTAATGCTAATTGTCTATTTGATTGGTCTTAGAGAAACCCATGAAACGGTAGAGCACAGCTCATACATCTACATGGATGTCTCCAGGTCATAAAGGCTCTGACTTCATCAGTGGTTTAATCACTTGGTGGATTCCACTAATTAAAAAAAAAACTATTGAATCCACTGATCAATTCAAACTTAGAATAGATTATTGGAACTGTTGGAACTGTGAAATAGAGAACCAGCTGGAGGACATTACTGTGAATGTGACTTTGACCCCTGCCCTGTTTTTTCCTCTCCCTGCTACAATGTGAGCTACCTGCTCCATTATGATATTTGCCATGATGTCCTGCCTTAGCCCAGAAACAGTGGAGCCAGTCAACCATGGACCAAAACCTCTGAAACTGTAAACGAAGTAAGAAGTAATTCTCTGCTCCTTTAAACTGTTTTTCTCAACCATCTGTCACAGTAACAAAAAAGTAACTAAGGCATTGGCTACTTGGATGAGCCCGTGGGTAGGAAGGATAGATATCTGAACGAGTAAGTGGATAAAGGGCTAGATGAGTGTGTTGATGTTGCCTAAGTAACCTGATAAGGAATAAAACCAGGTTCCTTCTTGTCTGGGCCCCACCAGCTAGCTAGTTCAGCACCATATATCAGGTCTTCTAAGGATCTTCAGTACCTCAAAGGTGGCCGAAAACTGCTAAGAGCTCTCATACTGCACAAGAAACAGGAGTTTACAGAAGAAGATCCAGATGAAGGTCCACCAACATCCTGAAGAGGAAGACTCTTAACATCACTGCAGGCATCAATCCATGTGTCAAGTCTCCACTTACTTCTAAGTCAGACAGATAGGAACGAACTCCATATAAACCCTGCTTCTCTCCTTCTAGGGATGTCTTCCTGCCAGTAAGTCAGAATCAGCAAGGTCATTAGCCTTATACAAAACTATGTGTTCAGCTCATATACTCTTCAGATAAAAGTCTAGAAGCATAGGTATAGATTTCAAAAAATGCAGGTGGTTCTAGGAATTTGAACAAAACTCATCTTAGGAAAAGTGCTGGCCTACCTATTATGTGAGTGTTGCATCACCGTGTATTTATTAACACTACAGAATCTAAACCAAAGTGGAGTTATATTAAACTTAAATTTGCATGTAATACAGCAACGTTGGCCTTGGTCATGAGTGTGGGTGGCTCTGTGAATGCCAGATTAATTTTCTTCACCCGCTTCCCTATTGGTTTTCTTAATCTGTATTGTTAATTTGTAAAGGTGTTCTAATGTACTAATGACAAATGCTTTTGCTGTCTCATTAGAAATATTGCTCCACTCACCCCAGGATTAGAAATGGATGAATGAAACCATGAAGAACTCAATTTGAGCTTCTACATGGTGTGCTCTTGCGTATTCAGGAGTCAATAAGGCATGCCACACATCCTTGAGGAGCCTGTAATCTAGTTAGGCTAATTAGGCCTCAAACACATGCCTGGGGAATTAATCAAGCCTTTGGGGAGATAGAGGACTTGAATCTGAACTTGAGAACTGACCCAGCACTTGAGGGACTCAAAGAGGGTGGGGTCACAGTTTCCAAGACGGTAAAAGAAGCAGGCAAAGGTGCTAGGATGGAAACGCTCCCAGGGGTCTGGAGATGCAGAATCTGAATTCCTGCGAGTTCAGCAGAAGTGGGATAGAAACCCATGAGCTGAGCCCTGGATGGCAGATCAGCCAGTTACCCAGCCTGTCTTCCCTCTCTCTCCTGATGAGAGCCAAGCAGAGCCTTTGTCTCTGAGCTATTCTCACGTCTATGCGTATTTCACTTTCTTAGGCTGGCTGTTGTTTGAATTGATTAGCCTTTCTGTATGGGAGCCATCTGCTGTTTGTCAAGCACCTTATCTCTCAAGAATGCTGATGTCGATAAAATATTATGATACTTGGAGTCTGCTAAGGAGTTTGATGCTGTGCATCTCATAGATCCAAATCAGATCTTGGTTGAAAGCCCTTTTGTGTTGTTACCCTTCTCTCTTGGCCAACGGCATCTAGTGTGAACTGGGATGGGCATTACCTTGAGTGCCCCGCAAACTTAACACCATTTCCTTTCTTCTGGCTACAGGACAGGGCATTTGATCCTGGCATTGCCACCACATCTCTATTCTCCGTACCCAGGTAGTGATTAAGGATGGGCCCACAGCTCAAGAAGGTCTATGCATAAGAGAAGTTATCTTTCAAATGCAAACACTTAGGGTACATATATGGAGAAGCTGTGCTCATCTGTTGGAACGTAGATGAAGCCAAGCAGAGGCAAGCAAGGACAAGAGAGACAGTGTCCTAGCCCAGTGTGCTGATCCTTCAGCTCCTGTTGTAATAGGAGCGGCAGGGCTGCGTCCCCAGCACCCCGGCTGCCTGCTAGCTTATGCCCGAAATAACAACACGCAAACTGTATTCATTTAAACACTGCTTGGCCCATTTCTATCTAGCCTCTTCTAGGCTAATTCTCGCACCTGGACTAGCCCATTTCTAATATTCTGTGTGTAGCCCACGAGGTGGCTTACCAAGGAGATTCTAGCCTACGTCCATCCTGGGTCGGAGCTTCATCACGTGTGTCTGACCAGGAGAGGAGAGGATGGCGTCTCAGAGCTCACTTCCTCTTCCTCCCAGCATTCTGTTCTGTTTACTCCACCCACCTATGTTTTAACCTATGAGGGCCAAGCAGTTTCTTTATTGCTTAGCCAATGAAATCAACAGATTGATATATGACACTCCCACATCAAGCTCCTATCTCTCTGTCAATGGATTTAGTAGGGGTTCAGTTTGCTCCAGCTGCAGGTGTCTTCGCATATTTGTTTTCCTTAAACTAACTTCAGTTGAGTTCTTGTCACCCACCCTAAAGAAGGCTTTCTAAATACAAGCATCATAACCAACTTCGTCTCTCAAGCAAAGTGGGAATGTGATGTCATCGCCATAGCTTTTTTTTTTTTAAGCTCCACTTTCTAATCAGTTACCCGGTTCTCTTGATTCTCCCTGGGACGTCTCCTTAGTTCCATTTGTCTTCCCTCTGAAGCAGTCTCTTCAGAGGCTTGGCTCTGCGAGGTCACCAAAATGCTACTTTTTTTAGTTGGCTTTTCTGCTGCTGTGATTAAACATTTTTACTAAAAGCAACTTGTGGAGGAAAAGGTTTATTATTTAGATCCCACTTTCATTATGATCCATTACTGAGGGAAGTCAGAGCAGGAATTCAAGCAGGAACCAAAGCAGAACAGTGCTTACTGGCTCACTCTCCGGCCTGCTCACTGGTTCGTGCTCAGCTAGCTGTCCAACACAGCCCAGGCCTACCTGCCAAGGGATGATGTCACCCACAGGGGCCTGGGCCCTCCCACATCAATCCTCAGTCAAGGGAATCTCTCACAGAGATGACCACAGCCCAGTCTGATCTGGACAATTCCTCGACTGATGTTCACTTTATATCAGTAGCTCTAAGTTGCATCAGATGGACAAAAAAACTAACGACCGTAGCTTCATGATGGTCTTTCTAAAAGCTAGCTTTTCATTAAAAAATTTAGAAGATGGTCATTGCCTAGACAGTAATTTCAAACTTCCAAATATAAGGTACTATTTGGCTCTATCTGGCCCAATTCTTTGGTTCCAACTCCTGATAAACCCCATTTTTTAGCTCTTCCATGCATTCTCCTCTTTGCACAGGTTCTTCTCCTTGGTTAGATGGCTTTTCATACCTGGGCCACCTGAGGCTCCTCCTCTTTTCCAAGATGAAGCTCACTTTGCATTTCTTTGGCAGAACAGCCATAGTTATACCCTTGACAGGAACATGGTCTTCCTTTGGGAATTTATGGCACTTTACTGTTTGAGTAAGGTTGGAGACACCCTACAGCAGAGTAGTGAGCAGGACAGATTTCTCCTTTGGCATTCTGATCTATTGCCAGCTAGGGTAACTTGAATATGCCACCCAAAGCCTATGAGACTCACTTTAAAAAAAAAAAAGATTTTATTTATTATATATACAATACAGTATTCTGCCTCCATGTATGACTGCATGCCAGAAGAGGGCACCAGATCTCATTGTAGATGGTTGTGAGCCACCATGTGGTTGCTGGGAATTGAACTCAGGAAGAACAGTCAGCGTCCTTAACCTCTGAGCCATCTCTCCAGCCCCGAGACCCACTTTCTGCAATGGCAAATAGGGAAAGAAATAAGGCTAGCTATAAAAAAAAAATGCAAAAATTAGGTACTGATCTTAAATACACTCTATATATTCAATAAATGACATCTCCAATTGCTTTGTTTATAATTTCATGATAGATAGATAGATAGATGATAGATAGATAGATAGATAGATAGATAGATAGATAGATAGATAGATAGATAGATAGACAGACAGATAGATGATAGATAGATAGACAAGAAGACAGATATACAGATGGATGGATGAAGGTGATCTGTCTAACCTCTTCTTTATCTTCTTACCCTAGCCTTCAGTTATCCCAGCCAAGAACTAGAAGACCTTCACTGTAAGCTCTCTGACAGAAAGACCTGAGTACTGTATTTCACTATGCCCCATCTCTATGGAAACTAGCTCTGCTTGTCACGCACAAAGCCTGCAGTGTTGATTTAATGGATCTCCTTATCTGTCTTTGACCACTGTTTTGCTGGGGAAGGCCGATGAAGGTGCTGCTACTCTCTGGCCTCCGCATGGTGGAAACTAAGGACAAAGCCATTTGTTGTTAGCTAATAGGAAATAATCCAGATGTGTGACATCTTTGAATCAAGCAGCCTCGTGGAGGATATGAATACCAGTTGCTTGATAGAACAAATGCAGTGGGCTGTCTATCTGAAGTCCTTCTCCCCATTCTTCTTTGCTAGCTACACTATGAATCTGACCAACTTCAACTCTCAGAGAAGATAACCCTACTTTTAATATATAAGTATGTCCCCAAACAGCTGCATTAGTCCTGTATCATTTCCATGATGGAATTTGGTGGATGGGCCTACAACCCAGTAACTGCCACTTGGAATGGTATGCCGTAGTAGAACTTGTGGAAAAGGCCTTTGTGCTTTAGAAGAAGCATAAGGAAAAACTTCCCCTTTTATACATCAGCTTAGTCTATTCGCTGAACACATCTTGAACAGCAGCCCTGTGTCCTACAGTGATGAGGCGGTCACCGGAGCAACAGGAGAGACAGAACCACACAAAGACGCCAGTCTTTTCTGGCTCTAACAAGCCATGTAGGTTGCCAAGCTTGGCACATGCTTATCTCTGAACTTTTCTTAATTTACTGCCTAAATTGGTCAAGTCAAAGTTTTATTTCCTAATAAATTCATCTAACCTTTTAATAAATTAATCTCATTCCCTATTGATCTTGGTTTAGCATTAACTGCACAGCACTACCCTTGTGAGCTCTCTTAAAATGCACAGATCATTTTTACCCCCTTTTACTCGGGGGAGGGGGGATATTTCTTTAGCTTCCAGCACTTGATTTACCCTCCATGAGAGTTATGCCTGAACATGAGATGTACTATGTACTACTAAGATACTATATATCTAAGATAAGTACTATGTATCTTAGATACTATGTATCTTAGAAGTACCCCACAGTTATAAAGAACATTTTTGACAGCCATCCTGAAGCTCCTCTTCTGAACATTGCTGCAACTTTGTGAACATTTTGAATGACAGTTATAATCACTAATCTTGCTGTCTGCAATCATGAAAGTTCCTTGAAAGTCTAGATTCTTGGGTGTCTCTCAATCCTAGCATAGTGTCTATATTGGAGTATGAAAAATGCTGAATAAATCGGCAGATGGGCAGAAACATGGATAATGAATGCAGTCTCTGGTACTGTCACAGACCTGTCAGAGATGCCAGACTATGAACCATAGGACAGCACAGAATGACGTCACATTGTGTCATGTGCAGATGCCCTAGTACTTAAAGAAATGCACTTAGCACAAGTTTAAGGTACATGATGGCAAACTAACCAAAATAAACAAAATATACACGATCTGACAGGAAACAACAAGCCTGTGTATAGTCATTTCAAGCCACCCAGACCTTTTTAACAGAGTAAGCATATTTTAAAGAATTCACCATAAGGAAATAACTAACTTCCCAAAGCAATTTATATGATGATTCTTCCAGCAACAATACTCAGACTAGAAGCAGCAGTAGCAATATATACTCTATGGGATGGCACAGATGAGCAGATAATGACATTTTAAGTTGAAGAAAAAACAATGTCCACACATAAAGACATATATAAAAGAGCAACTGCAGACTGATTTAAACCACATAAAATTTTACATAGACATCTATGCCTACATATTGCAATCGCTAGTACACAGAAATAAGAAATTGTTTCATGATTGTTGGATGCCTATGTCTTCATGTAGTCTACATTCTAACCTCTGGCACTTGTGTCCTACCCAGCTGTCTGCAGTACCTGTATCTCCAGCTTTCTGAGTCCTAGCAACGTGATGCTGTTCACAAGCTGAAGCTGTCTGAGCTTGGGGGAAAGAGATCACAAGTTTTCTTTAGGGGCTAAATTGGGACATGCGCACAGCAAGCAGTGACGTATATTACAGTCCTTACCAGGTGGTGGCAAATTGTGTCGTACTGGAACTGAGTTTTTGAACAGCACTAGCCATTTAAAGAGCTGATTAGTAGGTGTGGGCGACTAGGCTACTTTCCCCAAGAGGAAACTGTAGCTAGAGATTTGTCACCACGTCTGTAGTAACCTGCTCTATTCTGCATGATGTCTCCATTCTTCAGTCAACAAGTGATCTAAATGGTGTTGTGGTTAAAATCACCATACCTGACCTTCGAAGTCTTAGACGATGATAAGGATTTACCCATGGAGAGGTGTGGCTGGGTTTACTGCTTAAAGTCTTGCATTGGGATTTTCTTTTCATAGGGTTAGGGATGCCTCTCGGTGATAATGACCCCACCTGGGATTCAAATTCATCCCCCCCCCGTGTGTGTGCAATATGTGTGATATGCTGTGTGTGTGTTGTGTTGCATGGACTTGTTCGTGTAGGTGTGTCCATGGATGCATTTGAGCACATGTGCATGTGTGTACATAGGTATGGAGGCCAGAGGTAGACAGCAGGTTCTTTTCATTATTGCATTTCACCTTTATCCTTCGAGATAGGGTTTTACTGAACCTGGAGATAATTGTCTCAGATAGGCTGGCTAGCCGATGAGCTCAAGCCTGTCCCTGACCACCCTCCCCCCAGCCTCAACTCCCACATGTCCAACTCCACGCGGGCTCAACTCCTGCAGTACTAAGGCACAAGCACACTACTGGGCCTGGGGACACTTGTTCTGGGCATCTGAACTTGAATCCTCATGGTCACATGGCAAACCTTTTACCACCTGAGCCATGTCAGCAGCCCCATTTTCTAACATGGTAACTTTGGGGAAGTTACTGTAATAACTCCATGTTTTAAATATCCAACTCTCAGTCAGAAACAGAAATCATGGAATGGATGGGGGATCTGCTAGACCAACTACAACACCAGAATTTATCAGTTGCCCCCCCCCCGCCATGATCCCATGACCAGAAGACCATGAATGGGGTGCTGGATCCTCAAGAATTAGATCAGAATCAATGAAAGTCTAAAAGATTTTGCTCGAAGTATAAAGAGCCCATTTGTGAAAATCCATAATGAATGCTTTGCTTTATATGCTAAGCTAAAATTAATTTTTAAAAGAACAAACAAAAAATAAAAATAGAAGGTATTACTGCCTACTTTCACAGAAATATCTTTATTCTTATCAGGCTCTGTATTGTATATATCACAAATCACAGAGTAAAGTTTGTAGTGTGTTTTGCATACATACTCACAATATAATTCTGGGGTCCTTTCTGGTATCTGGCCCCTTTCTCTAATGGACTTTGCTGTGATCACTCCAGGTTAGGAACTACATGAAGAGTAAAGTTGATTATCCTTAGTCAATCTAAGACGTCTGTTCACTGGGTTTTGTGTGTGTGTGTGTGTGCATGTGCGCATGTATGTGTATGTGTGTGTTTGGATTGTATAGACCGAAACATTCTTAGAAGACTGGCCATACGTTTTCAAGCAAAGCCTTCGTGGCCATAGAGCCTTCCCTAGGATCTCTGTGGCCCTGACTGTTCTGACTACCATGCTAGCCTGCTGCCTGTTATGAGACAATGTGGTACTGGGTACTCTAAGGTGCTTCCAATGGCCTCTCTCTGCTTTCTGTTTGCTGACAGAAGCGCAGCTGGTTGCAATTTAGTGAAGTGTCTAATGGTCCCGACGCCCCCAGATTGCCTTGCAGCAGGCTGCGGGAATGTGCTTACATTCTGATAAATCAGACAGGTCAGTGTGAAAACTGGATTCAGGGGTGAGTGGAGAGCAGGCCAAGTGCCATAGAGCTGACATCTGGCGAGCACAGTGGTGGAGGCTGCCAACTCTGTAATAAGGAGAGCACAGCACAGCTGGCAGCCAGTCCTGAGTGCTACTAAGCCCCCAACTGGAGCTGCCCCACAGCTCCAAGCTTGGCTGTCTGGATAGCTCCCATCCAAAGGCATTTGGGGGGGGGGTGTCCTCTTATCCTTTTATATACTCCTCTTTGCTTAAGCCAGCCAGCAAGGATTCTAGTGCAATTAAGAGCATTAAATAATACATGTGCCACTTTGCCACGGGAGATTTGTAAAGTGTCACTTCTTGGGCTCGTCCTCTAGTGATCCCGGTAGCCCTCAAGGAAGGTAGGGATCCTATTTCAGCTACTGATATCCCGGCTAAAGGAGGGTGAGCAACTGCTGAGAAATCCGCATTAACTTTTTTATCTACCAGTTTTTGAAGTCTTTCACATTGAATAAAGCTGTCTCTGCCCTTTCGGTTCTTACGAGCCCTTGTGAATTAAGCTCTCAGTAAGTCATCTAAGAAGGTGTTTAGAAATTCTAGATACTCAAGACAGCTTGTTGAATAACATCTCTGGAAACTGAACCGTATCCATTAATTGATCCCGATCTAAAATTACATTCTCCCAGAACAGAAAGCTGCTCCCCCTCATTGGTGGAATGGAGCTCAGGTGTCTTACTCCTCAGCTAATCTTCTCTGGAAACACCCTCAGAGACACACCCAAAGGGACACTTCTACAGTGTCCTAGGTGATGTTTGTTACTGGTTTGGTTTGGTTTTGAGACGTCTCATGTAGCCCAGGCTAGCATCATCTCATTATGGTGAGGAATCTGCCTTTGACTTCCTCTGCTCTCTGAGTTCTGGGTACACAGCCGTGTGCTATCACGGTCAGATTTCTCTTCATGGTCCAGATCCAGATGAGCTGACAAGGTTCATCACCTTAGTCATGAAATAAAATTAAACGTGTCTCCAATGGCCCTCCATCTAGGATTATAAAGTTTTCTCCCAGAAGTTCTAAGACAATGGTTCTCAACCTGACTAACGCTACAACCCTTTAATACAGTTCCTCATGTTGTGGTGGACCCCCCAACCATAAAATTATGTTTGTTGCTGCTTTATAACTGTAATTTTGCTACAGTTATAGATCATAATGTAGATATTTCTATTTTTCTGGTGGTCTTAGGCGACCCCTAAGGGTCTCTTGACCCCCTCATAGGGGTCGCGACCCACAGGTTGAGAAACACTGCTTTAAGGACTCATCAATATCTTTCTAAAATTCAAGCAAATAAAGGTGTGGGCACCAAATGCCACTTCAACCATAGAAACTCCACAGGTCTAGGCTTAGGGAAGAGAGCTTTTTTGAAGTCCACATGGAAGACTTTGACTTTCTAATTTGGATGGATGAGTTTGACTCTGCCTACTCTCTCTCTCTCTCTCTCTCTCTCTCTCTCT
>NC_022020.1:60700031-60724432 GCF_000317375.1 Microtus ochrogaster
ATATACATACATTCTTGCCTGGCTATATTCTTCCCTGCCATAAGCCAAAGCAGCTTTATTCATTAACCAATAAAAGCAACACATATACAAAAGGATATCCCACATTCCTGTAGTAAAGGAATAGGTGAGAACATATGGTAGAGAGATCCCTCAACCCAGTTCTTCATAGGAAACTGAGTCAAAAAAGTTCCCAAGCTAGTAAATAAGGAGTTAAAACCTAAGCCCAGATCTGTGTTATCAAGGCTGTACACATTTAGATTCAATAAAGTTACAATTAATGGCTCATAGATATTTCTGTGGTTAACCTAGACTGGGAACGTCTGTAAGAGCTGTGGTGGTGGGTGCCAAAAGGTCTAGTAGAACAGAAAATGCTTCTTTGGAAAAGTTTTGTGTGTATAAACGGGAGGGAAGGACTTCCCTGACATGCTCATAGCACAAGGAAAGAATGCAGCAGCTCTTAAGTGGCCGTGGGGTTCTTCCACAAATAGCACTTATCACATTTTCAAATGTAACGAATCTGATACCATTTGGGTGAGAAACTCCAGGATGCACTTGGACAGCACAGGGGACCAGAACATTCTGTAGGAGGGCTTACCTTGTGTTTTACATACAGAGATCATTTTCTATCTGCTCCTCCTAAGCCATGGGCATGAACCACACACACCCCAAACATGGAGTCTCTTTTCCTCTCAACCCCAACATTTCTGTACAATGAAGGAGCCTCTTGGGCATCCTTGGGTCTTCCCTAGAGGCTCTGCTGCTTCTCAGGAAGTCCCAGCTGTCCTTGGTCAACCTTGTGTACCCCAGACTGTCTCCAGACACCTCATAGAAGCCCGGGTCTTATGCTCAGACAAAGGGCTCTTCAGGTCAAACTGGAGAGACACCACTGTGCTTGATTTCTGGGTGTGACTTCCTCCAGAGGAGCGCTGCCTATCTTTCTTTCCTCCCCAGTGGGGGGGGGGGAGGGGGAGACACCATTCATTCTTCATAAGGACCTGCAGCTAACTGCTCCCCAGGAGGAACCCGTTTAGCAGGTCCACAAATACAGCTTAGCAGCCACTACCTGAAGAACCAGGAGGTTCCCACCGCTCTTATTCTCGTGGAGTGAACTGAAACCTAAATGAGAATGAAGGGCCGAGTAAAGGGAGTAAAGGTCACTGCTCTGTGTTCCAACCCAGGGGCAGGGCTGGAGAGATGGCTTAGTGTTTCCAGAGGTCTCGGGTTCGATTCCCAGCACCCACAGGGCAGCTTACAACGGTCTATTGTTCCAGTCCAGGGGAACCTCGTGCCTACTTTTGGCTTCCAAGGATACTGCACACTCATGTTGCACAGACATGCTTGCAGGCAAACATTCACACACATATAAAAAAAAATAAGGAAAATCTCAAAAGAAAAACATCAACAAAGGCAACATCAACCTGAAGTCTTTGGAGGGAGGGTGGGGGAAGGGGTTGGGGAGTCGCATTCATCCGAGTTGTTGCACTCTGCCTGCATCCTCTCCCAGGATGTACGGCATCACGGGAAGACTGAGCAGGAAGAACACCACCATCACACATGCGCCAGCTCTTGCTCATCTGGCTCCAATCTGCCACGGACACAGCTCTGCCTTCTTAAGTGGATACAACCGTATTACAAGCTTCTGTGGTGATGTGGGGCTGCAGCGAAGCTCCATTTTCCGTTCTTAAATATTCATAAGGAGCTTTGCAACATTAATATCTTAGATGGCTTACAAGAACACTTAAATACTGGGTCCTCAGCCCCTCCCCAAAAGTCCCAGCCTGTTCTCATTTGTGTAATGCATTGAGCCATTTTAATAATTGTCCAGGGATTTATCTGGTGGTTGGTGCTGCCCCGTCGCATAGGGTGTAATTACGACCTGGGCTTCTCTTATCACTCGCTAATCCTGCTTGTTTCACTCGCTCTGAAGCCAAGAGTGGAAAGGGTAATTGCGGACAGGACTAATGCACAGGAATTAAGTTATGGGCCCCAGCCATCTCCGTGGCCTTTCCCTCTCCGCCCAAGCCCAGTTGCGGCATGGTGGGGAATGAGCGGCCGTCTCTGTGTCTGGAGGATGTTTTTAATTAAAGAGTGTGTTTCATCAGAAGGAGCAGATTCAACAATGGGAATCCAGGGCAGTCAATGACGATCCAAACAATAAACTTCTGGCACACACTGCTTGGAGATGAGCGGCTGAGAGACGTGTCTTATCCGAAGGTGGTCTGAAACTATCAGTGTGGTTTTGCATAAAAGCGAAATGCAACGGAAGATGCCAGTTGCGGCTGAGAGAGGGGGAGACGCTGGGCATCTCAGAACACATGGAAATGTTCTGAGAGGGTCGAAACACCAGGACTTTAGGAATGGCAAAATTAAACTACTAAAAAGCCAGATACTCAAAGGGGACACAAATGTGGCGGCAGAATGTAAACGTAAGTGGCGTTGTTGGAGGAGATGGGACGTCTCCCATCACTGGCACCATCTGATCACCTCCCACTTCATGCCCCATGGAATTTTACGTTCCAGACAAGCAGAAAGAGAGGTACCTGTGACAAACACAGCACACAGATTCCGTGTCAATACTGTAAAAATCCACATCTGCAAGCTGAACCAGACCCACAAATCCTAACTCAAAATACCATCAGTAGGAAGATAAAGCAATCGCACACAGAGGAGGTAGGAGAGCCCTTGCAAGGGACCATGAAAACACTGCACACAGCATATTCTGAGGACATGTGCTCTAGGGATAAGGTCACTGGTACAGGCTGCCATCCTTTCAAGGCAACAGTCCTCTGGAGCTGACAGAATTGTGAGCTGGCAGGGACCAAAGCTAAACCTCACCTTTCCCGTCTCTCATTCCCATGCATTACTTCTCTATGCAGCTTAATCTGACTGAGCAGGACCGGAACTGAGCTGACCTGAAGCGGTGGAGGTGGTGACGGGGCGATGTAGCAGCCGTCTTTGATGCCCAGAGAGAAAGTGTTACCTCCAAGCTTCCAGTGTCTCCCCAAAGCACTTGTCAGTGGAGGCTTTTCAGCAAAAGTCAGATGTGAACTAGGGACTGGACAAGGATGGGTTGCTATAAGAATCATCTCAAAACAGAAACAGGACAGGCGTAACACACATACACACACACACACACACACACACACACACACACACACACACACACAGTGGAACGTTGTGCTCTGCAATGCCCAGCTTATCAAGACTGTAGAAGATACAGCTAGAGAAAAGTGAGGCAGGATGTCATCGGTAGGGTCCTCTATCTAGTCCTCGGGTCTCTCTTGTGACACAGCTTTAACCTGAAAGCAGACTCCTCGGCAGACTAAGAAGATGGCTAACACCAAGACCAAGTTAACAATTAATGACAGCAGCCATCTCCACTTAATTCACCCGAGACACAGACAGAGACCGACTTCTGTGACAGACCTTCGCAAGCCCCTTGGTGCTGCAGCACCGAGATCATGATGTTTTCGTCAGAACACAACTGACAGTTATATACATTTCCAGAAACATCACCAAAGCCCCAGACATCACACGGCATGAACATGAGAGAGGGGAGGCGGGGTAGGGTGAGAGAGTGGGGAGCAATGAAGCAGCTCCCCCAACTTTGGGACATTAAAGCTAAATCTAAGTAAGCGTGAGCAGCGGCTCATCCACTGAGCACCTGAGCGCTAATTATACGCCTGGTTAATTCGGTAATGTACAGGCGTTGTGGAGCTGGGCCCAGATCTCTCCTTCCTCTACTTCAGGAGACTAATGACGGGGAGACGGAGGTTGTTAAAACCTGGTTGTGAGTTGTTCTTTGTACCGACTGTGACGACAACCAAAGAAGCTCTGAACCCCTTGAATCTGCTGCTCCCATCCACACCTAGAGGCAGATTGTCATTTAGCGTGAAGCACCTCTGTCTTGTTATATTGGAAGGTGGGGCATGGTGACTGGACTAGAGTGAGCTACAAGAGCAATACTGTTGGTGTTGTGGGGCCTTTCTCGTGTGTCTTGTATACACTGCATAGGTCTGTAACGCAGGAATTAAATGTGATACTGTAGGGTCAAGAGTTACCCCCAGTAGAAGACTGACACTCTGAGACTTCCTGGCCTCAGAGACAGCAGCAACTAAGAAAACAGAGCAGAGGGAGACTCAGAAAGGAGGTCTTGCCTTATAGCTTGAGAGATGGAGACCAGGAAACAGGAGTCTTCTGACGTCCAGGGATCCAAGTGGCCTTCATATTTAACAGGGCCCCCATCAGCACAGAGAGGGAGAGGTAGCCTTCCTTTTATGCCCCCTCAGGACTGTTCTTCGGGTTCTTCCCTCCCGCCTCTGCCCTGGAGTTTCATCCTGTGCTCATTCTACTCTCTAGGGTCCTGGGAAGCCGCTTAGCTTCCTTCCCCTTCTCTGGGCTGCTCCCTTATCCTGTCCTTCCTGACCAAACCTTAGTCCCTTTCAGCTTCCCAAAGGGGTGTGAAAGCCCCCTGGAAATAGTCTTCTATTTTCAGCTAAGGAGACGTCACTAGTTTGGGGAGCCTTGCTTGTTGGCAGGAACTAGCTATCCCTACAGCAGTGAGGTCATGCTCCTCCTTAAAGCCTCCCCATCCCTGTCAGCCCAGGTAGTTCACAGTGCTGTCCCAACCCACTTCCACTTCCCAGAAAAGGGGAAGTTCTCCTTTCAAACCATTTAATGGGGTTCCACCACAGCCGACCATCAACAACACAGAGCTCCCAGCAACCCCTTGGCCTGTCACTCCAAAGACTGTGTCCATTACGTCATAGCATTGCAGGGCCAGGCTTTTACACTGCCCACAGGAGAACTCCATCTGCACCCACCCGGCTGCCACCCTGGCCATAGATCGTGTCTGTGCGCCTTGGAGTTCATTATCCCCTAATGCTGCCTTCCTTCTTAGATCATTAGAAAGAAACTTGACCTGACCTGTGAACTCTAAAATTGATTGTTGCCTTGAAATGGTCAACAGCCCATTTTCTAATCGATAAGTAGAATAATTTTATACATATTTAAATTATATATTAACTTTAATGCTTGTTAAATTTATCTACCACTCTCCTCCTGTGTTTCTTTTACATTTGCCTGAACTCAGGCGAGTGTATTTACCATTGAGTGGGAGGAGAAGGGGGAGGGGTGGATGTAAGAGGAGGAAAGGGGGGATCCTCAGGGCTGAGCCAGAGGGAGCAGAGAACTAGAATTTAACATGCACATATCTGCACATGTGTGAGAGAGTGCGCATGTGTGAGCGAGGAGGTAAAACTAGGAGTGTATCTGAGATGCATATGAGTGTTTACGTGTGCAGAAGCATGTGGAATGTGAAGGTGTGAAGGAACAACCCACGTGTGACAGTGTGTGCATATGTGATGATGTGTATGTTTTCTCTCTCACAATTTTCTCTTAAGAGTTATCAGAAGCTGGGTGGTGGCGGCGCACACCTTTAATTCCAGCACTCAGTGGGGAGAGGCAGGCAGATCTCTATGAGTCCAAGGCCAGCCTGGTCTACAAGAGCTAGTTTCAGGACAAGCTCCAAAGCAACAGAGAAACCTTGTCTTGGAAAAAAAAAAGAGTTATCAGTGCAGGGATTTGGCCTAGGATGGCCAGATTCAAACCATAAAAGTTGTCCCTTGTGTGAGTTAAAATTTGTAGTACAGAAAAGGGCCCCAAAGTGCTAACTGCCTGAAAAAAAAGCTGAGCTGCTAATGGTCTCTAAAACAGAGGTTCTTAACCTACTGTTCATAAACTCTGAAACCTCTACAGATCAATGAATCACTTGAAATTGAAGACAGTGTGTGTGTGTGTGTGTGTGTGTGCGCGCGGCGCGCGTGCATGAGTGTGTTTGTCTGTCTGTGTGTCCCTGTCATTGAAGAGGCCTCTTGACTTCTTAGATTCATTAGATTTTTCATGACTTTGGAAGACTGAGTTTCTGCAGAGAGATGGTAAGTCAGGCCAAGAGTGGCTTTCCTGCCATCCCTTTCCCCTTCACCAAGAATCTAGAAAGTTCTAACACAGTGGGTGAAGGAGATGGCCTTCCCACTGTGAGCAACCTTATAGCCTTATTTAATCCTCAGAAATGCTGCTGAGCTTGGTCTCCAGCTTGCTGACTGCTCTCACACTCCAGCACCCGATAACAAACACACGTGCACAGGGACACAGAGACATGGGTGCATATACATGCCCTGTTCGTTCTGCCTCTCTGGAGAACCTTGATATATACACACCAGCTAATAGCTCCTGGCTAGTGGTTCCCCCCATTTACTCATGCTAGGACGGTGTCCTAGCCAGGGTTGTTCGTGAGCATATCTCAGCATCAGGACAGACAGCAGAGAGTTCTTGGCCACAGAAGAGTAAAGAGAAGTAGAGGGACCAGCCAAAAAAACAGTGACCTGGTTTCCAAAACAGAGAGGGGATTCAGCCCCATGAGTTGGAGGAGTTCTGGCTATCAGGCCTGATAAAAACTTATAAGACAGGGAGAAGAAAGGAAGTGGGGGAGGAGCCCCTTGTCCTGCACTGCCTTCTCTAACAATGCCCCTCCTGCCCCAGAACCACTGCCCCCAGCACTATGTGCTGTTGCTGCTGCCTCAGAAAAAAAAGGTCAGTGTTGGCTTCTACCTGGAGTAAAGAGGGGCCCAGGAATAGTAGAGTGGGTGTCTGTTGATCAGATGCCTGAAGGGGTAAGCCTCTGTGGTTATCTCTGAACCAAGAAAGGGGGTGGAGCAAGCGGCAGGAATTATGGGAGAGCAGAGCTCTGGACCCAATTATGCCACTGAGTAGCCTTGGGGCCTTGGGCAAACTGCTCAGCATTCCTGGCCCTCAGTTTGTCCTCTTCAAAATGAGGGAGAGAGAGGGCAGTAGCAAACTGCAAAGGCTCGTTAGGAGGGGTGCATGAGTGTGTGAAGGAGTAGGTACAAAGCAGTCAGGTCAAGGCCTGGTGCACAGCAAGTACTAAGTGTGTGCTCGCAGCTGCTAGTGTCAGCACAGGTCACAGCTGGAGGCTGAAGGCAGTTTTGGTGCTGGTAGTTAGCTGGTTCCTTCCCACACCTTGGTCTCAGTTTCTTCATCTATGAAATAGGGGTGTCAGTGTGGGCGTGTTGACAATTCTTTCAGGGAAACCCTGCTGTGAAAAGGTTTGGCTGCTGTCCTCTGCTTTGCACAGGACATGACTCTTAATGAAACTTTGAAAGGGACCCTTTTGTGTTGGCTTTCCTGGTCTGTCTTACAAAAGCCACAAATTACAATGTGGTCCCAGCCCGGGTTCTACCCTCGAAGGAGAGACTAGTTCCACACAAAGACTCACCACAGCAAATTTCCAGAAACCTCACACATCCCCAAAGTAAAGCTCTGTGAGTAAGAAACTAGAGAGAGAAACGTGAGATGCCGGAACATTCTCCATCACTGCTAGGGAGGGGGGAAGGTTGTTTGTTCATTTTTGCAACTACTAAACTTTCCAATTTTCTTCTAACAGTGGTGACTTCATCAGAAAGCTGGAATTGGATGCCCAGATTATTATGAGAAAGGCTGTGGCTTAATCTTCTCGATGTTTTTATATTTGAGAATAAAGAGGCATTCAGCACTTATCTAAAATTACAACAACAGAGGAGAAAAGCCCTTGCAGGTGCTGGGCTGTGATTTGCATACACAGGCCCTTCAGAGCCATGATGGAATCACAGTCCAGACATCTCAGAGTCAAAAGGAGCCTCCATATACCTGTCTCCCAACTCTCTCCTCCTCTTGATGGGGAACTGAGGCCAAAGGAAGGGCCTGACCCAGCAGCCTCACCCAATAATTAGTGTTAATTCTGTGTAGAAGGCCAAGAAAGCCTGGCAGCGCCAGGGTCCACTTCTTGTTTTTAACAAAGCTATGCCCTCCACCTTTGCTTTCTGGACAGGAATGAGGCAGCCTTTAGCCTGACCCTTTTCAGCTGTACTCCTTCATCTCCACATCTGTCCATCCTCCAGCCAGCCCCACTCCCTGTGTAGTTCGCATGCCCCCCACCTCTGCATTAGCATGTTTGGTCTTCTCTGTCCATGCTGACCCAGTGCAAATCCTCCACTCTTTCTCTAAAACCCAAGCGGGAGGCAATGTCTTTGAAGCTTCTTGTGACCACTGGGCTCCCATAGCTGTTGACAGTATTTTCTGTCCTGCCTGGTCCCACAGATTTTCAGTCCCAAAGAAACATACAAAGGCCTGCATTAATTATAAACTGTTTGGCCTATTAGCTCAGGCTTTCTCATTAACTAATTCTTACATCTTACATTAACCCATAATTCTTGTCTGTGTTAGCCATGTGGCTTGGAACCTTTTATCAGTGAAGTGTTCTCATCTTGCTTCCTTTGCATCTGGGTGACGACTACAGACTGATCTTTCTTCTTCCCAGAAGTCTCCTGTTCTGGTTGCCTTGCCTATACTTCCTACCTGGTTGCCCCGCCTATACTTCCTGCCTGACTACTGGCCAATCAGCATTTTATTAAAGCAATACAAGCGACAAATCTTTACAGGGTACAAGGCCATTTTCCCATAGCACACAGCCACTGTGCACCACTGGCCACCATAGCCACTGTGCACCACTGACCACAATAGCCACTGTGCACCACTGACCACAATAGCCACTGGCCACCACAGCCACCATGCACCACTGGTCGCCACAGCCTCTGTGCACCACTGGCCACCACAGCTGCCATGCACCACTGGCCACCACAGCCGCTGAGCACCACTGGCCACCATAGCCACTGTGCACCACTGGCCACCATAGCCACTGTGCACCACTGACCACAATAGCCACTGGCCACCACAGCCGCCGTGCACCACTGGCCACCACAGCCTCTGTGCACCACTGGCCACCACAGCCGCCGTGCACCACTGGCCACCAGAGTCGCTGTGCACCCCACAGACACAGATGAATGAGCATCAATGCTCATGTTCAGCATTTACCATTGATCTGCAAATTATGTAAGATTAGACATTTTCAGCCAGGGCTGAAACTCACTTGCCTAGCATGCCAAGTTATAGATTTTATCCTCCAAATGACCTCAATTTTACAAATTTATCCTAGCTTAGCAGGCACTCAAGTCACAGCAGCTCCCTCCCAAACAGCACTACTTACTGTCAGTATGTGGGGCACCCTTCTCTCCTGTATTGGTTTGTATATGTGCCGGGAGAGGATGTGTTTTTTAATTCCATGAAGGACCCCCTCATTGCTCTGTTTTATCTGTGACACATAAATAACACTCCGCACGCATTGTCTAGATTAGTGACAATAAATACCTGCTTCTCTTTCGTCCCTGGAGAGTTCAGGTACACATTAAAAACACCAGTCCTTGTGGTCATATAGTGATCTACAGTTTTCAAAGTGTTTTCAGACATAAAAGTGTATTTGCTACCTTGACACTCCTCTGAAGGAGGGAGGTTTGGTGTTATTTCCGGATCCTACTGGACAGGGAAGGTAATGAATTGAGATGTAGACCCAAGAACATGACAGACCACTTCAGGATGACCCACTTCTAGCCTGCCATGCCCATCATGTGCTCATGGAAGGGCTGATTAGTCTGGATTCTGATTTTGATAGACCTGGAGAAGCATTTGATGACCATGGGAAAAGCTCGTGGATTCTAGCAGAGAGCCATCTCTGAGGGTGGTGGTTGGATAAAGGGGTGCCCAGGCAGGAAACTGGGGCATCGGGAGGAAAGTGAATTAGAGAAACTCTTCCTTCAGCAAGACAAATTTGTGCAGGAGAAATCAGCTTGGCTGGGGAAGCCAATTGGAAAAGAATGATAGTGGGCTGGCTGCTGAGGTTCATCAAAGTCATTTGTGGCAGGTAAGCTCATTTTTCACAGGCCAAGGGAATATTTACCTGGAGTACACCTTTAAGGAATAGCCGACAGATTGAACGGTACAATGCTTTATTATATTTCACACCCTGGTGATTCAATATGATGGAGGCAAAAGGGGATGTGGAGCTCAGGAGAGTCACAGAGAAAGGCAGAAGAAAGAGACAGGAAAACGGCCAGCAAAGGAATATCTTTCTGCCTTCAGTGGAAGACGCTTGATAGTGTTCAGTCCGCCTGATGGATGATGTGGCCAGAGAGGAGGAGTCCCACACAGGTTGACCTCCTCCTCCCACAACCTTGTCCCTGGCCAGCCCCCTCCTCAATCTCTCCACCATTTTGAAAAACATGTTCATGCAGTGGTTGGAACTACAGACCTGGATCTAATCTGGATTTTGCCACAGCTTTAGCTGGGTGAGTTAAAGCACTCATTTTGTCTCTGAGCTTTAATTTCTTCCTTGGTGAAGAAGAGAATTTACTCCTGTTTTTGAGGCTTCTTTGAATCCTTAAATGTAAATAGCCCCCAAACCCACCCTCATCGCAGGTTGTGGCCTTCCCAGGGCCAGAAAGCTGAATGAGTTGAGGACAGTGAGCATATTTTAACAATGAAACAATGAAAAGTCTGAACAGGAGAAGTGACCTCAGGGCCGGGTCTGGCAGACTGTAGAGACCTCTGGCAGTCGAGTTTGTGAGCATGGATAAGGAAGCAGCATGGGCCTGTCAGGGGAGGGGTGAGAGAGGAAGATGTCTCTCGTTTTCACTTTGCGTTGGTTGGGGATGAGTGAATATTGCTTAGACACCAGCCTCCTCAGCAAACACCACAGCTTAACCGTTGAGGAAATGGCTATTTTCCCCACATCCACAAAGCCGGGCACGGTGCCCAGCAACCCCAGGTGGACAGCATTTCCTGGGAATGAGTCCAGCAGTAGAAAAAGCTTTACAAAACGCAGGTGGCCAGTGAGGTCAACAGGCGATGTACCCACATACGCTCCTTATTGTCCCCCAGGATCACACCTGTAGAGGCCAGCCTTTCTGCACCTCAATGCCCTGCACGTTTTGGAAACACTGGCTGGTTATCACAGCACTATAGCAATGTTGAAGCCACCTGAGCCCTAGTAAAGAGCCAGAGCTGTCAGCGAGGACTTCCTTGTAGACCTGCTTGTTTGTTTCCTGGAACCAAAATAATCACACAGAAACTGTATTAATTGCAATACTGTTTGGCTAATAGCTTAAGCGCTTTTCTGACTAGCTCTTACATCTTAAGTTAACCCATTTTTATTATTTTATATTTTACCACTCGGCTTGTGGTTTAGTGGCAACGTTCCAGTGGGCTCTGGCAGGCGTCTTTCTCCTTAGGCAGCTACATGGTGTCTCCCTGACTACACCTACTCTCTCTCTCTACATCTCTGTTCAGATTTTCAGCCTGGTTTTACTCTGTTAAGCCATTGGCTGAAAGCAACTTCTTTATTAACCAATGGCAATAGAACATATTCACAGCACACAGAGAGGAATCCCACATCACTTCCTGAAGGTAACACCATGATAAACACAAAACCTGGACTCCTGAATCAGTGTATGAATCATCTATCTATTACCACATTAAGACTAGTAACAAATATCCCCAAATGCAGTGACTTACAGCAACAATTATTCATGGTCATTCCTGAGCCTGCAAAACACGGTTGCAGGCTAGGTCCATGTATGCACCTTGGTTTCTCAGCCTCCTGGCCCCAGAGGGCCAATTAGTACATACTACACTCTGGTCCTCGCAAAACACAAGAAGAAATGTCAAAGAAAGTCATACGGTTAAGGTCTTAGTTGTCATTAGTATTTCATATCAGAAACATAGACAAACACACTTACATCTTCCCACAATGTCAGCGTTTATTGAATAACAACAAATTTGCAAAGTCAGTCTATTTCATTGGCAACAATTTGCCCAATAGTCCTGATTTCGTGGGTATTCAACCAAGGTAAACACGTATTCTTTCACTACAGTCTTAGACTAATATTAGCACTCAGACCTCACATTGTACGGTAGCTGTGTGTGCATGCATGTGTAAGAATTACAGAATGGTTGACAGGGGTTAAAGAGCCAACACCCAAGTTCAAGGGGTCTTAAAGAGACCTGAAGCGGCAGAAGGAGGCGGAAACTAATAGAGAAGCAAAAAGGATTGGAATGGGAGTCAGATAATTGAATCTTCCGGATGTTGTCTGAGAGCGGTAGAGTCACAGTTTGAGTTGAGCTTCTTCAAGTCTGTGAGGGAAAGGTATGGGGCCACAGATGCTGCAGATGTAAGGGGCAGGACTGGGCTTAGATGGATGGTTGGGCAGAGAGATGACCATCTGAGTAGGGCTGCATCAGCAGCAGAGGCTCAGCTCAGCTGAAGTCCATGAAATTGTTGGTTACTTGGCAATCAGGTTAGGTGGTCTGACAACAGAAATGTGATACCATTGTAACTGCAATGTTAGGCGTCCTCCTCTTTCTGGGGTCTAAATAAGTGAGTGGCACTCTTTCCATGGTGTGGTGTATCTGATAAGGCCTGGCTCCCCTGATATGTTTTTGATATGTCCTACAGTTCCTAGTGTTCTGATGTAACTTGATAGATGTACAAGAATAAGTCATTCATCAGTAAGTGCCACATAGCTAGTACTGGACAAGTGTTGCTGTTCACACATCTACCAAGGTGCAAAGTCATCCCCCAGCCTCCAAATGGAGCCAAGTGATGCTTGGTAAGTGGAGGCTCTCAGGGCAAGGCACAGACTAGAAAACCAGTCCTTCTAAACAATGTGGATCTTAGCAGCAATCAAGGGACACACTGTCTATTATGACACTGAGTAAGAGACATGGCTTGGTCAAGAGGACAAGGTAGTGTGGAGGGGGGGAAACAGGGGTGGTGAGCATATGCATTTCTGATCTACTATGACGTGATGCAGGAAAAGAAAAGTCTATTCTACCTCTAAAGACAAAACAAGCGGTAAGGGCAGAGGTGTGTCTGAGTTTGGTGCAGGATGTAAGCCAGAGGAAATGGGTGGATTGTAACAAATGAGGATGTTGGATGGGCCATAAAGAGCGGAGGCCCACTTGCCTCAGGCAATGAGACTGGAGGCAGAAGCGGGTAGCCAATCAGCCGATACTCTCTTCCTGGGGCCCTTGTCTCTTCTTGATGAATGAAGAAATTATGAACTAGAAGTAAGAGAACTCACTCCTGTGGTATTTTGTCTCAAAAAAAAACTGTCTAAACTGAGACCTTCCACCTCTTTCTTTGCAGATTTCTAAGGTCTGTCCAGCTATGGGTCTCTAAGCAGTGAACATGTGTGCAAACACACCCATGCACACGCACATACACACATACATGCACACACACGCACACACACACACACACACACACACTCCACAGGGGCAATGCCACATAAGCATCCAGGAGTATTTGGTCATTGTGACACAGATGTCTATCTTTACTTTTCTACGTCCTGAGGGCTGGGGACTCCACTTTGCTGCCTCTAACTAGCCGGAGCTCTGTAACCAACCACATGCAGGATAAATGCCAAAAAGAAGACAATGCTAAGAGAACCAGGCAGCATCACTTCTGGAATCAAGATCTGAAGAAGCTAGGTCGAATGTCCCAGCCACATCCAACGCTGTCCTACTAATAGAAAATGCAAACATTATTTAGGGACAGGAGCGTGAAATGGGAAAGGGGAAGGACACTTGAAGGTGGATGGAAACTCAGCCTTGTGTGAAAACACAAACTTCAGAGAAATGAAATTGCTGGGAGATGTTGTGCCTAAAGAAATGTGTCTGCAGGTAATGACCCCGGGGAAGGCTTCCATGACAAATCAGACCAATTGGCTGCTTCCTGGTGTGGGACTCTCACCAGCCCAAGGGAGAGCTAGTTCACTGCTATACTTGCCTTGGACCCAAGATCTAGTGATGTGGGGTTCCCCTCTGTATACTGTTTATACATTTTATTGCCATTGGTTAATAAAAAGGCTGCTTTGGGCCTATTGCAATGCAGAATAGAGCAAGGCAGGAAATCCAAGCAGAGATAGAGGAGAAAAGAAGACAGAGTTGGAGAGAGGCCATATAGCTGCCAAAGGAGACAGACGCCTGAGAACCTTAACAGTAAACCATGAGCCTCGTGGTAAAATATAAAATAATAGGAATGGGTTAATTTTAAAAATGTAAGAGTTAGTTAACAAGAAGTCTGAGCTAATAGGCCAAGCAGTATTTTCATTAATATAGTTTCTGTACGATTACTTTGGGTCTGGACGGTCAGGAACATGCGAGCAGTCTCTGACTACAAATTGGCATGCCAACATGGACTTACTACATCCACATAAAACCTGAAAGAGCTTGGAAAAAAATTCTAGACAGAAAAGAACAGAATTTAGCACAGCTTCTTCATAGCTGCATTTTTTTTCTGGATGGGCTCTGTTTGCTGGGGACAAACAGGGGTGCTGCAGTTCCTTTAAGAGAGGTCTTCCCGACTCAGCGTTGCAGCAAAGGCTGCACAGTTTCTTTAGGAAAAGGCTTCCCGGGTCTGCTAGTTACATGAACAGCTCTGGCTCCTTCAGGAGGCCAAGCATTTAAATGGAGCTTGTGAGCAGAGTGCTGAAGGTTGATTGATGGCCAAGTGGACCTGCTGCATCCCTGGAGCTAGGGTGAGAGCCTGACTCACAGAGCTGGTGGTGAACATGCCTCTGCCAAGTTAGACTGGGCAGAGCAAGCAGGCAGAGCCATGGAGTTGGTCCTAACCATGTCCACTTAACATTAAAAAAAATAAAGGCTCTCCTGGTCAAGAAATAATTACAAATATGCAATAAAGACAGATTCAGACCAAAATAAACCTCAGAAGGGGTCATAGTGTGTTTTAAAAGTGTACATAGGCTTGGGAGAGAGAGAAGAAGAATATAGAGAGTTATAAAAAAAGAAAATGGTTTTAAAAAATAAAACAAAGTCTTTAAAGAGACAGTAAAAGTAATATAAAAGAGTACAGTCAGTCATAGATTAAAGGAGTATAGAAAAATAAGCCATGTAAAGATGAAATATGCACAGAGAGTCTGGATTGTGTATATTATTGTATTTTCACCCGGTGCCGAACTCTTCAGTGTGTGCCACCTTGGCTACATGGTGTCATTTGTGAGTGAGTGTGTGTGTGTGTGTGTGTGTGTGTGTGTGTGTGTGTATACAAGTGTGCAAAGAGCCAGTGAACAACTATGTCATTTTTCAGGCACTATCCACTTTGTATTTTGAGGCAGGAGCTCTCACTGGCCTGGACTTCACTGAGCAGCTAGACTTACAGGGACTCACATGTTTCTACCTCCCTAGCACCAAGCTTACAAATACATACCATCAGGCTTGACTTTGCTTGTTTCTGTTTTAAGTTATGTGTATAGGTATTTTGCCACCAGGGTTGTCTGTGTGCCACATGCATGCAGTACTCTCAGGGACCAGTCGAGGGCTTCGGATCCCTTGGGACCAGAGTAACAGAAGGTTGTCAACCACCATGTGGATGCTGGGAAATTAACCTGGATCCTCTGAAAGAGCAGTCTTAACCACTGAGCCATGTCTATGGCCCCACGCTTGACAATTTAAATGTGGGTTCAAGGATCAAGCTCGGGTCCTTATGCAAAAGGCAAGCATTTGCCAGCTGAGTGCATTCTCATGCTGTTGATTACTGAGCTCATATCAATAAACCTAGGCATGCTCCCATATTCTAAAGTCTTCGTCCTTTGGTTGCTCCCTTTTGTTTTTATTCTGGGTGTCACCTCTTTTCTCATCTTAGAGGAAAAAGATCAGTGGAGTTATGAATTAAGACTTCCTAATCTCCTAAAGAAATACTTGGCATGAAAGTACGCCAGCTTAAGGAATTAGAAGCTCGACGAGAGCATCACGTTTTCAGGTCAAAAGTCTGATTTTGTGCATCAGTATTCAAAGGGCTGAAGTGCTTTGACCCAAAGCAGACGCTGGAAATGGTGTACAGAGGGATCTGGGGACACAGATCTCAGCCACTGGTAAAGGCAGGAAAAGGGAATGAGGGTAGCTTAGCAGTCAGGGCCCAGATCTCTGAGAAGAGTTATACAGAAATATGCATAAGCTATTAGCCAAACAGTTTTGTAATTAATAAAGTTTCTGTGTTATTATTCGGGTCTGGGCAGTGGGAAAAGGAAGGAGCAACCTCTGATTCAGTCTCAGCCTACAGGACACCTCCTCCATTCCCTCTGCCCCTGTTCCCTAGGCATCCAGTATCCAAGCCAAACCTGTCAGTAGCAGCATCAACAGAAGAGAGGACAGCAATGAGCATGCAAAAGAAAGTGTCTGGATGCCACATGGTTCACACCCCAACGAGTGGTAGTATCACAAGTGGTCATCAATGCTCTCAGGGGACACAGGTGTTTTGGTCTCTGTGTATACAGTGACTGACTGGCTCCAGTGAGAGGGAGGATGAAAGACACTAGAAAATGGAAATATACCCATGCTCATGGGTTGGTAGAATTAATATTTATAAAATGATCATTTTACCAAAAGCTATTTATAGATTCAGTGCAATCCCAATCAAAATCCTCATATTAATTTCTTCACAGATAGCATAAAAATATTCTAAAATTTATATGGAAGCACAAAAGACCCCAGATAGCCAAAAATAATCCTGATCAGAAAGAACAATGCTGGCAGGATTATCATTCCAGATACTAAAATACACTGCATACCCATTGTCATAGAAACAATATGGTGTCGGCACAAGAACAGGAATGCAGACGAATAGAACAAAATTGAAGACCTAGACATGATCACACAATCAGCCACTTAATATTTGATAGAGATGCCAAAAACATACACTGGAGAAAAGAAAGCATCTTCACCAAGGGTTCTGGGAAACTGAACGTCTATCTGTTCTATCCCCTTGTATAAAAACTAGCTCCAAGTGGGTCAAAAACCTAAACATGAATCCTGAAAACAGGGCAGTACCCTACACGATTTGGTGTGGGAAAGGACTTCCTAAATAAGACTCCATTTGTCCAAGAATTGACAGATGGAATTTTATAAAACAACAAAAAAAAAATCAGTACACCAGGTAAAGAAGCCCAAAAACTGGGAGAGAATCTTTGCCAGCTATACCTCTGACAGAGGATTACTATCCAGAGTATAATTTTGCTTTTTTAAAGCAGCCAGATGTAGCACACCTGTAATCCCAGCACTGAGGGGACAATGACAAGATCCCTGATGTGTGGCAGCCAACCTTGCTGAACCAGCAAGCCACAGTTCCTCTGAGAGATCCTGACTCAAAAGTTAAGGAGAAGAATGATTGAGGAAGACATCCAGTGTCTACCTCTGGCTTTCCCACAGATGAGCCCACACAGACATGCGTCCACACACATACATCTGTACACATGCATGAGGATTTGCACTCATATACAAAATTATGAATCCATCCATGGACTGATTTTCTGAAAAGTTCAAATCCAACCACTTTCCTAAAGCTAGCAGCCAAGCAAGATCTTAACACCCTAGCCTTTGAAGGACATTCTGAGTTCAAGCCATAGCACTCAGCCTTAAGCTATCCTGCCTCTCCTCACACCCCAAATCCCACACTAAAGTACAAGCCACAGCCACTAGACCTATCTCTGAGGTCACAGCCCAGTCTTAGACTGTCCCTGCTCTATCTGGAGTCTATCTTCCGGGAACTAGCCCTCTTCTTAGCAGCCTGCAGAGGCGTGGCTCCCCAAAGCCGGCTAAACTTCTGCTGTTCCTGTGTTGAGAATGCCCCATGGCAACCAGCTCCAGTTACAACCAGCTCACAGTGTATCTAACTGTTTAGCCTTTTACTGCTGTGGGTGAATAAGCACTGTTACTAGCACATCTTGTCCAATCTGACAGACACAGGCCTCAAATTGTATAGCAGGAGGCTTCTGGGAAAGGACATTGCCTCTCTGACGGAGGCAGACAGGCTCTGCTTCTTTTCCCACTCCTTTCAGACCAGGGTATCCCTAAGGTATGGGAACTGAGAGTCTTAAATCCCTTGTTCGTGTTCTCATGGCTGGGAGAACAAGCTGTCAGCCACCTCAAGCCACAGTATTAGATAACAGAGAAATGAACTTTTCCCCTGAGTATTGTGTTTTGTGCAACGGAGTCAGGGCAAAGCAAGGCTATACAGCAATTATAATTGCTATTGCTGTATTATATTTCACAGTGTTGCCGTGAGACACATCTAGATCATATTTTCAGCTGCAAGAAAGCTTCTGCTGAGGACGGGGTCATCAAGGGGTTTCTGTGACTCTCTCAAGTCCCATTTGGGGCTCCCTTCCCCAGGCACCAAGAGTCTATAAGTAGCCGCTGACATGTACAGACAGCGAACGCCAGGCCAACCGTTTGCTCGCTGTTTGGCGGTGTGAAGGCTGACTGGAGTCATTTTGCACCCAATTACTGTGCAGTAAATTTGCCGGATGGTTCTTGTCCTGCAGTATTGATCCAGCATCTCACCTTGAACTTGTTTATTGACACATCAAATTCAGAAGTCAGGCCCGCTCGATTGACCACTTCCCAATTAGGGCATTTATATGATGTCACCAAGGCTCCTTGTCATGTGCCGATGAGAGTCATTTGTCCCGTCCACCGCCGCCGCCGCCCAATCGCCTGCAACCATGCTGCCGTTTTTCTGTGACCTTTTTGGAGATAGATGGCAGTCCATAAAATGCATGGGCAGCAGCGTGTCACTTTATCTTGCTGCTGTCTCCTCACGTGAAAGGTGCTCCGTTCAACAAAAGCTTCTGCAGTCACACACTCCCCAGGCAGAAGCTCCCAGTACATCTCGGCTGGGGCAGTGGCGGGGGAGTTGGCTCCTCTTTCTAGAGAGCACCCGTGGGCCATGCTATGAAAATAGACACCTGAGCAGAAACACAGGATCAGGAAGAAACAAGCACTAGGAAGCTAGGATGATGGCACAAGTGTCCAAAATACTTGGGTCAAACAGACAGAAGCTGGGAAGAACAAGCCCACCCTGAGACCAGTGTCCTCGGTGAGGATTCTACAGTCTGTGTCTGCTGGTCATCTACAGTCAGGTGTTTCTGGTGATCATCTGCAAATGTGCCCATGGTGTGTGTGGTGGTGCCATGGACTCAGAAGCATAGCACGCATGCTCCTAGGGATGTAGAGAATAGGATGGACCAGCTCAGTCTGTGCTGTCTAGTTAGGGGAAAACACTTACCTGGAGGGAGTGCACTAGGGACCAATGTAAAAATGCCTTTCTCTCTTAGAGTCATGGCCAACATAGTGTGAAAATCAGCGGGAGGAGCTCAGTTTATCTTTTTTTACCTGAAAAGATGTCTGTCTATTCAAACCCTGATCCACGCAATTACATTCAAGAAGCATTTTATCTCATCTGACAGACCTCTCATCTGACAGACCTATGAGAAATACAAACCCAAATGATGTCACACTTGCCTGGAGACACAAAGGAATTAGTCTGAGTTCATCATCCAGTGTCTGCTCAGTGCACTGACTGTGTGCAACCTTGAACAGGAGGGTGACAGCCCAGTGTCCAGAGCTAGGCATCCGGCAGATTGCAGACCCATGGGTAGGTAAACTAACATACTGGGCATTCGGAGCTGTTACCCTGGTACAGGCAGAGTATCCAAGGAAAGGTAACCTAAATCTTCAACCAGGGGCTTCAGGAAATTTAAGCAAATCACATTAGAGTCAGTAGGGGAGGATAATATCAACAGAACGGGTATGCCCATCTGCAGTAGCCCCAGCTGGCTGCAAGCCTGAGAGATGTTGTCAAATGGCCTAATATTTCAAAGAAAGCCCCCAATTTTTGATGAGCAGTCTCCTAGTTGCTAAAATATTGGTGGCAATTCAGTTTACAAACAATACAAGGTGCAAAATACTCCTCAGCTGTTGGTTTTCATCTCTCATATCAGCTCATTCATAGTATCAGGTCATGGAACTATCGCCCCCTCATGGCAGCATAGTCAAATTGCAGGATGGATTCTCCGATAGACAACAGATCTATTTTTTCCTAGAGTGGGGGTAGGTAGAATGGTAATGGTGAATCCAATAACATGGAACTATGTTGCCTGAGGAGCAGGGGTGAGGTCAAAAAGGGAAGGATGGGGTGGGATGCAGTTAATGCTGAATTTTGCAAGTGTCCCAGTTTGAGGTAGAATTAGACCAGATTCCATGGCAAGAAATCAAAATTGACTATGACATTTCAGTATGAAGGTGGCTGTCTTTATGACTCATGAAACCCAAAAGAACAACCCCTGTGCTGGATAGTTTTATGTCAACTTGACATAAGCTAGAATTATCTGAAAGGAGAGAAGAGAATCTCAAATATCTCCATAAGATCCAGCTGTGAGGCCTTTTCGTAATTAGTGACTGATATAGGAGGGCCTAGCTCATCTTAGGTGTCATTCCTGGGCTGACGGGCCTCAGTTCTGTAAGAATTAGGCTGAGCAATTCATAAAGAGCGAACCAGTAAACAGCAGCACTCCTCCATGGCCTCTGCATCAGCTTCCTCCTCCAGGTTCCTGCCCTGCTTGAGTTCCTGCCCTGACTTCCCTCAGTGATGGACTGTGATGTAGAAGTAGATAGAAGCTGAATAAACCATTTCCTCTGCAAGCGTTTTGGCCATGGTGTTTCAACACAGCAATAGTGATCCTGACTAGGACAACCCTCAGCACAGTAGCTTTGCCCGCCATCAGCCAAACTGGAGTCTCCTGCAGCTGGGGCACAGCAGAGACTGCCCTGAGCAGCTTGTCCCTGCCTCCAGGACTAAGTGACGATAATAGAAGAGTAAGTTCTCTGTCCGTGTGTTCTGAGCCTCCTCAGCCAGAAGCCCTGGCTCCAGATCCTTCCACCTCCCTCCGGCTGTTGACCTCTTGGTCTCCTTATTTGTTTGTCAGTTTGGTTCAATTTGTGTTCTGGAACTTGGAGCTCACGATGAAGCCCAGGCTGCCACTGAATTCACAATCCTGCTGCCTGTGTCTCCTGAGCACTGGAATTATAGGCATACTTCGCCACGCTTGGCTTATCTCTCCCCTGTCCCTTGTCAAGAGGCAAGTTCTGACAAGGCAGAGAGCGTGGGCTCACACCTATATGCTCCTATTTCAAGTATGCTCTGCCCATGGTTTCCTCCACATTTCCTAAGGTCTTATTCATTGTCAAGAAAAGTTGTACTAATGTTGCAAAGAAATTGGGGTTCCCTTTTAGGCTCCTGGCCTCATTAATTAAAGAATTCAAAATTAGATTGGGAAGGAAACTTGAGGACCATTTTATTATTGTTTGAAAGAAAAAGCAGCAGGGTCTTGGTAGCTTCCAAGAGGAGGGAGATAGATGTGAGGAAGAGAGGAAGTCGTGCTTTGTAGGGTTCAAGAAAGTAGCATATTCAGCCATGGGAGTGGGCGAACATGGAAGAAAAGTGGGCTGCCATAGGGATAAGCAAACATGGAAGAAGAGTGGGCTAAATAGAGAATGAGTGGAGAACTCCCAGGTTGTTAGGGAAATCATATGGGGAGGTGTTAATGCATGTTTATTTTAGTAAAAGTTCAGAGAATCAAGTAGACTTGGAAGTTCTGACATAAGCGAGACTCTAAAAACCCCCGAATTCGGGAAAGGACTTCTGGGAAGTACGGTGTGTTATCTCATTAAGGAGTAATTATTCCCCCCATCTTCTCAGCATTTCTGCATGGGAATTAGCTTTACTTATGTGCTGTTCTAATCTTTGGAGCAGATCAAATGTCATGCTTCTATCCAAGGCCAGAGGAAGAACTCAGATTCAATGTCTTGACCAGGAGGAAATCCGTAGTTTCTCCATTTGCTCTTATGGTCTTTTCAATCCTTAGAAGGAACAGTTGTGATGTTTATCTTTCTGGTATTGCCAGGTGTTTTAGTTAGGGTTATTGCTGTGAAGAGACACCATGACCACAGCAACTCTTATAAAGAAAACATTTAATTATGATGGCTCGATTACAATTTTAGAGGTTCTACAGTCCTTTATCATCACAGTGGGGAGCATGATGGCATGCAGGCGGATGTCGTGCTGGTTACATCTTGCTATACAGGTCCCAGGAAGTCAACTGAGATCCTGGGTGGTATCCTGAGCGCAGGAAACCTCAAAGCCTGCCCCAACCATGACACACTTTTTAATAGTGCCACTCCCTATGAGATTATGGGGGGAAGCAATTACATTCAAACTACCACACCAGAGAATAGAAGGTGGGTCCAAAGTCAACCATGAGGGAGGCTTCTAATCCCTTTAACATTAATACTGCATTAATATGTAAATCCTAATAGCAATTACATATGTGCATGACACATACACATGACACATACATCATGTACATGTGCATGTTAGAAACAAGAAATAATCCTAATGTCACACAAAGAAACACACAGAGTGAACAAAGCAAATGTCCTTGGCTAGACAATTTCTTTGGGTGGGGGGAAAAGATGGGGTGCTAGAAGCCAAAGTGGACTAACAGGCCTACAGGAACAGAAAGCCAATTGATTTTATTCTAATGTAGGTGGTGGCTGAATCTTTTCCCTCCTGGCTGCAGAATGGGATGACAATGTTTTTCGATTAGTTGGTTTTTGAAAGAATCAAGCAAAGAAAATGAAGGAAAAGAGGGCAGTCTTTGACCGCTCCAGGCCATGAAGTCCTGGGGATCTTTGCATAAACAAGTTTTACCAGGTAGGGGAGATTAAATGATTTGAATTCCATGTCATGAAATTTTTGCAAAGTGAGGGAGATTTACAGACTATTGGCTTTTGGTAGGCTAGCTACCCTAGCTATAAAAACAAACACTTCTCGTGTGCATGCACACCAGATGGTGCCGGAATCTCCTCCCTGCCTACCACAGACCTTCTGTACAGATAGGGAGAGGGGCGTGTTGCTTCTCTGGGCCTGTTTTCTTTCTCACTCGAGGTCCATGGGTCTTAATAAAGTCATGAGGTGAAAGCTCTCTAGTAGAGGGGCTTTCTTGAAGTTGGTATTTTCTAGAATCCCCTGTGAGGAAGTGGACCTGGGCATGGGCACTGAGAGGACTGGAAACTAGCTTCACCAGTTTTCCGTCTGCTCCGGGCTAGTGCCAGTGCTCTGTGAGTGAAAATGAGGGTGTGACCACTCTTAAGTGTGGTGGAGGAGAAGGTTTCCTTGTAGATAATGAGGGAGAATTCAGCCAGGCGCATCCTAAAGGATCCAGACTGAGCATGGCCCTCAGAATAGACCTGGCCATGGGTCGTGTTGGGGAGAGTGAGAAAAGAAGGGGGGGCAAGATAGTGACCCAGGATCAAAGAGTGAGCCAGCCAAGGGAACTGGCTGAGAGCTCATGAGAATCAAGAGAGCACATGAGAGTGGCAGGTTTATATAGGAATGAGAAGCTGGGGGAAGGGCAGTGAAGCCCAGACTCTGGGCCAGAGAGGTTTAGGGTATGGGGTGGGGTGAGAAGTTCTGGGAGGAGCCACAAGTACTGAGTGAGACTTGTCCAGGGGTCCTTTGGGACGTATCACTGTCTGTCTGTCCCCTCATCTCCTAGTGGAATTCTGTGCCCGACTATCCCTTCCTAGAGACCCCTTTCCAGATCTCCTGCTACCCTTCACTCATAGTGATTACCCTGAAGCACTGTGGCCAAAGCCTTGGGTTGGGTGCGAGGAGTTGATGTCTTCCTCCCTGTCATGCTCTCTCCCAATGCTGACAGAGCCTTTCAACTCAGACTTTCATCCACATGCGCCCTTCTTCCTGCTGAGAACACTGATGATGATTGCTAGAGCTGCAGTCATAGCTGGACGTAGTGGGGACCTGGCTCTGATTCACAAAAACAACCACCTTCCCTCGGACTACCTGTCCATCAACACTGAAGCCACATCTGCTTCCGTTCAATCCCTGCTTCACCGGAGTCTTTGCTGTAATGCCTGCACTCAAAACACATGAAGATGTCGTAAGCAAATGAAGACTTCTCCACCTTAACTGGAGAAAAGGATCCCTCTCTGGGTTCCTGTGGAGAGGGAGATATGGAAAGAACTTTGGCAGGACAGAGGAGTTCTCTGACTGCCATACTTTGGCCATGTGAACTTGGTGAGTCCTTTGCTCTCAGCGGCCTTCAGGTTGCTCTTTTGGGACTCAGACCAGAATATTCAGGAAACTCCTCCCAATTCTGACCATGCATAGTTGGACACCTTCCAAGGACACTCAGGCTAACCACTTGGCACACACATTCTATACTCGAGGGAGTTTCCAGGACCTCCAGCCTCACCCCTACCCTTACCTCTCCTCCACCCCTCTGCTGCCCTGCAAGCTTCTCTGAGATCTGAGGGTTTGCCAAGCAAAGGACTTCCTGAGTCAAAGGCCTTGCTGTTTCAGTTACTTTAGACAAGGACACCGAGAGACCTGTGAAGTGCAGCTGGACCAGTAAGTCACTGAAAAAATTCAGTACATTTCACATTAAGATAATAGGAGTACGGTACTGAGAGGTGGTGCACACATTTCCCTTTTCTTCCATTGGGCCAGGATGCATAGAGCATAGTTACCACAGGGGCTGCTGCTCTCAAGTGCTTCCTCTTCATTGGCTGCAATAGTG